>NC_080198.1:73432353-73791982 GCF_030028045.1 Hippopotamus amphibius kiboko | reverse complement strand
AGGGTAATGCTGAACTAATTAAATCAGTTTGGAAATGATCCATCCTCTTCTATTTTGGAAGAGTTTGAGAAATATTGATTATCTTTACATGTCTGGTAGAACTCACCAGTGAAGGCATCTGGTAGGGGGCTTTTCTTCATTGGAATGTTTTTGATTATTGATTTAATCACTACCTAATTAAAGGTCAGTTCATACGTTCTACTTTTTCATAATTCAATCTTGGTAAGTTGTATGTTTCTAGGAGTTTCTATTCTTTCTATGTTATCCAATTTGTTGGCATATAATTATTCATAGTAATATCTGATGATCCATTTTATTTTGTGTCATCACCCTTCTCTTTTTTTTCTTACTCTAGCTAAGGATTTGTCAATTTTATATATCTTTTCAAAAAACCGACTCTTAGTTTCACTGTTTTCTTTTCTATTATTGTTCTATTTTCTGTTTCATGTATGTATGCTCTAATTTTATTTTTTCTTCTAACTTTGAGCTTAGTTTTTTTCTCTTTAATTTCTTGAAGTGTAACTTGTTTAAGACTTTTTAGAGAAATTTTAATGTAGGCATTTAAGGCTATTAAATGCCCTCTTAATAATACTTTTTCTGCATACCATAGATTTTTCATATGTTTTGTTTTCATTTGTATTTGCCTAGAGGTATTTTTTAATTTCAATTTTGATATCAGCTTTGACCCAATGGTTGTTCAAGAATATGTTCTTAATTTCCACATATTTGTGAATTTTCCAGTTTTTCTTCTATTGATTTCTAGTTTCATTCCACTGTGATAAGAAGTACTTGATATGCATTCAATCTTCTTAAATGCTAGACTTGTTTGGTCACCTAACTTGTGACCTATCCTGGAGAAATATCAGTGTCCACTTGAGAAGATAAAATATATCCTTGTGTATTCTGATGCTCTTAAGTGGAATGTTCTATATATGTCTGTTAGGTCTGTTTGATCTACAGTGTTGTGTAGGTCACATATTTTCTTACTGATCTCTCTGGATGTTCTATCCATTAATGAAAATGCATTTTGGATGTTCTATCCAAAATGAAAAGGTATTAAAGTACCTTACTGTACTGTTATCTATTTCTTCCGTTCTGTCAGTGTGTGCTTCATATAAATATATGCACATATATAATATTTATATAAAATAGCATATTCATTATAAGTATACATTATATATGTATGTATATTAGATATTATATGTATATAAGTAGATCTATAAAGATACATATATGAATATATATGCATCTATAGCTATATATGCACCTAGCATCAGAGCCTGTGAATTGCATAGATACTTATTATATTATCCTTGTGGGCTGACCCTTTTATCATTATTTAATGTCCTTTGCCTCTTGTGACAGTTTTTGACTTAAAGTCCATTTTATCTTACATAAATATAGTCATTCCTGGTGTCTTTTGGTTACCAATTGCATGGACTATGTTTTTATGTTTGGCTCTTCAGATATGTAATTCCTCCATACCTACGTATTCAAATAACCCTGGACTCTACAGTACTTACTACTGAAAAATGCCCACATATAAGTCGACCTGCACAGTTTAAACCCATGTGTTCAAGGGTCAGTTGTAGTTGGGTCTTTTGTTTTTAATCCATTCAGCCTTACAATGTTCTTTTTCTTTAGCTTGAAAGTAGTTTTTTTTTTTTTATTAATATTGTTGAAATTATTTTTTAGGTCTAAAATGGAGCCTCTCCTACCCAGGGTACCAAGTCATCAAAGATAAATAAAGAAAGAAAAAGAAAAACAAACTTAAATAACTTTCATGTCCCTGTAAATGATCCACATGACCAGAAACACAGTACATATATTGTTACATATATACCCAAAAGTGAAGCCAATTCTGAACACTATATTTATTTCCTTGTTCCTTCTCATCCTGAAAAAGTTTGACTATGTGGCCTGGTCGATAATATATCTTCTTTTTATTTTTCTTTTTTAAATTCTTTTTTTAAATTGAACTATAAATGATTTACAATATTATATTAGTTTCTAGTGTACAGAATAGTGATTTGGTATTTTACAGAATATACTCCATTAAAAGTTTAATATAAGATAATCATTATAATTCCCTATGCTATAAAATATATCCTTGTTGCTTATATATTTTATACATAGCAGTTTATGTGTCTTAATCCCATACTTCTAATTTGTGCCTCTCCATTTCCTTTCCCCTTTGGTAACCACTAAGTTATTTCCTATAATTGTGAGTCTGTTTCTGTTTTACATATACATTCATTTGTATTAGTTTTTATATAAGTGATAGAGACAAATACTATATGATGTATCACTTCTTTTAATAAGCATGATATATGTCCATCTATGTTGCTGCAAGGGGCAGAATTTTATTCTTTTTAATGGCAGAGTAGTATTCCATTGTGTGTGTATCACATCTTTATGCATTTGTGTGTGTGTGTGTATATATGTATATGTATGCAATCTATATAAATGTATATATACTATATATAGTATCATCTGTTTTCATCTTTATTATCTTTATGTGAATGAATGATGGATATAGTATGAACATAGTATTGATCATTCATTCACATCTTTATTCATTTGTATATTGATGGGCATTTGAGTTGCTCCCCTATCTTGGTTACTATAAGTAGTGCTGCTAGGACACAGGGGTTTATGTAACCTTTCCAATTAGTGGAGTTGCTGGATCATATGGTAATTCTATTTTTGGCTTTACCAGGAACTTCCATACTGTTTTCTATAGTGGCTGTACCAATGTACATTCCCACCAACAGTGTACAAGTGTTCCTTTTTCTCCACATCCTCTCCAACATTTGTTATTTGTAGACTTTTTGATGATAGCCATTCTGACAGGTGTGAGGTGGTATCTCATTGTGCTTTTAAATTGCCTTTCTCTAATAATTATCATTGTTGATCATCTTTTCATGTTCCTGTTAGCCATCTATATGTCTTCTTCAGAGAAATGTCTGTTTTAGGTCTGCTACCCATTTTTTGATTAGGTTGTTTGCTTTTTTGATCTTCACTAGTATGAACTGTTTATATATTTAGAATATTAATCCCTTGTCAGTCAAAGTATTTGCAAATATTTTTTTCATTCTCTAGGTTGTCTTTTGGTTTTGTCATTGATATCCTTTGTTGTGCAAAAGCTTTTAGTTTAATTAGGCCCCATTTGTTTATTTTTGCTTTTATTTCTTTTTCCTTAGAAGACAGATCCAAAAATAAATTGCTATGATTTATGTCAAAGTGTTCTGCCTATGTTCTCTTCTAGTAGTTTTATTGTTTCAGGTCTTACATTTAAGCCTTTAATCTATTTTGATTTTACTTTTGTATATGCAGTGAGAGAATATTCTAATCTTATTGTTTTACTTCTAGCAGTCCAGTTTTCCCAGAAACATTTTTTAAAGAAACTGTCTTTTCTCCATTGAATATTCTTATCTCATCTATTGTAGATTAATTGACTGTAGGTACATGGATTTATTTCTGAGCTCTCTTTTCTGTTCCATTGTTCTATGTGTCCATTTTTGAGTCAGTACCATACTGTTTTAATTATTATACATTTGTAGTATAGTCTGAAGTCAGGGAGGTTGATACCTCCAGTTTTGTTCTTTTTTTCTCAAGAGTGTTTGGCAATTTGTAGTTGTTGGTGGGTCCATAAGAATTTTATAGTTATTTGGACTAGTTCTGTGAAAAACATCATGGATGTTTTGAGAGATATTACATTAAATATGTAATGTAAGTATATAACTTGCTTTGGGTAGTATGGCCATTTTACAGTATTCTTCTGATCAAAGAGCACAAGATTTCTTTCAATTTCTTTGTATCATCTTCAATTTCCTTTATTAATGTTTTGTAATTTTCAGAGTATAGGTCTTTCACCTTGGTTAAGTTTATTGCTAGGTATTTTATTTTTCTTGATGTGATTTTATTCTTTTTTTTACATTTTCTCTCTGATATTTCATTATTAGCATACAGAAATGTGACATTTCTGTATGTTAATCTTAAATCCTGCAAATTCACTGAATTTGTTTATTAGTTCTAAAAGATTTGGGGTGGAGACTTTAGGCTTTTCTATGTAAATTATTATGTTATCTGCAAATAATGAAAGTTTTACCACTTTCCTTTCAATTTGGATGACTTTTATTTCTTTTTCTTATCTGATTACTGTGGCTAGGACTTCCAATTTATGTTAAATTGAAGTGGTGAGAGTGGGCATCATTGCCTTGTTCTTGAATTTAAAGGAAAGGCTTTTAGCTTTTTGCCAATGAGTATGATGTTGACTATGAGTTTGTCATAATAAGTGGTCTTTATTATGTTGAGATAAGTTCCCTCTATACCCACTTTGATTAGAGTTTTTATCATGAATGTGTAATTTTGTCAAATGCTTTTCCTGCATCTATTGAGATGATTTTTTGTTCTTTTTTTATGTGGTGTGTACCACATTGATTTATTTGTGAATGTTGAACCATCCATGTGAGTTTGAAATAAATTCAACTTGATGGGGTATGAGCCTTTTTATATATTGTTGGATTCACTTTGCTAGTATTTTTTTGAGGATTTTTTTGACCTTTTTCTTCGAAGCTATTGATTTCTATTTTCTTTTTCTTTTCTTCTCTTTCTTATTCTTCTGGGTTTTTTTGTGTTTTGTTTTGTTTTGTTTTGTTTTGTTTTGTTTTGTTTTGGTGGTTGTTGTTGTGTCTTTGGTTTTGGGATCAGGGTAATGATGACCTCTTTGAATAAACTGGGGAGGTTTCCATCTGCTTCAAATTTTTGAAATTGTTTTAGAAGGATAGGTATTAGTTTTTCTTTATATGTTTGGTAGAACTCCCTTTTGAAGTCATCTGATCATGGACTTTTGTGTGTTGGGAGTTTTTGAATTACATATGTAATTTCTCTACTAGTGATCAGCCTGTTCAAATTGTCTTTCTTCTTGATTAAGTCTTGGCAGGTTGTATGTTTCTAGAAATTTGTGAATTTCTTCTAGATTCTCCAATTTGTTGATATTTAACTGTTCATATTTTTCTCTCATGATACTTTTTGTATCTATGTGGTATTGGTTATTTGTTCTCTTTGTTTATTTGAGTCCTTTATTTTTTCCTCTGATAAACCTGGTTAAGGTTTATCAATTTTATTTATCTTTTCAAAAAACCTGCTCTTGGTTTTATCTTTTATAATGTTTCTTTCTACTTTATTTTCTTCCTGATCTTTGTTATTCTCTTTCTTCTGCTGACTTTGGGCTTTGTTTGCTCGTTTTCTAATTCTTCTCGGAGGTGGTTAGGTTGTTTATTTGAAATTTTTCTTGTTTCTTGTAAAGACCTGTATTGCTATGAACTTTCCTCTTAAAACTGCTTTTGCTGCATCACATAGATTTAGAGTATTGTGTTTTCATTATAATTTATCTCGAGGTATTTTCTGATTTCCTCTTGATTTCTTCATTCACCCATTGGTTTTTCAGTAGTGTGTTGTTTAGTCTCCAAGTGTTTCTTTTCCCATTTTTCTTTTTATAAATTAACTCTAGTTTCATACTGTTGTAGTCAGAAAATATGCTTGATACTCTCAAATTTGTTGAGACTTCTTTTGTGGCCTAGCATGTGATCTATCCTGGAGAATGTTCCATGTGCATTTGAAAAAATATGTGTTCTTCTATTTTGGGATGTAATGTCCTATATATATATATAAAGTCTGAGTGATTTATTGTATCATTTAGGACCACTGTTGCCTTATTGGTTTTATGTCTGGATAATCTGTCCATTGATGTTACTGGGGTATTAAAATCCCCTACTGTTATTGTATTATTGTCAATTTCTCCCTTTATGTCTGTTACTATTTACTTTATATATTTAGGTGCTCCTGTATTGGATGCTTATATGTTAATGAATTCAACATCCTCTTCTTGTGTTGAGCCCTTTATTATTATATAATACCCTATTTTGTCTTTTGTTACGGTCTTTGTTTTAAAATCTATTTTGTCTTATGTGAGTATTGCTATCCCCTTTTTCTTGTCATTTTCATTTGCAGAAAATATCTTTTTCTATCCCCTGACTTTCAGTTTCTGTGTGTCTTTAACTCTGAGGTGAGTCTCTTCTAGGCAGTATATTGAAGTATTTTGTTTCTTCATCCAGTCAGCCACACAGTCTCTTGAGCAGAGCATTTAGTCCATTGACATTTAAAGTAATTATTGGTAGGTATGTACTTATTACCATTTTATTACTTTTTTTCTGCTTGTTTTCATGGTTTTCCCTTTTCCTTTTTTTTTTCCTTCTTTTATGATTTGATGTTTTTAGTAATATACTTGTGATCCTTTCTTTTTGGTTTTTGTATATCTGTTGTGGGTTTTTGATTTGTGGTTCTATGAGGTTCATATATGTTGATCCATAATGTTTAAAACTGGTAGTCATTTAAGCTCAAACACATTCTAAGAGATCCACATTTTTTACTCCTCTCCCCAACATTTTGTGTTTTTGATGTGATATTTTATATCTTCATGCTTATCTCTTAACTGTCCATCATAGAGTTGCTTTATTCTTTTTTCTTTTAATCTACATATCTTCAATTCTTACTATATATTTGCCTTTCCTATTGGGATTTTCCCTTCCCTATAGATTCTTATTTCTTTTCCATTTAGAGAAGACCCATCAACATTTCTTTCAAGGTAGGTTTAGTATTGATTAATTCTTTCAATTTTTGCTTGTCTGGGAAATTCCTTGTCTGTCCTATCCTAAATTATAATCTTGCTGAGTAGAGTATCCTAGGTTGAAGGTTTTTCCCTTTTAGCACTTTGAATGTATCATGCCATTCCCTTCTGACCTGCAACATTTCTGCAGAGAATTCAGTTCATGGCCATGTGAGGATTCCGTTGCATATGACTCTTTTTCTCTGGTTGCCTTTAGAATTATCTCTTTAATATTGCAATTTTAATTATGATATGCCTTGGTGTGAGACTGTTTGGGTTTATCTTGTTCAGGACCCTCTGTTCTTCCTGTACTTAGATATCTACTTCCCTCTTCTGCATTGAAGTTTTCAGCCATAATTTCTTCAAATATACTTTTGATCTCCTTCTAGCTTCTCCTTCTGGAATCTCTATATTGTAAATGTTGTAATGTCTAATATTGTTCTAAAGATCTCTTAGATTGCTTTCATTTTTTTAAATTTTGTTTTTCTCTCTGCTATTCTGTTTGGTTGATTTCCATTATTCTGTTTTTCAAATCACTTATGCATTCTTCTGTATCATGTAGTCTATTTTTCATTCCTTCTAAGTGTGTTTATTTCAGCCGTGGATTTTTTTTTTTTGCATTTTCTAGTTCCTTGTTTAAATGGTCAGTGTTTAGATCAATTCTTTTTACTACTTTAGTTAACATTTTTATTACCATGTTTTGAATTTTTTATCTGGTAAAGGGTTTCTGTTTCATTATTTTTTCAGGGTTTTTCTCTTGCTCTTTCAACTGAGAGTAATTCCCTTGACTTTTAATTTTACTTAACTTTGTTTGTCTCTCAATTCATGTGAAATGGTTACCTATTGTGGTCTTGAAGAGGTTTTTTTATGTGGGAGCATCCCGTTGCGAACTGTATGCTCAGTACTTTTGGTGGGAGGGCTGGATTTGATGTTGATGTCAGTTAAATCTTTCCTCAGGGTGTGCTGGCAGCTATCACCTTGGTAGTGGGTGGGATTAAAGATGGAGTCATTAGAGATGGCACCAGGTATGAGGTGGGATGTCCTCTCTGTTTAGAGCCTATCATTACCCTGTCAGGGGTAGGGTCTGATTCCAAGTTTCTGAAGCAGAAGCCCTGAGGGTTGGACTCAGACTGATTCTATTCTTTTTAACTGTATAATTTCTCCTCTCCCTGTACCTGGACCTTAGCCCCAGTGGAGGGGAGTGCTGAACCAAGTGGGGCGTGTGCATACAGAGGTCTGATGCATTGCTTGTGTAGGCATCTTCAGCTCTGCTCAGATGCAGCCCACATTCAAATCTTTTCCCTTGTCCTGACAACCATAGGGCTAATGCTGTACTATGGTATGGTTTGAGTGGGGCTGGAAAGTTTGTTTGGCTTGAGCTGGGTGCACTAGGCTGAGGCACACTGTGAGATGGTCATGGGAAATCTGTCAGCCGCTAGAGCAGACCTCTCTCTGCACTGTCGTAGGGGCAATACCCCTTTGTCTCTAATAGCTGATCACTGTTCCCAGCCTCCACCACTCCCATACTGTTCAGGAACCATTCTGCACATGAAGCAGGGCCCATATAATTTCTCTGCAGGTATGGTGCAGTGGTGAGCTGTGGCCCCACAGCTGCCATGAGAAATCTGGGCTGCCACTTCGTAAATGCCAACAGTAGCCACCACAGTCCCACCCAGGCTCCACCCTGGGACTGGGCTACCTTTGCTTCCCATTTTTGAGTCTTTCATGCAGTCCTGCCTGCTTCAGATCCAGTGCAATGCTGAAGTTTGGAGTGAGTAGAGCTGGGGTGTTCACTCAGCTCAGGTTGGAGCACATGGCAAGGCCATTGCAGGAAACATGCCAGCTGCTAGGGCAGACCTCTCTTCACCCTGCCTTGGGAGCTAGCCCACACATGCTACTCATGAGCAGAGTCCAAGCTCCTCCCATCTTATTATCTGTCCCATCAGTTCTCCAGCCAGCCAAGGGGGCTTGTCTTCTCCATGTAGGATCCCAGGACTAGGATGTACAGTCTGTGGCTCAGTTTGCTAACTGCCCTATGAATGTGTGTGTGCCAGTGCAATCTTGATTTTCTTGAGTCCCCTCCTAGGAGCACAGGTCCTAATCTGATAACTTTTTCCTTCCTGCCCAATTGTGTGTGTGTCTTTTATACACCCATTGTTACACAGGAGTCTTTCTGCCAGTGTTATTCCTTTGCAATGATAATTGTTGCACATATAGATACATTTTTGATATATTCATGGGGGAAGGTGAGCTCCACATCCTCTTACTCCCCATCTTGATCACCTTCACTATGCCTTTTGATTGGGGAATTTAATCTGTTTACATTTAAAGTAATTATTGATAGAAAATAATTTGCTACTGTCATTTCGTTAGTTGCTTTCTCTGGTGTTTTAGTCCTTTATAGGGTAGGGCGAATCATTTTCTCTCTTGCTATCTTCTTTTGTATTTTTCTCCTTTTTTTTTTTGTATTGATATGCTATGATTCTTTTTTACTTTTTCGTAACTTCTGTACCTATGTTATATGTGTGTGAGTTACATTGGGACTTACATAAAATATAGCAATGTATTTTAAGCCGATAATAACTAAGTTCAATTCCATAAGAAAACTGTGCATTAACTTCTCATCCACCCACATTTTAGGTGTTGTCACAATTAACATCTATTTATGTTGTATATCTTTAATATATTTTAACTGTAGTTATTTTTAATACTTTTAATTTTTATACTAGAATTATTTACCCACCACCATTTCAGTAATATAGTCTTCTGTAATATTTTGTATAAGGCTCATCTAGTGGTTATGAACCCCCTCAGCTTTTGTTTGTCTGAGGAAGTCTTTATCACTCCTTTATTTTTGAAGGGCAGTTTTGCTAGATACTGTTTTTTTTTTTTATATTGTATTTTTGAGAGGCATTTTTTTTTCTTTCAGCCTTTGAATGTATCATCCCATTCCCTTTTGGCCTGCAAAATTTCTGCTGAAAAATTTGTTCATAATGTTTTCAAGAACCCCTTGTATGTGACAAGTTGCATTTCTCTTTCTGTTTTCAAATTTCTGTCTTTGACTTGGTAATTTGATGTTAATCTGTCCCTGTGTGGATTTCTTTGTGTTCATTTTATTTGATTACCTTTCAGCTGGTTGAATCTGGATGTCAAATTTCATTTCAGAATTTGGGCAGTTTTCACATATTATTTCTTGGAAAAAGCTTTCTGGTCTTTTCTCTCCTCTCCTTTTGGGATTCCTATGATGCATATATTGTTTCACTTTAAGATATTTCTTAAATC
The DNA here is from genome assembly GCF_030028045.1 of Hippopotamus amphibius kiboko. Classification (NCBI taxonomy): domain Eukaryota; kingdom Metazoa; phylum Chordata; class Mammalia; order Artiodactyla; family Hippopotamidae; genus Hippopotamus; species Hippopotamus amphibius. Next base: position 73,782,030 of record NC_080198.1, on the reverse strand, counting down.
TCATGAAATGTATTTACTTTTTAAAAAATTGTTTTTGCTTTCCTGACTGAATTGTTTCTATTGATTTGTTTTTGAGTTACTGATCCTTTGCTCTGTTTGATCTAGTATGATATTGAAACCTTCTGATGAATTTTTCAGTTAAGTTATTGTGTTCTTCAGCTCCATGATTTATTTAGCACTTTTTAATATTTTCTATCTCCTTGCTGAAATTCTCACTTTATACACACATTGTTCTCTTGAGTTTGGTGAGTGTCTTTGTGAGTCATTTAAATTTTCTCTGAGGTAAGTCATATAACTGTTTCAGTAGAGTCAGTTTCTCAGGATTTATCTTGTTCCTTTGTTTGGAACATCTTTGCCTAATTCTTCATTTTTCTTGAATCTTTGTTGCCACCCATGCATTGGACAAAGCTGGCATTTTTTTCCAGTCTTCACGGACTGGCACCTCTCCTTGTCTCAGGGCTGGATCTGAAAGGGATTCAGACCTGACAAGAGAATCTCATCCTTTGGGCAGCCCCAGAGAAGTTTGAATGCTGATGAGCAGATCAACTCTTTCCCTCTCCAAGGGGGAAGATCAGCATATCATTTTTGCCTGTTTGTGCTGAGTAGGAACAATGGTGTCTGCCAGCCCAAGCCATCACCTCTGTTCTCCACTGGACAGCTGTATTGTGCTGGAACATTAGACTTTCAAGAATGCCAAAACAGAAGCCAGAACTCTTTGGAAAAGTTGGGATGCTAGATATATGAATTGAACCTTACTCTCCTTGAATGAAACTGAGAGGTAGGGAGTTTCTTCCTGATCATATGGCACTGTGCCAGGGGCAGTGTCTGCAGCCAGCATGTATCTCGAATCTCCCTACTTACTTTGGTGAGTCTGAATTTGGGTTGTCCTGAGGCTGCAAGACACTCTGAATTATTTTCTGATATCTCACAAAGTGAATGTGTCCATAAATTTTTGCCGAATTTGTGTGTTTGTGGAGGACTGTTCCAGGGCTTTCTACTAAGGCCATCTTGCTCATGTAATTCCTCTGACATTTTTGACCATTGTTTAATGTGGAGGATAAGGCTTTTTGTATAAATATGGGTTCATTAATAGAAATTCTAGCTGAGCCTTACTAATAACACATCATCTATAATTTTCAGTTTTGGTTCATTTTTTTTTTCTTAAGATGTCGTACATATATACAATGGAATATTACTCAACTATAAAAAGGAATGAAATTGTGCCATTTGCAGCAATGTGGATGGACCTAGAGGATATCATACAGAGTGAAGTAAGTCAGAAAGAGAAAAACAAATATTGTATTATATTGCTCATATGTGGAATCTAGAAAAATGGTACATATGAACTTAGTTACAAAGCAGAAATAGAGACACAGATATAGGGAACAAACTTCTGGATACCAAGGGGAGAAGAGAAGGTGGGATGAACTGGGAGATTGGGATTGATGTGTATACAATACTATGTATAAAATAGATAACTAATGAGAACCTACTGTATAGCACAGGGAACTCTACTCAATGACCTGTGGTGACCTAAATGGGAAGGAAATCAAAAAAAGATGGGATATATGTATATGTATAAATGATTCACTTTGCTGTACAGCAGAAACTAATGCATTTTTAAGCAATTATACTCCAATAAAAATTAATTTTGAAAAGTTTTGGTTTATTTCAATTTAGCAGATTGATTTACTCTTGACTAATCAATACAAGTATATAGTACTTCATAAATTTTACAAGATTTTTCAGCCTTTTACCATTATCCTGTCCACACATAATGCTATAATTATTTCCAAAATATTTGACTTACTACCAGTCATATTTTTTGGTTTTTGTTTGTTTTTTGACGAAAGCATAGAGACCATGTCAATGAAATGAATGGGATAATAGGAGGTAAGAAGAGCTTCTATGAATGCAAATTTAAATGTATCAGTGTGGGAAGACATTCAGGAACCTTTTTGATGTGGGCCGAGCGATGGGATTCTTGAGCAGTGGAGGAGCTGAGGGTGCAGGGCGTGGAGACTAATATCACCCTGTTGGCCCCTCTGCGGCTGTGCCTGTCTTAGGTTGTTCCTCCTCTGAGGAATCGTACCCGTCTTTGGCTAACCAGCCGTCCTTCAGGACCAAACAGGGTGATATTAGTCTCCACGCCCTGCACCCTCAGCTCCTCCACTGCTCAAGAATCCCATCGCTCGGCCCACATCAAAAAGGTTCCTGAATGTCTTCCCACATCTCCCCCTTTTTGTTTTCGTAGGAGAAGATAAGCCTGTAGGAGAAGATAAGCCTATTCGAGTTATTTCTTTTTCAGTCAATCCTTGGAGCGTTCTTCCTGTGCACCTGAGAACTTAAACATAGGATAATTAAAAGACAACAAAAAGTATCAAAATGCTTAGGAGACTGCTATTCATGCCTTTTATCCAATCCAATGGATGCAATGCTTTTAATCCATCAGCTATACTTTGTAAAGTAGCAAATTTGGTGTAGAGACTGCAAAAATCATATTGCATGCCAGTTATTTTAGTTTGTAATTGTTGTATGTCCAGTGTGACACCATCCGCTCCATATCCCAGCCGATGTGTCACTGGCATCATGGCCATCCCAGATTTGTAATGTTCTTAAACTTAAGGGAAGTTTCCATATTTCTGTTTGAGCTCTGCCATTCTCTAATTGAGGCCAAGGAAGTATTAATCCAATCCTAAGCCATAAGATGGGATAGGGCGAGTGCATGGCAATATTGGTATATGCCATCACAACCTTTTATAGGGATTGCAGGAGGAGTTTTTTTGGTGTAAACCATTAGAGACTGCATACCCCTTAGGGGACCAGTTTCATACTGTCCCATAGGAACCATTAAGTAGTATCACACCCTCCGTCCCACAGCAAACATCCCAAAGAATCTGATCTTGTCTGTCAGCCCATATCCGTTTTATTTCACACAAAGGTCTATCAGGGATGGCATAATTAGTAAACTTAGTCTCCAAAGCTCAAACCTGAAAACAAATGTACAAAGTTCATCTCTGGAGATTCTATATCCCATTCAAGATGGCGTTTCTTTGGAACGCTCATGATATGGCTTAATTCTCCGAGATAGAATCCACACAGGTTCCAGGCCTTGTCCTGGTGACACACAAGCAAACCCTCTTCCCCATGTGATTAACCTTCCTGATGACCAGATATTAGTCAATGGGTCCTGCCACCATATCAGCGGCTGTGCATCATTAAAATGAGTCACATTCCTAGACGAGGCTTGAAAATGCCTCTCAGCTGCTGTATCTGTAGCCTGTGCAGATACATTCAAAAAATTAATAGTAAATAAGGCTTTATTTAAAATTGTTTGTTGCCCTTGGGTGATTCCCCCTTTTTGTTTTTGGAGCATGTTTTTAAGTAGTTGGTTTGCTCTTTCAACTATTGCTTGTCCCTGGGGGTTGTAAGGAAGTCCTGTAGAATGTGATATAGACCACATATCAAGAAATTGTTGAAATGCTTTACTAATATAAGCAGGGCCATTATCTGTTTTAATGGCTTGTGGCAACCCCATGACTGCGAAGCATGCATATAAATGCTTTTGCACATGCTTTGCAGTTTCACCAGACTGGGCAGTAGCCCATATAAATTGAGAAAATGTATCAATGGTTACATGCACATAGGAGAGCTTACCAAAGGATGAGATGTGAGTAACATCCATTTGCCATAAAGAATTAGGGCGCAAGCCCCGTGGGTTTACACCAGGTTCAGATTGCTGAGGATTATTAATAATTTGGCATGATGGACACGTTCTCAATATATCTTTGGCTTGATTCCATGTAATATCAAACTTCATTTTTAAGCCTTTAGCATTTACATGAGTTAATTGGTGGAAATGTTGAGCTTCATCCAATACGGGTGCAACAAGTCTATCAGCAGCTCTGTTACCTGTTGCCAGAGGCCCAGGCAAAGTAGTATGGGCCCGAATATGGGTAATATAAAAAGGAGCGTTTCTAGAATGGACAACTCGTTGAAGTAATAGGAAAAGATCATAAAGAGGCTGTGGAATAGACTGCTTGATAGTAGCAGTTTCTATCATATTAGTGGCTTGAACCACATAGGCAGAATCAGATAAAATATTAATGGCCTGAGGTATGTCTTGCAAAGCACAGATAACTGCATATAATTCTGCTTGCTGAGCTGAAAAGTGAGGGACAGGGATTTGTCGTGTTTTAAATCCCGTATATCCCGCTCGGCCCTTACGAGAGCCATCAGTAAAAATTATAGAAGCATCTGGTATAGGATCAGATTTTGTTATTCGAGGTAGAATCCATTGAGTTCTCTTAAGAAACTGCAAAATGGGATTTTTCGGATAGTGATTATCAATTTTTCCAATATAATCAGCAAAGGCAATTTGCCAACTTACACAATTTTGGAAACAAGCCTGAATTTCTTTAGTAGTTAAATTAACAATTATATGTGAAGGTTCAGTTCCAATTAAATGCTTACTTCGAGTTCTTCCCTTCAGAACCAACTGAGTTAATAATTCTAAATAAGGTGACAAGGATTTTACCATAGTATTTGCTAAAAACAACCATTCCACAATTCCTTCATTTTGCATTAATATCCCCGTAGGTGAATGAGGAGAAGGTAATATAATTAATTGCAATGGCTGATTAACAGTTACTCTCTGTAATTGAGAAGAATGAATTTTATTTTCTACAAGTTTTAGTTCCTCTAAAGCAGCTGATGTTAAAGTTCTTGGACTATTTAATTTTGAATCTCCTTTTAACAAAGCAAATAGGTTAGACAATGCATAGGTGGGGATCCCTATGCATGGGCGAAGCCAATTAATATCTCCTAGGAGTTTTTGCAAATCATTAAGAGTCTGGATTTGATCTGACCTCAGTTCCACCTTTTGTGGTCTAATAGTTGTTCTATCAACTATTGTGCCCAAATATTGATATGGGCTATGCATCTATACCTTTTCTGGAGCTATTTTAAGTCCTGCTCTATCAAGGCAAAGCTGCATGCTAATATACGCAGAAGTAAGTAAATCTTGATTAGGAGCAGCACACAAGATATCATCCATGTAATGGATAAGATAACAATTAGGAAATTCTAGTCGTACTGGTTCAAGGGCTTTAGCAACAAAATTCTGGCAAATAGTAGGGCTATTCAACATGCCTTGAGGTAACACCTTCCATTGAAACCTTTTTCGAGGTTCTTTATTATTTAGTGCAGGCACAGAAAAAGCAAATTTTTCTTTATCTTTGGGATGTAATGGAATGGTGAAAAAGCAGTCTTTCAGATCAATAACTATTAAAGGCCAATTAGCAGGGATCATATTAGGTGATGGGAGGCCTGGTTGTAAGGCCCCCATTGGTTGTATAACTGCATTGACTGCTCTGAGATGTTAATAAACGCCATTTACCAGTTTTTTTTCTTTATTGGAAATACTGGAGAGTTCCATGGGCTAAAAGATTCTTCAATATGTCCTTTTTCTAACTGTTCAGTCACTAATTCTGTTAGAGCTTCTAACTTTTCTATGGTTAAAGGCCACTGCTCAACCCATACAGGTGTATCAGTTTTCCAGGTCAATGGGATTGGTGCTGGGGGAAGCAGTAAGCTTTTACGAACAGTGGCCACTAGTGAAAAGACTGATATCCAAGACCTTCTCTATTTGCATTACCTTCAGCTGGAATGGGAAATAGTTTCCCTTGATGATATTTACCAAGACCTAACCCTGGCTGATATCCTTGATTTATTAGCATTTCTTGACTTTGCATACTATAAGTATCTATCGTTGGAATGTGGATTTCAGCCTTCCATTGTTGCAATAAATCCCTTCCCCATAAATTAATGGGAAGGTCTGCTACATAGGGTTGTAAGTGGGCTGGCTGCCCATCTGGGCCAATACAAGGCAATCTTTTAGCACTTTGCTGCAAGCCATGAGATCTACCTAAACCTACCATTGTAATGTCTGCGGGACAAGTAGGCCAGCGAGAAGGCCAATGATTACTGCTTATAATTGAAACATCAGCACCTGTGTCTATTAATCCTCTAAAAGCTTTTCCATTTATAGTTACTGAGCACGTCGGGCGTGTTTCTAAAATTTTTTCAGAGAGGAAAACTCCAGCCTCTCCTGTGCTTCCAAAGCCTTTTGTTCTCCTTACTTTTGTACTATTGCCAATCTTATAATATGGCAGAATAAGCAATTGTGCTAGTCTATCACCTGGATGGGCTTTCCATGGAACCGAAGTTGATATCATCACTTTAATTTCTCCAGCATAATCATTATCAATTACTCCAGTATGAATTCTAATTCCTTTTTGTTTTTCAGTTTCGTTTGGCACCGCACATGCCCATCGGTCCTCTGATGGACCGGCTTCTTCATCAAAGCTATCATTTGAGCCCTCAAGAGCCCATAGAGGCTCTAACAGAGGCTCTAATACTGACTTAATCAGAGACCACATTTGACCAAACAGAACCTGGTACGGGAGTCCCTTTAGAATGCAATTTTTTAAGTTTGCTCCCAACCTTATCCCTAAGTACATAAACCCAGTGTTAGCCTAAAGAAGGAAACTATATACAATATTCTCAACTATTTACAGAATTTCTAACAATCGACCTTCACTTGCTTTTTACAAGACCTTCACTTGCTTTTTATTCCACCTGCCCTTAGGAGCTGCCGTAACAGGCATACATCTGGTCGATATTAATCTAAACTTTATTTCCCATATTTTACCCCGAACATAGACTACCCAAGAGATTTACTTACTGGCAGGATTTTCTCAGAGGCCTCTTACTCTCCTCTTGGGGGCTTCACGGCACTTCCCAATTCTTTACTTTTATCAATTTCACTTTCCGTGAACCTTCGTCACTCAAGCCTTTCGTGCCCCACGTTGGGCGCCACTTGCCGAGACCAGCTCGGCGACTTGAGGCAAGTGACGGGTGCCGCAAGCTTGAAGAAGACACAGACTGAAGAGAAAAGTGGGACCGGGGGGCTCAAGACCTCTCGGATCAAGAGCCCCACTGACTCATCCCAGGCTGCTTTTATTGAGTTCGTGGGCTAACATTCTCAGGTTACACTCATAAACAGTCAAAGGCCTCACATGATTGAGGCAATTATCTTTGTTTACTTCCTGGGTCTGAGTTGAGCAGGTGTGGATTTGAGCTGGGGGTGGAGAGCAAAACAGCCCTGGGGGCAGGAGACCTCTCTCAGATATTAGGGGTCTGTGCCCCACCCGTGTTGGCCCCTCTGCGACTGTGCCTGTCTTAGGTTGTTCCTCCCTTGAGGAATCTTACCCGTCTCTGGCTAACCAGTCATCCTCTAGGGCCAAACACGGTGATATAAGGAAGGTTCTATGCACCACCCCTGTTGGCCCCTCTGCGGCTGTGCCTGTCTTAGGTTGTTCCTCCTCTGAGGAATCGTACCCGTCTTTGGCTAACCAGCCGTCCTTCAGGACCAAACAGGGTGATATTAGTCTCCACGCCCTGCACCCTCAGCTCCTCCACTGCTCAAGAATCCCATCGCTCGGCCCACATCAAAAAGGTTCCTGAATGTCTTCCCACATATCAGACATTATTGGGTTCTTTGAAAACAATTATTAGTATTCATCGAAAACCTGTGAGGAAACTCAGAAGCCAAATTAAAACAAATAAACCAACCCTAATACACAGAACGATTAAGAAAAATTTGAAGTTAACCAGTTACTAAATGATACAATCAATATTGAAACTCAGAACTGTCCATTTTTCCCCTATGCCATCTGTTTCTCCATAAAATATATACTTTATAATAACATGAAATATTCTTTAATTTCAACAAGATTATCAGAGTTAGTTTTGCTTTTGTATTTTAATAGAAAGTGTTGTAAGTTCTTTTATCAACGGTACTTTAAATTTCAAAACATTCAACATATTTTCCAACAGTAATATCTTATTGTTTCATGAATCACATGTAAGGTAGTTTAATGTTCCATGAAGCCAGAAAATCATATATTTGGCATACACAATGACCACTTTCCTAAGTTTCCTATTTCCATTGAAGTATTTTCAGACAAAAGTAATATAATTTGTTTAAAATGCAATTCAGTGAAATTTTAGTACATGCTTTTAAAATAATTTTGTGGTACCATAGTCATTTGATCATTTTAACTGCAGAGTAAAAATGGATAGCAGTTACCAAGAAGAAAAATAGGGAGGCAGAAAAAAATAGCAGTTTCAATCATGGCAAATGCATTTTCATTAAAAAAAGGTACAACATTCGTTATAAAAACTCTGTTTAATTTTTTCTCACTAATGGTCATATAAAATTTTAGGAAAACTTTTATATCATTTTTGTAATAATTATATTAACTCTGCTTCAAAAATGAATATTTCTTTTATGTACTGTTTTCTTCCATTTCCCCTTTCATCTGTCCCTTTTCTCACTTGTTTTATGTTCTGCTAAGACTTCGCTATCATTTTTCATCTGAGAAGTACCATGAAAAATTTTCAATAATCCCCACAACCAACAGTAAGTCTTCCACAGATAGTGCATATAAGTTCAGCATTTCAGTTTCTGGGCATGTAAATAAGTGGTGTCATTGGCAGATCTTTAAGTTAAATGAAAAATTTTAAACACGTATATCTGAAATAGTCAAAGTAATATTACTTTAGTATTCTTATATTTAACACATTTCTACAGTTGTATTAAGTGGTAAATACTTTTATATGATGTGAATATGAATTTTGCAAACCACATAAAATGAACTCCTTATTAAGGATAACTAAATGACCATCCACCCAGCAGCCGTATTTCAACATGGATTCCTTTTTCAAAATTTATGTGAAAAAAATAGAATAACTTTTTGTTGAAATGTATGACAAGAAATGAAGCATGCTATGATTATAATGATATAAAATACTGAATATAGCCTTTTTATGCACAGATGCTACACTACTTAAAAGTATAAGCACAGCTTTTAGTAGAGTTTTGGGTTTTGGTTTTGGGGTTTTTTTGGTAAACTTATTTATTTATTTTTGGCTGTGTTGGGTCTTTGTTGCTGTGTGTGGGCTTTCTCTAGTTGCAGCAAGTGGGGTCTACTCTTCATTGTGGTGTGCAGACTCCTCACTGCAGTGGCTTCTCTTGTTGCGGAGCATGGGCTCTAGGTGCTTGGGCTTCAGTAGTTGCGGTACATGGGCTCAGTAGTTGTGGGTCACAGGCTCTAGAATGCAGGCTCAGTAGTTGTGGCACACAGGCTTAGTTGCTCCATGGCCTGTGGGATCTTCCTGGAGCAGGGATCGAACCCGTGTTTCCCTGCGTTGCTAGGCAGATTCTTAACCACTGTGCCACCAAGGAAGTCCCTTTAGTAGGGTTTTTGCGCATATGTGATGTTTATTACTCATTTTGCAATTAAATGGCAGAATGACCATCCATGAAAAAGTAAAGCATACTTTTAAATTATTAAATTGATAAACAAATACAAGAAGTAGTATTTTATTTACCATAAAATGCAGGACCAAATAGAAAAATTGTTAGGTCTTTTCAAATTACATCCAAGTAATTGCTTTTTGGATATCAAGAATGTAATTGACTTGTCTACTGAGAATTTTACATCATGATTATTCTTACATTGGAAATATTTAGAATTCTGTTCAATTTCATTAAAACTTCAAATTCAGTAACAACACAATGTTTATTTCATTCAGTATCAAGAATTATACTATTACCATTCTATAATAATTCTATTTAGATTATCTATTTTAATTTGTGTGTTTTTAAACCATTTCAATATTCATTTCCCATTGATTCATTTCATAACATTTATATCTTGTGAGGAGAGATATTTGAGATCTTATATGTCCCATTCTTCTTAGTATATACTTGGGCTTAGTCCAGTGCCCAGCAAAAAGAGAAAATTAATATATATTTTTGAGTGACAGAAATAATTTATTTTGTGAATGGCTAGAAAATACCTCCCAAAATTTATTGAAATTATCATGGATATAAATTCTGGATGTTGTGTATATAAGTAGATCTTTCTGTTGCTTGATAGATAAAAGACAACTAACCCATCTTAGCCCCTTTCTTTTAGTTAGGTGAAAGACAACTAACTATCTTAGCCCATTACTTTTCTTTCTGGTTTTCTGAAGATATTGCACCATGGCCTTTTTGACATCCAGACTTGTCAATAGGTGTGAAGCAAGCCTGACTTTGTTATCAGAGTAAATAAACTGTTTACCTTGTCTGATTGCCTTTTCTCCCCATTGTTTGAAAGTCAGTAATTTACCTAGAAATCTGTCCAAGTATTTAAGTTTCTGATGTAAAGATTCAGGACTCTCTTCAGTTTAGAAAGTTTCTTCCATGATATGTTTGAGAATTACTTCTTGTATTTTTTCTTTTTTCTTTGAAATGAATTACCTATAATCAATTATCCAAAAGTTGTCCCTTTTTGTCCTTTTTTATTACCTTCTGTTTTAATTCACTCTTTTGTCTACCGTGGTCCAGGCAGAAAGACAGGACATAAATTGAAATCACGTCTTGCATGTTTCTTCTCTCTTTGCTGCTGAGTCGTGCCCAAAAACAGTGTTTTATGTATTGTTCAGTTTTATGATTGCTTATGGTGGGAGGGCAACTAACTAACACTGGTTACTCTGCAATCGCTAGAAGCAGAAATACAACAGAGGTTATATTTTAATTCAGTAGAAAATAATGGTTTATTATAAAAATGTACTACCTATAAAACAGAAAATATTTTATTAATCATACAAAACTTAAATACTTAGATATAGACAGATACTAAAATAAAACAAGATATACTTAGGAATTTTTTAAAATTAGAGTAAATGGTTCATATCTATAATATACTAAATAACATTATATAAACAACTATCAATAATATAAAAATACATGATAAGAAAATGACCAACCCCCCCAAAATAGATGGATAGTTCATTGAATAGTGTTCAAATTACCTTAAATACATGAACATATATTTAAACTCAAAAAAATTAAGCAAAATAAATTAAAACAGAAATAATAACTTTAAATCTATTAAATTTGGATTTAAAAATATATCCCATCTTGGTAGGAACACTGACAGAGATACCCTTGTACATTTTGGAGTATATGTGAACTCTTAGAAGAGTTTTAGCTGTTTGCATTTCTTTAAATTTAAAAATGTACTTAAAAAAAAAGTAAAGAACACAAATGGAATACAGTATTCATGGACTGGGAGACTTAAGATGTCAAATACCCAAAATGATCTACAGATTCAGTGCTATCCCTATCAAAATTCCAACTTTTTTGCAGAAATAGAAAATTCCATCCTAAACCTCATGTGGAATCTCAAGGAACCCTGAATAGCCAAAACAATCTTGAAAAATAATACATAAAGTTAGAGGTCTCAAATTTTCTTACTTCAGAATTTACTACAAAGCTATAAGAGTTAAAGAAGTGTGGCACTGCATACAGACAGACATATAGATAAGGAAACTAGATTAGAGAACCCAAAAATAAACCCTCACATATGTGGTCAAATGACTTTCAAACAAGGTGCCAAGACCATTCAATGGGGGAAAGGACAATTGAGTTACAATGGTGTGTTAGTTTCTGCTGTACAGCAAACTAAATCAGTTATGCATATACACATATCCACTCTTTTTTTAGATTCTTTTCCCATATAGATCATTACAGAGTATTGAGTAGAGTTCCCTATGCTGTACAACAGGCGTATTAAGTATCTATTTTAATTAGATAATTATTATCTATTTTATAGATAGTAGTCTGTATCTGTCAATCCCAATCTCCCAACTTATCCCTCCCCCCTTTCCCTGCTGGTAACCATAAGAGTGTTTTCTACACCTGTGACTCTATTTCTGTTTTGTAAATGAGTTCATTTGTACCATTTTTTTTTTGATTCCACATCTAAGCAATATCATATGATATTTGTCTTTCTATGTCTGACTTACTTCACTCAGTATGACAGTCTCTAGGTCCATCCACGTCACTGCAAATGGCATTATTTCATTCTTTTTTATGTCTGAGTAATATTTCCTTGTATATACCTACCACATCTTCTTTATCCATTCCTCTGTTGATGGACATTTAGGTAGTGTCCATGGCTGTTGCAAATAGTGATGCAGTGAACATTGAGATGCATCTGTCTTTTCAGAGTATGATTTTCTGTGGGTGTATGCCCAGGCATGGGATTGCTGGATCATATGGTAACTCTGTTTTCATGCATTTCTTCAATGGTAACTGCACTAAGAGCATTTCCAAAAATTATGCCACTGAGCTTTATACTAAAGTTGCCTAAATCTGTGATTTAAATTATATCTACTATTTAAAAAATTTGGAATAGTTACAAACTTGCTGAAGGATTGTAAAAATAGTAAAAAGGAAATGGTAAAAAGAAGCTGAGGTGTAGTATTGACACAGATCAACCAACTAGCATTTTGCTACATTTGATTTAGCATTCTATTTCTCTCCCTGTATACACATATGTGTGTGTGTTGGGAGTGTGTTTGTATGTGTGTGTGCATATGTATACATGTATATGTGTTTATATATTTATGTATATTTATATATAACTGGTTGAACTATTTTACAGTGGGTTGGAAACATGACGCCCCTTCACCTATAAATATTTGTTATTTTCCCCTCAAAAGAAGGATATTCCCTTACTTAACTGTATTAAATTATTAATTTAACAAAATTTAACTTTGATACAATACTATTATCTATAGTCCATATTGAAATCTCATTAACTGTCCCAATGTTAGTTAAATTTGTGGGGCAAGTAGTTGAAACCTTTTACTGGTTTAACCAGATGTCTAAACAGGCATCTCTTTTTTCCACCATTTCAAACACATCATTTCCTCTTTGACATTTACCTTGAAATATAATTGTTATATCTCTCAGTGCTATAGAACACATTTTGAATATTTGAATGAATATGTGCGCTTACCTTGCAGGAGTTTCTACATTGGTCAACATAGCTCCTTTGGAAGTTTCATAGAGAATTACACTTGTGGTATATTACAACACCTCTGCACAATGAATTATTATAGTCAATTGCTGTCCCTTTATATTTTCCCACCACTTCATATTGTATATGCATAATGAAAATGTCAGTAATACCAAGACAGAAGTTAAGGCTTTTCATCCATATCCAAAGTAGAAAAAAATTTCCTGATGACACTGGAAAATCAGAGACCTACTTGGAAGCGATAAAGAATCTGCCAGGGTAGATTCAGTTTTAGAGTGAAAGTCTGTTTTCCTTCCACAGTTGAACAGAGAAAATTTACCTATCATGTATTGATAAAGAGAGCAAGAGCTACTACAGGAAGAAGTGAGGAATGTTTTGCCCAAGTGGAGCTTTTAGATTAACCTGAGTAGTGAACCAGACTGCAGTATTTACTCTGGAGATAGATGTTTTCTTTACCACATAATTAACTAATTTAAATGAACTAAATACTTAATTGGCTATCTTGAAAAGGTAGTCTTAGCACTCCTAAGGGTAAGATGTATTACTGTGAATCAACATGACCAAACTGTTTGCATTAATTTACCTTCAAATTAACTCCTTTCCTGTATATTTATTGGATTTAAATTCCTCGCCATTACTCTTGTGTCTCCATCTAGAAATTTATATTTTGTTGACATAATTCTTTTTCATTTGAGGAATGCTGTCATTAGAAAAAATAGAACACTTTTAACTTCTAAATAATCTAACAAGCATATGTATGTCTCTCCCTTCCCATTGCTACTTCTGTAAGTCAAATCCTCAGTATTCCTAACAGAAGAATTCCTATTTCCAGTATATGTATACGTACGTATATATACAATATATATACAATATATACAATATATATGTACGTATATAGTCCCAGTCATTCCTCAATAATGCCAGAGTGATCTTTTTAAAATGCTTACTCAGCTATGTCTTTTTTTTCGTGATTTAAATACTATGAAAACTTTAAGTAGTTGAAAAAAATACTCAGCATGGCCATTGTAATCTGTCTCTTACAGATTTTTTTTCTCTTAGCACCTGTGCATTCTAACCATCCTGAACACTCTTCAAATGCTGTATCATGGCTTTTAGTTAATTGGCTTTTTATATTTATTTGTTTTGATGTTTCCATAGTAATTTCTTCCAGCCACACCCTGCACTACCCACTCAAAGCAATGGGAAAACAATAGCATTTAAAGCCAAAAAGACTAGTATCCAAATTTTCATTTTATCTTTTTAAGCTACAAGACCTTTTACAATTACTTAATATTCCTAATACTCATTTCCTACCTAGTATATTTAGTAATATCATCTTCAAAAATTTGTTATGAAGACAAAATGAAATAAGGCATAGCATCTAACATCTGATAATTTCCCATTTGTTTCTCCATACTTGACTTAACTGCCTATTTTATATCTTTCCACATTGACATGTAACAAGCATCTTGATCTCAGCACATATAAAGTCCAGAGTTCATTTGTCCTCACAAACCACCCAATTTCTCAATACAAAATACAATCTCTACCTTATACCACTCACTTTTTTACCCTTTAGTGAATTCTTTGAGTTCTAATTCAAACATAGTTTGTAAGTATATCAGTATCTTTTTATCCTCTTCATTATTTCTTTAGTCTACACTAGATTCATTTACCCAATACCCTCCCAACAAGTTCACCAGCCTCCATGTTTGCATCCCTACAAAATTCTCTATTCACGTACTGGAACTCCTAATGGAAAATTAGATCATATCACAAGCCACTCTCTGGCTTCCCATCACACTATATAAAATTCCCAAATCTTTGCCATGCCCCTTTCTGTGAAAATACATCATGCATTTCTCCCTCCCTCATCATGTAGCAGCAGGGCTAGTTCTTCTTTCTTTCAAAACTTTACCAGCTTTCCACCTCAGTGTGGCATCATCATGTATAAATTAGCTAAACTGATCACTTTCTTGTGAAAGGAGTCTTTGTATATTCCTAAGGAAAACTATTTTGTTTACTTATTATCTATATGTCCCACACTAGACTAATGTAGTTAGTAATCTTGTCTATGTAGCTCACTTTTGAAACCCCAGATGGAGCAAAGCATCTGACGAGGTATCATACTCCAGTTGTATTAGGCCATGCATTATTTAAGATTGAATTCAAATGTTAACTTTTTATTTTCTTCCAGTTTTAATGGGATATAAATGACAGAACTGTACAAATTTGTTGATAGCATGATTTGATTTACATACATCATGAAGGAATTATCAAAATGAGTTTAGTGAATATCCATTATCTTATATAGATACAAAATTAAAGAAATAAAAAAATTTTTCTTGTGATGAGAACTCAGGATTTACTCTGCTAAGAGCTTTCATATACAACATAGAGCAGTGTCAATTATATTTACCATGGTATACATTATATCCCTAGTAATTATCTTATAACTGGAAGTTTTACCTTTTGACTGCCTTCATCCAATTCCCCCTCCCCCAAATCTCACCCCACTTCTGGTAACCACAAATCTGATCACTTTGTCTATGAGTTTCTTTGTTTTTTAAGTATAATTGACCTATAATACTGTTAGTTCCTGTTATACAACATAGTGATTCTCTATTTCTATACATACCAAACTGATCACCATGATAGGTCTAGTTTCGATATGTCACTGTAAAAAAGATATTACACAGTAATGACTATATTCCTCACGCTATACATTTCATACCCATGGTTGATTTATTTTGCAACTGAAAGTTTGTACCTCTCGATCTCTTTCATGTGTTTCTTTCCTTCCCCTTACACACTTCCCTCTAGAAAACCTATTCTGTGAATCTGTAGCTCTGTTTATATTTATTTGTTTTGTTTTTTATATTGCAAATATAAGTGAAATCAAATTGCATTTGTCTCTGTCTGATGTATTTCACTTTGCATGATAACCTTTGGGTCATCCATCTTGTCAACAAATGGCAAGATTGCATTCATTTTTATGCCTGAGTAATATTCCTTTGTGTATTTATATACCACATCTTCTTTATCCATTCATCTGTTGATGGACACTTAGATTGCTTCCATATCTCAGTTATTGTGAATAATGCTGCCATGAACATAGGGGTACATAAATATTTCCTAATTAGTGTATTTGTTTTATTTAGATGAACACTCAGGATTGCAACACCTGGATTGTGTGGTAGTTCTATTTTTAATTTTTGAGGAATCTGCATACGGTTTTCCATCATGACTGCACCAATTTACATTCCCACCAGCAGTGCATAAGGGTTCCCTTTTTCTACATTCTTGTGAACACTTGTTGTCGGTTGTCTTTTTGATAATATCCATTCTGACAGGTGTGAGGTGATATCTCATTGTGGTTTTGATTTACATTTCCCTGATGATTGGTGATGTTGAATATCTTTTCCTATTCCTGTTGACCATCTGTATGTCTTCTTTGGAAAATGTCTATTCAGATCCTTTTGCCAATTTTTAATTAGGTTGTTTTTCTGTTTTGTTTTTTTTGATATTGAGTTGTAATGAGTACATTGTGTATTTTGGACATTAACCCCTTATCAGATATATAGTTTGCAAATATCTTCTCCTATTCAGTAGGTGACCTTTTCATTTTCTTGATAGTTTCCTTCAGTGTACAAAAGCTTTTTCTTTTAATATAGTTTCATTTGTGTGTTTTTGCTTTTGTTTCCCTTGCCTGAGGGGACATTCCCAAAAAAAATTACCAAAGACCAATGTCAAAGCATGTACTGCCTGTTTTCTTCTAGAAGTTGCATGCTTTTAGGTCTTCCATTCAAGTTTTTAATCCATTTAGAATTTCTTTTTTGTGCATGGTGTGAGTGAGTTGTTCAGTTTTCCTAACACCATTTATTGAAAAGGCTGTCTTTTTCCCATTGTATGTTTCTGCTTTTGTTGTCATAGATTAATTGTGCATACAAGCCCAAGTTCATTTCTGGGCTCTCTGTCCTGTTGCATTGATCTATGTGTCTGTTTTTGTGCCTGTACCATACTTTTCTTGATTACTGTAGCTTTGTACTACAGTCTGAAGTCAGGGAGGATGATACCTCTAATCCTGTTCTTTCTCAAGATTGTTTTGGCCATTCAGGGTCTTTTGTGTTTCTAAACAGATTTTAGAATTGCTTGTCCTAGTTCTGTGAAAAATGCCATTGGTATTGTGATAGGGTTTGCATTACACCTGTAGATTGCCTTGGGTAGTACGGTCATTTTGACAATATTAATTCTTCTAATCCGTGAACACAGTATATTTTTTCCATCTGTGTTGTTTTCAATCTCTTGCTTCAGTAGGATTTCCAATACTCTGTTGCATAAATGTGGGAGAGTGGGTATTCTTGTCTTGCTCTTAATCTTAGAGGAAATGCTTTCAGCTTTTCACAATTATGATGTTAGCTCTGGACTTGTCATGTATGGCCTTTATTGTGTCAAGGTATGTTCCCTATATACTCACTTTCTGGAGAGTTTTTATCCTAAATGGATGCTGACTTTTGTTAAAAGCTTTTTATGCCTCTATTGACATGATTATATAATTTTATTCTTTAATTTGTTAATGTGGTATCTTATATCCCTAGAGCAAATCCCACTTGATCATGATGTGTGATCCTTTTAATATATTTTTTAAATTTATTTATTTTTCTTTCTTGGGCTGCACTGCACAGCACATGGGATCTTAGTTCCCCAACCAGGGATCAAACCCATGCCCCCTGTACTGGAAGCAGGAAGTCTTAACCACTGGACCATCAGGGGGGTCCCTTTTTATTGTATTGTTCAATTCAGTTTTCTAATATGTTGTTGCATCTATGTTCATTAGTAATATTGGCCTATAATTGTCTTTTTTTTGGTGATATCTTTGTCTAAGTTTGGTATCAGGGTGATGCTGGCCTTGTAGAATGAGTTTGGAAACAGTTCTTCTGCAATTTTTTGGAATAGTTTGAGAAGCCTAGGTGTTAACTCTTCTCTCAATGTTTGGTAGAATATACCTGTGAAGCCATCTGGTCCTGGACCTTTGTTTGTTGGGGATTTTTCTGTTACTGATTCAGTTTCATTATCTGTATTTAATCTGTCCATATTTTCTATTTCTTCCTGCTTCAATCTTGGAAGATTGTACATTTCTTGGAATTCATCCATTTTTCTCAGTTGTCAATTTCATCCACGTATAATTGTTCATAGTAATCTTTTGTGATCCTTGGTATTTCTGTGATATTCATTGCAATGTCTCCTTTTTCCATTTCTGATATTTTTGTTTGTTTTGGCCCCTCTTTTTTTTTTTCCTTCATGAGAATGGCTAAGGGTTTTATCAATTTTGTTTATCTTTTCAAAGATTCAGCTTTTAGTTTCATTTATCTATTTGAAATGCTAACTTCTTTATAACTATTCTTAATACATCTCCCTAGTCTCCTATACTGATCTTTGCAATCCTCAACTGAACAGTTAACATATTATTGTTTTTGTTTGATACATTCATCTAGCCTCCAAACATTACTTAAATGTAAAACCTATAACTTTATTTCCTATTACTGGGAACTACCAAAGTAGTTAAGAAATTAATGAGTCAGACAATGGATTTTTTTATTGGGATTTAATTCACATATAACAACATATTAGTTTCAGAGGTACAACATAATGATTTGATGTTTGTATATATGGTGAAATGATCACAATTATAAGTCAAGTTAATAACCATCACCACATACAGTTACAAATTTTTTATTCTTAAAATGAAAACTTTTAAGATCTACTGTCTTAGCAACTTTCCAGTATACATTACAATATTATTAACTATAGTCATCATGATACACCTTACATCACCATGACTTATTTATTTTATAACTGGAAGTTTGAACTTTTTCCCCCATCTCTGACAACCACCAGTCTATCTCTGTATCTAAAAGTTCAGTCTTTTTTTAATTTGTTTTTTTGTTTTATTTTGTTTTTAGATTCCACATATAAATAAGGTCATATTGCATTTACTTTCTCTGTCTGACTTATGTCACTTAGTATATTTCCTTCAAGGATCATTCATTAGTCACATATGGCAAGATTTCATTCTTTTCATTGCTGAATAATATTTCATTTTATATATCACATTTTCTTTATCTGTTCATCCTCACAGGACATTAGGGTAGTTCCTGTATCTTGACTGTTATAAATAATGCTGCAGTGCACATAGGAGGTGCATGTATCTTTTTAGTGTTTTCATTTCCTTTGGATAAATTCCAAGAAATAGAATTGTGGATAATAAGATAATTCTACTTTTAATTTTTTTTTATTATTTTTTTGGGGGTACACCAAGTTCAATCATCTGTTTTTATACACATATCCCCGTATTCCCTCCCTTCCTTGACTCCCCCCCCACTTTTAAATTTTTGAGGAGCCTCCTTACTGTTTTTCATAGGGGCTGCACCAATTTACATTCCCACTAACAGTGTCCGAATGTTCCCTTCCCACAACATCCTTGTTGTCTTTTTGAAAATAAGCATTCTAACAGGTGTGAGATATCTCAAACCGGTTTTGATTTGCATTTCCTTGATTATATGTGATATTGAGGACCTTTTCATGTACCTGTTGACCATCTTATAGGTCTTCAATAGAAAAGTGTGCACTCAGATCTTCTCATTTTTTAATTGCATTGTTTGATTTTTTTGTTTGTTTTTGGTATTGAGTTAGATTAATTCCTTATACATTGTGGATATTAACCCCTTATCAGACACATGATTTCCAAATATTTTCTCTTATTCTGTAGGTTACCTCTTCATTTTGTTGATAGATTCCTTTCTTGTGCAGAAGCTTTATATTCAGTTATAGTCCCACTTCTTTATTTTTTATTTAGCTTCTTCTGCTTTTGGTATGAAATGCAAAATACTACTGACAAGACCAATGTCAAGAAGCTTGTTTTCTTCTAATAGTTCTATTGTTTTAGGTTTTATGTTCAAGTTTTAATTCATTTTTAGTTCATTTTTATGTGTGCTGTAAGAGAGTGGTAAAGATTCATTGTTTTGCATGTGGCTGTTCAGTTTTCTAATGCCATTTATTGAAGAGAGTATCCTTTCCCTATTGTATATGCTAGGCTTCTTTATTTTAAATTAATTGTCCATATATGCTTGCATTTACTTCTGGGTGCTTGATTCTGTTCAAATGATCAATGTGCCCTTTTTTATGCCAGTATCATACTGATTTGATTACTATAACTTCACTTTGTAGTTATAAATCAGTGAGCATGATATCTCCAGCTTTGCTGTTCTTTTTCAAGATTGCTTCAGCTATTCAGATCTTCTATGGCTCTATACCAATTTTAGGATTGTTCTATTTTTGTGAAAAAATCACTTTGGAATTTTGACTGAGATTGCTTTTTGAATCTGTAGAGTGTTTTAAATAGAATGGACATTTTAATAGTATTAATTCTTCCAATCAATGAATATAGAAATATTTCCTTTTTCTATATGTCGTCTTCATTTCTTTCATCGATTTCTTACAGTTTTCAGGGTACATGTCTTTCACAACCTTACCTATTTTATTCTTTTTGATGCAATTGTAAATGAGATTTTTTCTTAATTTCTCTTTCTGATACTTTGTAATTACCATATATAAACAGTTGATTTTCATCTATTGATTTTGTATCCTGCATCTTTACTGAATTTGGTATTAGTTTTAACGGTTTTCTTGGTGTCTCTAGTGTTTTCTGTATATAATATCATGTCATCTAAGAATGGTGGTATTTTTACGTCTTCTTTTCCTATTTGGTTGTTTTTACTTCTCTTTTTTTCTTTTTTTGGTATCATTGGTGTGGCTATGACTTCCAATACTGTGTTTAATAAACATTGTGAGAATGGGCAGACTTGTCTTGTCCCTGATCCTAGAGGAAAAGCTTTCAACTTTTTACCTTTGAATATATTAGCTGTAGAATTATTATATATGACTTTTATTATGTTACGTTTTGTTTCCTCTATAACCACTTTGTTGATGAGGCTTTTTTTTTTTTATCATAAATGGATGTTGAATTTTGTCTACTGCTTTTTCTGCATCTAGTGAGGTGATATGATATAGGCCTGTGATTTTCTTTTTGTGTATGTATGTCATCCTTGTCAGGTTTTGGTATCAGGCTAATGCTGGCCTGCTAAGATGAGTTTGAAGAGTTCCCTCCTCTTTAATTTTTTGGAAGAATTTGAGAACAATTGGTATTCTTTTTTCAATGTTTGGTGGAATTTACCAGTGAAGGCTTTTGGGCCTCAGCGTTTATTGTTGGGAACTTTTTGATGACTTATTCACTCTCTTTACCTAGTAATCAGTTTGTTCAGATATTCTGTACCTTCATGATTCAGACTTTCTAGGTTATATGTTTCTAGGAATGTATCCACTTCTTTAAGGTGGTCCACTTTGTTGGCATATAATTGCTTATAGTAGTATCTTAAGATCTTTTGTAATTCTGTGGTATCAGTTATAACATCTCTTTCATTTCTAATTCTATTTATTTGAATTCTTTGTTTTTCTTGGCAAGTCTACCTATAGTTTTGCTTATTTTGTTATTTTTTTTCAGGAAAAAAAAAAGCAGCTCTTTATTCCACTAATATTTTCTATTGTCTTTTTTTTTGGTCTCTATTTCTGCCCTGATTTCCTTATTTTCTTCTTTTACTAACTTTTGGCTTATTTTCTCTTCTTTGTCTAATTCCTGAGTATAAATTTAGGTGCTTATTTATCTCTTTTTAATTTCTTGACATAGACATTTATCTCTCTGAACTTTCTTATTATAACTGCTTTTGCTGCATCCCACAAGTTTTGATATGTTGATTTTCATTTTTCTCAAGTTATTTTTTATTTCCCTCTTGATTTCTTCATTGACCTATTCTGATCAGTAGTATGTTACTTAATCTCTACATATATGTGAATTTTGTTTTCTTCTTGTAGTTGATTTCTAGTTTCATACCATTGTGTTCAGAAAAGATGATTGAAATTATTTCCATCTTAAATTTATTAAGACTTTTTTGTGGCTTTACATATGATCTATCCAGGAGAACATGCCATGTTAGTGTGAGAAAAATGTGTATTCTGTTGCTTTTGGATGGAATGTTCTGTATATGTCTGTTTAGTCTATCTGGTAAGGTGTCATTTATTTACAGTGTTTCCTTATTGATTTTTGTATGGATAATTTAGCCATTGATGAAAATGGGGTATTAAAGTTCCCTACAATTGTTGCTATTTCACTCTTTAGTTTTGTTAATATTTACTTTATATACCTAGGTACTCCTCTGTTGGGTGCATAAATAATTACAATTCTTCTCTTATTATATACAATCTTTATCATTTTGTAATGAACTACTTTGTCCCTTATTACAGTCAGTGTCTTAAAGTCTTTTTTTATTAAGTTTATTTTTGTATATGGTATGAGAAAATTTCCTATTTAATTCTTTTTCATGTAGTTGTCCCATTTTCCCAGCACCACTTAGTGAAGAGACTGTCTTTTCTCCAATGTATATTCTTGACTCCTTTTTCATGGATTAATTGACCATAAGTGCATGAGTTTATTTATGGGCTCTCTATTGTGTTCCATTGATGTATATGTCTGCTTTTGTGCCAATAACAAGCTGTTTACATTACTGTAGCTTTGTAGTATAAAGTCAGGGAGTGTGATGTCTCCAGCTTTGCTCTTTTCTCTCAAGATTGCTTTGGCATTTGGGATCTTTTGTGGTTCTGTATAAACTTGAGGATTATTTTTTCTAGTTCTGTGAAAAATGCCATTGGTATTTTGATGGGGACTGTATTAAATATGTAGATTGCTTTGGGTAGTATGGATATTTTAACACTATTAATTGTTGCAATCCAAAAACACAGGGTATTTTTCATTTCTTTGTATCATCTTAAATTTCTTTCATCAGTGCTTTATGGTTTTCAGAGTGTAGGTCTTTCACCACTTTGGTTAAGTTTATTCCTAGATAGTTTATTCTTTTTGATGAGATTTTAAACAGGAACATTTTCTTGCTTTATGTTTCTGATAGTTTATTATTAGTGTATAGAAAAGTAACAGATTTATATATTAATTTTCTATCCTGCAACTTTACTGAATTCATTGATGAGCTCTAGTAGTTTCCATCTACTATGGAAAACAATATTGAGGTTCTTCAAAAAAATAAAATTGAATTAACATATCATATAACAATTCCACTGCTGGGTATATATCCATAGGAAACAGAAACATTAATTTGGAAAGATACATGCACCCCAATGTTCATAGCAGCATTATTTATAATAGCCATACACACACACACTGGAATATTACTCAGCCATAAAAAGAATGAAATTCTGCCATTTTCAACAACATACTAGAACCTGCAGAGTATTATGCTTAGTGAAATATGTCAGAGAAAGGCAAATAATCTGTTATCACTTAATGGAATCTAAAAACTAAAACAAACAAATACATGTAACAAAACAGAAACAGACTCACAGATACAGAAAACAAACTAGTGGATACCTATGAGAAGAGGGGAGGGTGCAGGGGCAAGATAGGGGTATGGGATTAAGAGATACAAACTACTATGCATAAAATAAATAAGGAACAAGGACAGCAAGGGAGACATACTTATTATTTTTAATAATTTTAAATGGAGTATAATCTATAAAAAATTTGAATCACCATGTTGTACATCAGAAACCAATATAATATCTTAAATCAACCGTACTTCAATAACATTTTTTAAATAAATAATAACAAAATTCCCTTTAACATTTTTTATAAGACCAATCTAGTTGTGATGAAATCTGTTAGTTTGCTTGTCTGAAAAACTTATCTCTGCAACTCTCAATGACAACTTTGTTGAGAGTATTAGTGGTTGGCAGTTTCTTTCTTATTTTTTTTCCAGCACTTTGAATATATTGTGCCACTCCCTTTTGGCCTGCAAAGTTTCTGCTGGAAATCTGCTGATAATCTTATATAAGTTGCCTT
The DNA here is from genome assembly GCF_030028045.1 of Hippopotamus amphibius kiboko. Lineage (NCBI taxonomy): Eukaryota > Metazoa > Chordata > Mammalia > Artiodactyla > Hippopotamidae > Hippopotamus > Hippopotamus amphibius. The sequence goes on along the minus strand of NC_080198.1, from coordinate 73,758,126 downwards.
GTATATAGCAAGTCATTTTTCTCTTACTGTTTTTTCTCTTGAGCTTCTCTTGATTCTTTTTAACTTTTGGCACTCTAATTACAATGTGTCCTGCTGTGGATCTCTTTGGGTTCATTTTATTTGGATTATCTGGGCTTCCTGGATCTAGATGTCTATTTCCTTCCCAAGCTTATGGGAATTTTTCATCCATTATTTTAATAAGATTTCTGCCCCCGCTTCCTCTCTCTTTCATTCTGGGACACCTATAATGCAAATGTTAGTCCACCTGTTATTTTCCCTAAGTTCATTAAGCTATCTTCACTCTTTTACTTTTTCTTTCTTTTTTCTTTTCTCATTTGTATAAGTTCCAATTCCCTATCTTTGAATTCAGTCATCCTTTCTTTTGTTTACCTAGTGTATCCCTTTAGTGTATTGTTAAGTGTAGTTCATGCATTGTTCATCTCTGTGACTTCTGGTTGGTATTTTCTTGTATTCTAGCTTTTTGTTCAGATTCTCACTTTGTTCACACATTTTTGTCCTGAGTTCCATGAACATCTTTATGACGATTCTTAGTCTTTCATGTAAGTCACCTATCTCTGTTTCATTAATGTATTTTTCAGAGGTTTTATCTTGTTCTTTAATTTGGAACATATTCTTATGTTCCTTCATATTCCTTGACTCTCTGTATTTGTTTCTATGCATTAGATTAAACAACCACCTCTGCCTTCTTGAAGGAGTGGCCTTATATAGGAGATATTTACTGTTCAACTCTGCCATAGTTCTTGGTTGACTCTCAAACCTTTGTGATTGTCCAAGCAACCTGTTTTATTTTTAGTGGCTCCCAGTATTTGAGGCTGTGACATGACAACCCAGAGTATCAGTATCCCAAAGGGTAGATCTGAGTCACCACCTAGATTCAGGCTGATTGAAAGCCAGACCCTCATGCAGCAGGGTTTTAAATTATGCAAATATACTGCTTTCAGGGGAAGATGAAGAGATGTTTTTCTATCTGCTCCCTCTGCACTGAGCCCTGGGGTGATAGCCAGTTAAGAACTGTTGTGTTTTTGTGATTTATTTGTTTATTTATTTTTGTACTCTCTCATTCAACTCATGAACGTGAGCTACACTGGCTATCAGGGGAAGGAAACCAGGGGACATTCCCTGAGTGGCAATCAGAAAACAAGGGCATCAGACAGAAAAAAATCATAGTATTAGACATGAGTACAAGCTCCCCTTCAGGAGAAACTGATGCCCTGGAGCATGACAGAGGGAGTGTGCAAAGATAGCATCTGCCCTCTGAAGTCTGTGGAAAGGATTGCATTCAGCCCTATAATGTGTGTTTAATTAGAAGCCTAGCCACTCAGGTCTCAGTTATGAAGATAAGCTAGCAAGCTTTCGCAGAAAGACTGGGTGCCTAAGTCTGTTTCCTATCTGATATGCCTTGGGTATGGTAGTCAGTTAATAACTCATTCATTTGTTACAATCATGCGGGATTCATGAGCATAAACCCCAGTGGCCACTGGAGCCAGGCAATCTAGAGGTATCTGCTGGGCAATAGTTGGAAAAGCAGGTAGCCAGACAAGTGTGCAAGCTTCTTCCAGGAGATACAGGTGAGCTGGAGTGAGACACATGGAGAGTGCGAAGATAGTGTCCTGCAGCCTCCAACTTTGAAAGGTGTTGCAGTAGGTCCCTACATGTGTGTGAAATTCGATGCTTGCCCCTAAGTCTGGTGTTTTAATACAAGCAGATAAACCTCTATCACATGATGTCTGGCTGCATTTCAGTTGACTGCCTCTGTGCTGGGTCCTGGGGTGTGAGTGTATGCACACAAGTCCTTTAAGAGCTCTTTCTCAGTTCACTATAGCTGTGTGGGTTTTGTGGATGCAAGCCCTGCTGGCTTTCACAGCTAGATGTTTTAGGGGCTTGTGTCTAAGGTGTGGGTTTTAAAAGTTGGGGTACCAGATGTGGGATTCAAACACCTCACTCCTCAGGGAGAAACTCAGGGTTCTGAGTTCCCTCCCAATTTCAGGTTGCTGTGCAGGGGTGGGAATTCTGGTGGTATTGTGTGTCTCATCCTTTCCTACCCACTTGATGTGGGTTTTTTCTTGTTTGCCCAATATGTAGGTGTCACTCAGATAGTTTTTTGGTTGATTTCAGAGGAATTTGTTTTATATGTAGCTATAGATTTGGTGTGCCCATGGGAGGAATTCAGGATCCTCCTAAATCACTATCTTTTACTAGAACCTGGATTATCTTTAAATAGTAAAAAAAAATTCTCCAATTAATAATTGATATTTTTTCAATGATTTACATCACTGTATTAACCTAATAGCTTTAAAAAATATCTGCTTTACTTATTCCCAGAAAGTAACATGTAAACATAGAAAATATGGAATCCTGCATCAGCATACCTATGCTATACCTTAGGCTATGAGTCAAAGTGCTGTGGGATATGTTCCTGAAGAATTTTAAACCTAAATTATTCAGTTGGTACAAGGTACAGTCTTAATATTCTTGAAAGTCTTTGTGTCTAGCTGAAAGCATATATGAGGTAATCTCTTAAATCTTCCTGGTGTCTCAATAAAAGATCTTATAGCTGTACCCTTTACCTGAACTTTACCCCATGGCTATGCTTACAATCAAAGCCATGGAAATGATCTTTTTGCAGAAGCCATTTCCTTCTTGGAGATTCTTGTTTTCTGGAGACGCAGGCTCTGAATGAGAAACAGTTTTACTTTAAAACCAGCTGATCTTTTTTCTGCATAGTTCTGCCTTTTCCAGAAAGTCATATAATTGGAATTATATAGTATGTATCCTTTTCAGATTGGCTTTATCACTTAGTAATACACATTTAATTCCTCCATGTATTTTCATGGCTTAGGAGCTCATTTATTTTTAATGTTGAGTAGTAGTCCATTGCCAAAATACACCACAATTTATACATTCGCCTGCTGAAGGACATCTTGTTGTTTCTGAATTTTGGCAATTATGAATAAAGCTGCTATAAACATCCTTGTACAGGTTTAAGTGCGGACATAAGTTTTCAACTCTTTTGGGTAAATACCTAGGAGTGTGATAGATTGCTGGATATGGTAAAAGTATGTTTACTTTTATAGGAAACCCTCAAACTGTCTTTCAAAATGGCTGTACCATCTTGTTTTCCCACCAGCAATGAATGAGGGTTACTGTTTCTTCTCATCCACCACAGTGTTTTGTGTGGTAATTGTTCTGGATTTTAGCAATTCTAATACATTGTATAGTAGTAGTATTTCAGTGTGATTTTAATTTGTATTTCGTTGAAAACATATGTGAAGCATCTTCTGGAACAGTCTTAATTTTGTTAAAAAAGAAAATTTTGGAAGTAATAAGTTTTAAAAATAATTATCAAGTTGTAACTTGTGAAGATCCATCTACAATGCCAAATTTTTTTTTAATATACAATAAACTGCATGTATTTAGAGTGTACAATTTGGTATCCCAATCTCCCAATTCTTTCCTCCCAACCCTGCCCGCTTTCCCCACTTGGTGTCCATATGTCTGTTCTCTACATCTGTGTCTATATTTCTGCCTTGCAAGCCAGTTGAGTTGTACCATTTTTCTAGATTCCACATATATGTGTTAATATACGATATTTGTTTTTCTCTTTCTTACTTCACTCTGTATGACAGTCTCTAGGTCCATCCATGTCTCTACAAATGTCCCAGTTTCATTGCTTTTTACAACTGAGTAATATTCCATTGTATATGTGTACCACATCTTTTTTATCCATTCATCTGTTGATGGACATTTAGGTTGCTTCCATGTCCTGGCTGTTGTAAATAGTGCTGCAATGAACATAGGGGTGCATGTGTCTTTTTGAATTGTGGTGTTCTCTGGGTATATGCCCAGCAGTGGGATTGCTGGGTCATGTGGTAACTCTATTTTTAGTTTTGCAAGGAACCTGCATACTGTTCTCCATAGTGGCTGTATCAATTTACATTCCCACCAACAGTGCAAGAGCATTCCCTTTTCTCCACACCCTCTCCAGCATTTACTGTTGGTCGATTTTCTGATAATGCCCGTTCTAACTGGTGTGAGGTGATTTTGATTTGCATTTCTCTAAGAATTCTGATTTGCATTTCTCTAAGAATTAGTGATTTTGAACAGCTTTTCATGTGCCTCTTGGCCATCCATATGTCTTCTTTGGAGAAATGGCTATTTCGGTCTTCTGCCCATTTTTTGATTGGGTTGTTTCTTTTTTTGATATTGAGCTGGATGAACTGTTTATATATTTTAGGGATTAATCCTTTGTCTGTTGATTCGTTTGCAAATATTTTCTCCCATTCTGAGGATTGTCTTTTCGTCTTGCTTATAGTTTCCTTTGCTGTGCAGAAGCTTTGAAGTTTCATTAGGTCCCACATTTATTTTTGCTTTTATTTCCGTTACTCTAGAGGGTGGATCAAAAAAGATCTTGCTGTTATTTACATCAAAGAGTGTTCTTCCTATGTTTTCCTCTAGGATTTTTATAGTGTCTGGCCTTACATTTAGGTCTTTAATCCATTTGGAGTTTATTTTTGTGTATGGTGTTAGGGAGTGTTCTAATTTCATTCTTTTCCATGTAGCTGTCCAGTTTTCCCAGCACCACTTATTGAAGAGGCTGCCTTTTCTCCATTGTATAACCTTGTCTCCTTTGTCATAGGTTAGTTGACCATAGTTTATCTCTGGGTTTTCTATCCTGTTCCATTGATCTATGTTTCTGTTTTTTGTGCTGGTACCACAGTGTCTTGATCACTGTAGCCTTGAGTATAGCCTGAAGTCAGGAAGCCTGATTCCACCATCTCCGTCTTTCCTTCTCAAGATTGCTTTGGTTATTCAGGGTCTTTTGTGTCTCCATACAAATTGTAAAATTTCTTGTTCTAGTTCTGTGAAAAATGCCATTGGTGGGCTTCCTAGGTGGCAGAGTGGTTGAGAGTCTGCCTGCCAATGCAGAGGTCACGGGTTCGATCCCAGCTCCAGGAAGATCCCACATGCCGCAGAGCAACTAAGCCCGTGTGCCAAAAAAAAAGAAAAAAAAATGCCATTGGTAATTTGATCGGGATTGCATTGAATCTGGAAATTGCTTTCGGTGATATAGTCATTTTCACAATGTTGATTCTTCCAATCCAAGAACATGGTATGTCCCTCCATTTGTTTGTGTCTTCTTTGATTTCTTTCATTAGTGTCTTATACTTTTCTGAGTACAGGTCTTTTACCTCCTTGGTGAGGTTTATTCCTAGGTATTTTATTCTTTTTGTTGCAGTGGTGAAAGGAATTGTTTCCTTAATTTCTCTTTCTGAACTTTCATTGTTAGTGTATAGAAATGCAAGAGATTTCTGTGTGTTAATTTTGTATCCTGCAACTTTCCGAAATTCATTGATTAGCTCAGGTAGTTTTCTGGTGGCATCTTTAGGATTTTCTATGTATAGTATCATGTCATCTGTGAGCAGTGACAGTTTTACTTCTTTTCCAATTTGGATTCCTTTTATTTCTTTTTCTTCTCTGATTGCTGTGGTAAGGACTTCCAAAACTATGTTGAATAGTAGTGGCGAAACTGGACATCCTTGTCTTATTTCTGATCTTAGAGGAAATGCTTGCAGTTTTTCACCATTGAGAATGATGTTTGCTGTGGGTTTGTCATATATGGCCTTTATTATGTTGAAGTAGGTTCCCTCTGTGCCCACCTTCTGGAGAGTTTTTATCATAAATGGGTGTTGAATTTTGTCAGAAGCTTTTTCTTCACCTATGGAGAGGATCATGTGGTTTTTATCCTTCAATTTGTTAATGTGGTGTATTGCATTGATTTTGCATATATTGAAGAATCCTTGCATTCCAGGGATAAATCCCATTTGATCATGGTGTATGATCCTTTTAATGTGTTGTTGCAGTCTGTTGGCTAGTATTTTGTTGAGGATTTTGCATCTAAATTCATCAGTGATATTGGTCTGTAGTTTTCTTTTTTTGTAGTATCATTGTCTGATTTGGTATCAGGGTGATGGTGGCCTCATAAAATGAGTTTGGGAGTGTTCCTTCCTCTGCAGTGTTTTGGAAGAGTTTGAGAAGGATGGGTGTTAGCTCTTCTCTAAATGCTTGATAAAATTCACCTGTGAATCCATCTGGTCCTGGACTTTTGTTGGGAGATTTTTAATCCCAGTTTCAATTTCATTCCTTGTGATTGGTCTGTTCATATTTTCTGTTTCTTCCTGATTCAGTCTTGGAAGGTTATACCTTTCTAAGAATCTGTCCATTTCATCCAGGTTGTCCATTTTATTGGCATATAGTTGCTTGTAGTAATCTCTTATGGTGCTTTTTATTTCTGTGGTGTCTGTTGTAACGTCTCCTGTTCCGTTTCTAATTTTATTGATTTGAGTCCTCTTCCTCTTTTTCTTGATGCGTCTTGCTAGAGGTTTACCAATTTTATTTATCTTCTCAAAGAACTAGCTTTTAGTTTTGTTGATTTCTGCTATTATTTTCTTTGTTTCTATGTCATTTATTTCTGCTCTGATCTTTATGATTTCTCTCCGTGTACTAACTTTGGGTTTTGTTTGCTCTTCTTTAGTTTCTTTAGGTGTAAGGTTAGATTATTTATTTGGGATTTTCCTTGTTTCTTGAGGTAGGATTGTATTGCTATAAACTTCCCTCTTAGAACTGCCTTTGCTGCATCCCATAGGTTTTGGATCATTGTGTTTGCATTGTCATTTGTCTCTAGGTATTTTATTTCCTCTTTGATTTCTTCAGTGATCTCTTGGTTATTTAGTAGCATATTGTTTAGCCTCCATGTGTTTGTGTTTTTTACAGTTTTTTTCCTGTAATTGATTTCTAATCTCATAGCATTGTGGTCAGAAAAGATGCTTGATATGATTTCAGTTTTCTTGTATTTACCAAGGCTTGATTTGTGACCCAAAATGTGATCTATCCTGGAGAATGTTCCATGTGCACTTGAGAAGAACATGTAATCTGCTGTTTTGGGATGTAATGTCCTATAGATATCTGTTAAATCAAGCTGGTTAATTGTGTCATTTAAAGCTTGTGTTTCCTTATTAATTTTCTGTGTGGATGATCTGTCCATTGGTGTAAGTGGGGTGTTAAAGTCCCCCACTATAATTGTGTTACTGTCGATTTACTCTTTCATAGTTGTTAGCATTTGCCTTATGTATTGAGGTGCTCCTATATTGGGTGCATATATATTTATAACTGTTATCTCTTCTTCTTGGATGGATCCCTCAGTCTTTATGTAGTGTCCGTTTTTGTCTCTTATACCATTTTTTATTTTAAAGTCTATTTTATCTGATGTGAGTATCGCTACTCCAGCTTTCTTTTGTTTTCCATTTGCATGGAATATCTTTTTCCATCCCCTCACTTTTAGTCTGTACATGTCCCTAGGTCTGAAGTGGGTCCCTTCTAGACAGCATAGATATGGGTCTTGTTTTTGTATCCATTCAGCCAGTCTTTGTCTTTTGGTTGGTGCATTTAGTCCATTTACATTCAAGGTAATTATCAATATGTATGTTCCTATTACCATTTTCTTACTTGTTTTTTTCTGTTTCTGTAGGTCCTTTTCTTCTCTTATGTTTCCTGCTTAGAGAAGTTCCTTTAGCATTTGTTGTAGGGTTGGTTTGTGGTGTGAATCCTCTTAGCTGTTGCTTGTCTGTAAAGCTTTTGATTTCTCCATCGAATCTGAATGAGATCCTTGCTGGGTAGAGTGTTCTTGGTTGTAGGTTCTTCCCTTTCATCACTTGAAATATATCCTGCCACTCCCTTCTGGCTTGCAGAGTTTCTGCTGAGAAATCAGCTGTCAACCTCATGGGAGTTCCCTTGTATGGTATTTGTCGTTTTTCCCTTGTTGCTTTCAATACCTTTTTTCTGTCTTTAATTTTTGTCAGTTTGACTACTATGTGTCTTGGCGTGTTTCTCCTTGGGTTTATCCTGCCTGGGACTCTCTGCGCTTCCTGGACTTGAGTAGCTATTCCTTTCCCATGTTAGGGAAGTTTTCAACTAGAATCTCTTCCAGTATTTTCTCGGGTCCTTTCTCTCTCTCTTCTCCTTCTGGGACCCCTATACTGTGAATGTTGGTGTGTTTAACATTGTCTCAGACGTCTCTTAGGCTGTCTTCAGTTCTTTTCATTCTTTTTTCTTTATTCTTTTCTGCACCAGTTATTATCCCCATTCTGTCTTCCAGGTCACTTATTTGCCCTTCTGCCTCAGTTAATATGCTATTGGTTCCTTCTAGTGTATTTTTCATTTCAGTTATTGTGTTGCATATCTCAGTTTGTTCTTTAATTCTTCTAGGTCTTTGGTAAAGTTTTCTTGCAACTTTTCGATCTTTGCATCCAGTCTTTTTTCAAAGTCCTGGATCATCTTCACCATCATTATTCTGAATTCTTTTTCTGGAAGGGTGCCCATCTCCTCTTCATTTAGTTATTTTTCTGGTATTTTATCTCGTCCCTTCATCTGGTACAAAGTCTTTTGCCTTTTCATTTTCTCTGTCTTTCTGTGGCTGTGGTTTTCAGTTCCACAAGACGAAATACTGCTGATACTGCTTGATGTTGCTGTCTACCCCCTTGTGGAGGAAGCTATCTAGGAGGCTCGTGGGTGCTTCCTGATGGGAGGGACTGATGGTGGGTTGGGCTGGATGGGCGGAGCTCAGTAAAACTTTAATCTGATTTGGTGGGCGGAGCTCCATGACACTATAATCTGCTTGTCTGCCAATGGGTGGGGCTGTGTTCCCATCCTGGTGGTCATTTGGCCTAAGGCGACCCAGCACTAGCGCTTACAGGCTCTTTGGTGGGGCTAATGGTGGACTCTGGGAGGGCTAATGCCAATGAGCACTTCTCAGAACCCCTGCCACCAATGCCCCTGTCTCCTCAGCCACAGCTGCCCCTCACCTCTGCAGGCAACCCTCCAACACCAGCATGTAGGTCTGGTTCAGTCTCCTATGGGGTCACTTCTCCTTCCCCCTGGGTCCTGGTGTGCACACTTTTTGGTGTGCCCTCCAAGAGAAGAGTCTCCATTTCCCCCAGTCCTGTGGAGGTCTTGCAATCAAATCCTGCTGGCTTTCAAAGTCTGATTCTCTGGGCATTCCTCCTCCCATTGCTGAACCCCCAGGTTAGGAAGCCTGACGCGGGGCTCAGAACCCTCAGGACTTCTGCAGTATAACTGTTCTCCAGCTTGTGAGTCACCCATCAGCATTTATGGGATTTGATTTTAACGCGATTGCGCCCCTCCTACCGTCTCATTGTGGCTTCTCTTTTGTCTCTGGATGTGGAGTGTTTTTTTTTGGTGAGTTCCAGTGTCTTTCTGTCAATGATTGTTCAGCAGTTAGTTGTAATTCCGGTGCTCTTGCCAGAGGGAGTGAGTGCATGTCCTCCTACTCTGCCATCTTGATTCTCTTCCTACAATACCAAATATCTTAATAATTATCTAGAAACTTATTGTTTCTAGATTTTTGATGGTTCTTCTAGCTGTGTGAGGGGATACCTCCTTGTGGCTTTGACTTGCATTTCTCTAATGATTAGTGATGTTGAGCATCTTTTCATGTGTTTGTTAGCCATCTGCATGTATTCTTTGGAGAAATGTCTATTTAGGTCTTCCACACATTTGTGGACTGGGTTATTTGCTTTTTGGGGAGGGTGTGGAGAAACAGGCACCCTCCTGCAGTGTTGGTGAGAATGTAACCTGGTACAACCACATGGAAAACAGTTTGGAGGTTCCTTAAAAAACTAAAAATAGTACTACCATATGATCCAGTAATCCCAATACTGGGCATATACCCAGAGAAAACCATAATCTAAAAAGAAACATGTACCATAATGTTCATTGCAGCACTATTTACAATAGCCAGGACATGGAAGCAACCTAAATGCCCATCAACAGATGAATGGATAAAGAAGATGTGGCACATATATACAATGGAATATTATTCAGCCATAAAAAAAGAATGAAATTGAGTTATTTGTGTTGAGGTGGATAGACCTAGAATCTGTCATATAGGGCAAAGTAAGCCAGAAAGAGAAAAAGAAATACCATATGCTAACTCATATATATGGAATCTTAAAAAAAAAAAAAAAAAAGTACTGATGAACACAGTGACAGGGCAAGAATAAAGATGCAGATGTAGAGAACAGACTTGAGGACATGGGGTGGGGGGTACAAAAGGGAAGCGGGGTGCAGCGAGCTGCCCTGAACAGGGGTCCTGGTTTCCATAGTTGCCCCCAACAAGGGGCCCTGGTCTCCAGGACATAGCCCTGGGAGCTGCCTTATTTTAAGGGCTTGCCTAGGCTTGCCTGGGCAAGCATAGCTCTCTGTTCTGCCACCCCTGACCTACTGGCTACGTGCCTTAAAGAACGCATCTGCTTCTGTGAAACGTGCTGTGTACTCAGTCTCCTTGATGTTTGTTCCTTAGGAATTTACTGTTTAAGCATATAGTTAGTGATGCATGCAATCATAAAGATTTACAATTGTCCCAAAGCAAATACAAGATAACAGGATGTTTTAGATTGTTGAGTTGAGCTTTATCTTAAAGAGTGACAGACATATGTCTTGCAAGAATCCTTTTTTTCTTTCTCCTCCTTGACAAAAATCATATATAAGCTTGTACTAAATAAAGTTCAGTATCAGTTGCCTGTGAGCTTCTGATCCTCTCGACCCCATTCTGTGTCTGTCTCTTTAATTTTCTTAGCCGCATCAAGCTCATCGCCGGACCTGATCGACTTTGCCGGCTGGCCCCGGCAGCGGGGGTGAATTGAGAGAGTAGCATCGATGTATGTACACTATCAAATGTAATATAGATAGCTAGTGGGAAGCTGCTGCATAGCATAGGGAAATAAACTCCATGATGGGTGATAATTTAAAGGGCCAGGATATGGAGGGTTGGAGGGAATTATGGGAGGAAGGGGATATGAGGACATATGTATAAATAAAGCTGATTCGCTTTGGTGTACCTCAAAAATTGGCACAACAGTGTAAAGCAATTATATTCCAATAAAGAGCTTTAAAAAACAATAATTATGGGCACTTCTTGGACTGTGCAGGTCTGCAAATTTAGATTAAATTTCTATATTAGAAATCTAAGATTTCACCGATCTTAAGGACTTGACACAAGATGAAGTATAATTGGTATTTTAAATTTATACTGTTTGTAGTTGAGTAGAATTATTTATAGTTAATTAAGAAAAAAACCTAAGCATGTGAAATATGGTGAATTGTAGTTGACTGAAATTACCAATTAGTTGGCTGCTAACCCCTCTATTCAATAATGTCATGTTAGACTATGATGCATTTTCCTAGCAAGCCCTGAGGAATTTTCTACTTTACTAATATTATTTTCTCAACTGTATCGATATTTCAAGTATTGATTTTCAAACCCTTAATCAAATCATCAACTTAATGGTCAGGATATTTTCAAAAAAATTAGCCAAATTCAAGATTTTGGCTTAAAAAAGAACTTTATATTTTCCTGATGCAAATCTAGCTAAGCAGAATAAAATTGTGAAAACTGTAATCCTTAAGAAATTAAAGATTGTGAATTCCAAAACTTCTGCATATTTATCATGTTACTTTACAATTCATGTGAGTTAACTAAAGCGGATTTCATAATCTCACATTTTAAGGCAAAGAGCTAAATCTCTGAGATATTAAATAATATACCCAAACTAGCAGAAGTGATAATAAAACAAAATATTTTTTACAACTATCTATAGATGTAGATGGGTAGAAATAGTACATGTTTGGGCAAATGTCAGAAAGTTCTTTTCTTATTTAATTTTATTTAAAGTTGATAAAAGACACAGTAGAAGTTTGAGATATATAGCATAATGAATCAATTCATATATTTGTGAATAGATTACCAAAATAAGTTTAGTTAAATTTATAATTTAAAATAGATAGAAAAAATGCATAGTGTTAGAGCATATTCTAATTTCATTCTTTACATGTAGCAGTCCAGTTATAATAGCATCACTTATTGAAGAGACTGTCTTTTACCCATCATATATCCTTAACTCCTTTGTCATAGATTAACTGACTGTAAGGGCATGGCTTTATTTCTGGGCTCTCAATTCAGTTCCATTGATATATGTGTCTGGTTTTTGTGCCAATAGCATACTGTTTTGATTACCGTAGCTTTATAATATAACCTGAAGTCAGGGGACATGCTTCTTCCAGCTCTGTTCTTTCTCAAGATTATTTTGGCTATTTTGGGTCTTTTGTGTCTCCATACAAATTTTAAAATTATTTACTCTAGTACTGTGAAAAACGCCATTGGTATTTTGATAGATTTTGCATTGAATCTGTAGATAGCTTTGGGTAGTATGGTCATTTTAACTATACGGATTCTTTCAATCCAAGAACATGCTATATATTTCCATCTTTTTGTGTAATCTTCAATTTCTTTCACAAATGTCTTATACTTTTCCAAGTACAGATCTTTTACCTCCATAGGTAGATCTATTCCTAGGTACTTTATTCTTTTTGACATGATGGTAAATGGGATTGTTTCCTTAATTTCTCTTTCTTATCTTTCATTGTTAGTATATAGAAATGCAACAGATTTCTGTTTATTAATTTTGTATTCTGTAACTTTACCAAATTCATTGATGAGCTCTAGTAGATTTTGGGGGCATTTTTAGGATTTTCTATATATATTTAGTATCATGTCATCTACAAACAGTAACCGTTTTACTTCCTCCTTTCAAATTTGGGTTCTTTTTTTTGTTGTTGTTGTTGGAATGCTGTGTCTGGTGTTTCCAAAACTACGTTGAATAAAAGTAGCATGAGTGGACATCCTTGTCTTGTTCCTGACCTTAGAGGGAATGCTTTTAGCTTTTAACCATGGAGTATGATCTTAGCTGTATGTTTGTCATATATGGACTTTATTATATTGAGGCATGTTCCCTCTACACATGCTTTCTGGAGAGTTTTTTATCACAAATGGATATTAAATTTTGTCAAAAGCTTTTTCTGCATCTATTGAGATGATCATATTGTTTTGTTTAATTGGTTAATGTGGTGTAGCTATTAACTAATAACTCCATATACAAAAATAAACTCAAAATGGATTAAAAACCTAAATGTAAGACTAGATACTGTAAAACTTCTTGAGGAAAACAGAATACTCTTTGACATGAATTGCAGCCATATGTTTTTAGATCCCACTCCTAAAATAAAGGAAATAAAAGCAAAAATAAACAAATGGGACCTAATTAAACTTAAAAGCTTTTGCACAGCAAAGAAAACCATTGACAAAATGAAAAGACTACCTACTGAGTGAGAGAAAATATTTGCAAATAATGAGACCAATAAGGGATTAATGTCCAACATACATAAATAACTCAAGCAACACCCATTTTGAAAATCCAGGATCAAAACAATTTTTCTATGATCATGTTAAGAAAACAATGAAAGGAAACGTGTTATCTCTGAGAAGTCAAGGAAAAAAATAGATGATACAGTTTTTTTGTCTTTCTACTTAAGCCTATATTTCTTCTTTTTTTTTCTTCAAAAGAATAAGGAGGAAAAGCACCTTTCAGTTCCCTATGGTTTACACTGTGTAGCAGAGTTAATACACTGTAGTTCGCATCCCCAAACTCTCACAAACTATTACAAGTTGGAAGAACATTTTGGTCTCTGAGCAGCATTTCAAGTCAAACATTACTGTCTTGTAGACCATTCCTGTGATTAATTTCAAATGACAGAATTGATGTTATGGCTTTTAGAGATTGAAGTGCTACTAAACTGAAAAGGAGATCCAGTATTGTAACAATGGGCCTATTGAATTTCTCCTAAAGCCTTGGTCAGAGAAAAGAATCCAGTATTTTCTCAATTTCTTTTTTTTTTTATTGGAGTATAATTACTTTACAATGTTGTGTTAGTTTCTGATGTACAACAAAGTGAATCAGCTACATGTATATGTATATCCCCTTGCTTTTAGACCTCCCTCCTACCCCCTTCCATCCCACCCATCTAGATTATCACAGAGCACCAAGCTGAGCTTTCTGTGCTATATAGCAGCTATCTATTTTACACTTGGTATTGTATATATGTAAATCCTAATCTCCCAATTTATCCCACTCTTGCCCCTTCTGTCCAGATGTCTGTTCTCTATGTCTTTGTTTCTATTCTTGCCTTTCAAATAGGTTCATCTGTACCATTTTTCTAGATTCTGCATATATGTGTTAATATACGATATATGTTTTTTTCTTTCTGACTTACTTCACTCTGCATGACAGGCTCTAGATCCATCCATATCTCTACAAATGACCCAATTTCATTCCTTTGTATGGCTGAGTAATATTCCATTGTATATATGTAGCACATCTTCTTTATTCATCTGTCAGTGGACATTTAGATTGATTCCATGTCCTGGCTATTGTAAATAGTGCTGCAGTAAACATTGGGGTACATGTGTCTTTTTGAATTATGGTTTTCTCAGGGTATATGCCTCGTAGTGGGATTGCTGGGTCATATGGTAACTCTATTTTTAGTTTTTAAGGAACCTCCATTACTGCTCTCCATAGTGGCTGTATCAATTTACATTTCTACCAACAGTGCAAGAGGTTTCCTTTTCTCCACACCCTCTCCAGCATTTATTGTTTGTAGATATTTTGACTGATGGCCATTTTGACTGGTGTGAGGTGATACCTCATTGCAGTTTTGATTTGCATTTCTTTAGTAATTAGTTACGTTGAACATCTTTTCATCTACCTCTTGCCTGTGTCTATGTCTTCTTTGGAGAAATGACTATCTAGGTCTTCTGACCATTTTTTGATTGAGTTGTTCATTTGGGGTTTTTTGATATTGAGCTGAATGAGTTGTTTTTATATGTTGGAGATTAATCCTTTGTCAGTTGCTTCATTTGCAAATACTTTCTCCCATTCTGAAGGCTGTCTTTTCATCTTGTTTATGGTTTCCTTTGCTGTGCAAAAGCTTTTAAGTTTAATTAGATCTCATTTGTTTACTTTTGTTTTTATTTTCATTACTCTAGGATCAATAAATTTCTATGTTGTTTTTTATATACAAGGATTTCTCCAAACTAATTGATGAAAGTACTAAAATATATACAAAACTGGTCAAAGAAATCCATATAATAGGTATGTTGATATAGAAAGGTGAGTAGGTATTTTTAAAAATTACCAGATTCAAGTCCAAAATACATAAAAGTATTAAAGAGAGGTGAGAAAGTTCAGACCCATAAAGAAAAATGTATATATACCAGAAAATCCAGTAAAACCAGGTGGGGTTGTGTAGACTGCTGATAAACAGTACTTTTGCTTTGCGTATAGCTATATAAATTGTTGCAACTTTTGTGAACATTAATTTCTTAGTACATCACAAAAGACTTGAAAATGAGATTGCTTTTAGACTCTAAAATTCTACCCCTGGAAACAGTCTCAGGAGAATATTTTTGCACATTCGTACATTAACATAATTATGTTTTTTTAAGTGAGTTGGGGGATGGCTTAAGTTTCAGAAGACTTTATGTGATTAAACTTTACTGATTCCTTTAGAGACTATATATTCACATTCTTATTTGAAAAAATTAATAAAACTGATTTTAAATTTTACATTTAAGACAACTTTTTAAAATAATAATGAAAATACTGAAACATAATGTTATGCAACATGAGTGGTAATGACCTGCCAACATAAAGTTTACAGTTATGGTGATAACTGTATAGCCAATCCAATAGATGTCTCTTTTCTGTAACTCTATTTCATGTCTTAATGCATGTGATACATTGGCATAATTGCTGCTGGGATATCAGTGGATGAATATACATGGTATATAGTAGTGTTAGTGAATTTGCTATTTCAGTGTAGATATTAAAAAAGTTAAATGTTTCACCTGCTCTAGGATATTGCTGTAGCAATTCCAGTTTTCTCTTCCACATTATCACTTTCTTGTTTCTATATCAAAACTTTTTCCACAGTATAAAAACAGAGACAGTGATAGGGCGACTAAGAAAGAGTAGGAGAGAGAGAGGATGACCCCTGACCCTCAGGTGCTAAAACCCTACATTAGAAATATTAAGTTTATGCTCTATCTTGATTTTCTCTCATTCTTACTTGAAAATATTGTCATTTAATTGCTCTTTTGAAGGCTACCAGTGGTCATTGCACAACATCTATTACACTGAACATGTCTGCCTCCTTTGATGCAGGTGATCAAGCTCTTGCCCTTTAAATATTTATTTTGGTTGGCTTACATAGCACCAAATTTACACTTACTTTCTCCTTTCTCTATCTCTCCTTCTCTTCACCATGACCTCTAAACACTGACACACTCCACAGCTCTATCCTTGGATTTCCTTGTCTGCAATTACTCTTTTGTAATCTCAACCATAGGATACCTCTCCACTTATTTAGGTTATCTTTACATTTTCTCAGTAATTTAAATTTTCTGTGTAGAAGTCCTATATAACCATTGTGAGATTTGTTCCTTGGCATTGAAAATTTTTGATCCTAGAATACATGTTATCCCTTATTATTTTATTTTCTAAGTGTTTCTTCCTGGCATGTAAAATACAATTACTTTTGAATGTTAATTTCTTATTCAGGAATTTGGCTCAATTTACTGATTATAACAGTTCTTCATAATTTCTTTTAAATTTTCTGTGTATTTGACCATCTAATCTATGTATAACAACCATTAAAAAAAATCACTTCTTTTGCATGATTGCACTTGCCCTGCCTTCTACAATAATGGAAACTAGAAATGGTGATAATGGGTATGTTTGTTTCAGTCCTGACCTCAGATGATATACTTCAACATTAATTAATACAATAATTTTGGTTTCTTTTTCTTCATCTCTGATTTCATTAGAAAGCTCCACTTTATTGCCAGGTTAAGAAATTTTATTTTGAATGGATATTAAATATTAGCACACTTTTTCTGAATTGATTGAGATAATATTTATTGTGACATTCTCTTTTATTCTTTCATGGTGTTGAATTACATTGATTGATTTAAAAATTTTGAACCAGCTTTGCATTGCTTGAGAAAATCCTAGATGACATCTTTTTCTGATAGAAGGCTGTTTAGTCTACATTGAAAATCTGTTGTTTAATTAAAACTGCTTTCATTAATTATCTTACTAGATATTCTGGATAACTTGCTGCAGCTTTCACATCAGCACTTGCCGCTTCACCTTGCACCTTTGTATTATGGAGGTGGCTTCTTTCTTTAAACTGCATGAATCAACTTCTGCCACCTTCAAACTTCTCTTTTGCAGCTTCCTCGCGCTTGTCAGCCTTCACAAATTGAAGAGCATTAGGGCCTTGCTTTGGATTAGGCTTTGAATTAGAGTAATGTTGTGGCTGGTTGGATCTTCTATCTAGACCACTAAAACTTTCTCTATGTCGGCAATAAGGCTCTTTTGCTTTCTTATTTGTGTGTTCACTGGAGTAGCTCTTTTAATTTCCTTCAAGAATTTTTCCTTTGCAATAATGTGGCTAACTTTTTGATGGAAGAGGCCCAGGTTTCAGCCTATCTTGTATTTTAATGTTCCTTCCCTACTAAGCTTAATTATTTCTAACTTTTCATTTAAAGTGAGAGATGTGCAACTCTTGCTTTCACTTCAATACTTCGAGGCCATTGTAGGGTTATTAACTGGCCTAATTTCAGTACCGTTGTATCTCAGGGAATAGGAAAACCTGAGAGCATAAGGGGCGAAAGTTAAATTGGGAGATTGGGATTGACATATATACACTTCTGTATATAAAACAGATAACTAATAAGGACCTACTGTAATAGGACAGGGAACTCTACACAATACTCTATAATGGCCTATATGGGGAAAAAAAATCTAAAAAAGAGTGGATATATGTATATGTATAACTGATGCACTTTGCTGTAGAGCAGAAACTAACGCAACATCGTAAATCAGCTATACACCAATAAAAATTAAAAAAAAAAAAAAAAGACAGGGGAATGGCCAGTGGCCGTCAGAACACACAACATTTATTAAGTCTGCCATTTTATCTGGGTGCAGTCTGTGGTGCCCCAAAACAATTATCGTAACATCAAAGATCACTGATCATAGATCACCATAACATATAAAAATGAAAAAGTTTGAAATACTGCAAAAATTACCAAAATGTGACACAGAGACCCACAGTTAACACATGCTGTTGGAAAAATAGCGCGGATAACATTGCTTGATGCAGGGTTGCCAAAAATCTTCAATTTTTAAAAAGTGCAGTATCTACAAAGCACAATATCTGCAAAGCCCAATAACACAAGGTATGCCTGTATCGCTTTTTACTTCCATTGCTACTTAAGAAATCACTAATTAAGTTTGTTGATTCACCTTTGTCTTGTCTAAAGCTTTTCTCTTTACCCAGCAATCTGCCATTTATAATCTTCTAAAAGTGCAAGTTTCACTTTTTTTCCCTATGATAGATACTAATAGTTCCTTACTTGATATTTGTTTTCCTTAAAAAAAAAAAAAAACTTATAAATGTACCTAATTAAATATATTTATCTCCCCATCTTTTCTTCTATATAAAGATAGCTAGTGTTCCAATTCTGGCCAAAATAATTTAAGCAGAAATATATGAGAATAGGAGAATGCTTAGGAAGAAGTATTTTTTATAATAGAACAGAACACACTTATTTGACACCTTCTAACATTCCACTAAAGTGGAAATAAATTGTTGACTTTCAATCTGTATATTGTGAATAATGGCTGAACTATGTGAGTTGGCATTATGTATATGATACATACTTATACTATTTCCTATAATATGAAATATAATTTTGAAATGTATATAGATGTTTTTCTTTTAATGATACATAATTTAATAATGCCAAATTTAAGGATTTGCCTTACTATTTTTTTGTTGAAGTATAGTTTATTATATTTTATCAGTTATAGTTGTACACATTTCAAAATGACATGTATGTAAACTACAACTTGATCACCATGATAAGTCTACTTACCATTTATCACCATACAAAGTTATTAAAGTATTATGGACTATATTTCCTGCACCATTGCTTTACATCCCCGTGACTTCTTTATTTCATAACTGGTAGTTTGTACATCTTAATCTTCTTCACATATTTCACTCGTCCCCTCACCCCCTACCCTCTCAACCACCAGTTTGTGTCTATGAATCTGATTCTGTTTTAATATGTTTGTTTATTGGTTTTGTTTTTTAGATTCTACATATAAATGAAATTGTAAGGTACTTATCTCTTGCTGTCTAACTTATTTTACTTAGCCTAATACTCTCTAGGTCCACCAGTGTTGACACAAATAGCAAGATTTCATTCCTTTTTATGGCTGAGTAGTATTTCATTTTGTGTGTGTGTGTGTGTGTGTATCACATCATTCTTACACATTCATTTATCAGCAGACCCTTTGGTTGCTTCTGTATCTTGGCTATTGTAAATAATACTGTAAGGAATATTGGAATGCATATATCTTTTTGAATTAGTGTTTTCACTGACTTCACATAAATATCCAAAAATGGAGTTGCTATTTTTAATTTTTCATGGAATTTCCATATTGTTTTCCATAGTGCCTGTACCAATTTACATTCCTAACAACAGTGCCTCAGAGTTTCTTTTCTCCACATCCTCACCAACACTTATCATTTAGTCTTTTTGATAACAGCAAATCTGAAAGGTGTAAGATGGTATCTCATTGAGGTTTTGATTTGCATTTCCCTGATGAATAGTGATGCTGAGCATCTTTTCATGTGCTTTTTGTCCATCTGGATGTCTTCTTTGGAAAAAAGTCTATTCAGAGTCTCTGTCCATTTCTTAATTGGATTGTTTGTATTTTTTATATTGAGTTATATGAGTTCTTTATATACCTTGGATATTAACCTTTCATTGCATGTATCATTTGCGTATATCTTCTCCCATTCAGTAAGTTGCTTTTTGTTCTATTAATGGTTTGCTTTGCTGTGCAAGGCTTTTTAGTTTGGTGTAGTCCCATTTTTTAATTTTTGCTTTTTGTTGTCCTTGCCTGAGGAAACATATCCAAAAAAATATTGCTAAAACTAACGTCAAAGAACTTACTGCCTAAGTTTTCTTCTAGAAATTTTATGGTTTCAGGTCTTAAGCTAAAATCTTAATCCATTTGAGTTTATTTTCATATATGGTGTAAGAAAAAGGTCTAATTTCATTCTTTTCAATGTAGCTGTCCAGTTTTCCCCAAGAACCTCTTTTCCCCATTGTAGACTCTTGCCTCACCCCATGTTGCAATTTGATTAGCCATATCCATGTGGGTTTATTTCTGAACTTTTTTGTTCCATTGATCCACGTGTATGTTGATTACTATTGTTTTATAGTATAGTTTCAAATCAGGGAGCATGGTATTCCTAACTTTCTTCTTCTTTTTCAAGACTGCTTTGGCTGCTTGGGGTCTTTGTTCTATAGAAATTTAGGATTATTTGTTATAGTTCTGCAAAAGGTACCATGGATATTCTGATAGGGATTACATTGAATCTGTAGATTGACTTGAGCAGCATGGACATTTTAACAACATTAATTCTTCCAATTCATGAGCATGGTATCTTTCCATTTATTTATGTTGACTTTAATTTCTAGCATCAGTGTCTTAAAGTTTTCAGAATATAGATCTTTCACATCCCTGGTCAAATTTATTACTAGGTGTTTTATTCTTTTTGAAGCAATTGTAAATGGAATTATTTCATTAATTTCTCTTTCTGATAGATTATTATTAGTGTATAGAAATCAACAGATTTCTGTATATTAATTTTTATTCCTGTGACTTTACTGAATTCATTTATTCTAAAAATTTTTTGTGGAGGCTTTAGGGTTTTGTAACTATGTTATCTGCAAATAGTGACAGTTCTACTTCTCTCTCAAAATGAATGCCTTTTATATCTTTTTTTATCTGATTCCTAGTCAACCATGTTGAATAAAAGGAGCAAGAGTGGGCATTCTTGTCTGGTTCCTGATCTTAAAGGAAAATTTTTTAGCTTTTCATCATTGAATATAGTGTTAGATGTTGGTTTGTCATATACAGCCCTTATCATGTTAAGATACATTCACTCTATATCCACTTTGTTGAGAGTTCTTTTTAAGAATGGATGTAAATTTTGTCAGATGCTTTTTCTGCATCTCTTGAGATGATCATATGATTTTTATCCTGTGTTTTGTTAATAGAGTGTATCACATTGAATAATTTGTGGATATTGAACCATCTTTGCATTTCTTGAGTAAATCCCACTTGATCATGGTGTATGATCCTTTTAATGTATTGTTGAATTTATTTTGCTAATATTTTGTTGAGGAATTGGGCACCAATGTTCATAAAGGATATTGGCCTGTAATTTTTTGTAGTGTTTTTGTCTAGTTTTGGTACCAGGGCAATCCTGACCTCATAGAATGAGTCTGGGAGCTTTCCTCTCTCTTCAGTTTTTTGAAATATTTTGAGAAGGATAGGTATTAACTCTTCTTTAAATGTTTGCTAGAGTTAACCTGTAAAGCTATCTGTTTCTGGACTTCAGTTTGTGGACACTTATTGTGATTAGTGATCCAATTTAATTACTAGTAATTAGTCTCTCCAGATTTTCTGTTTCTTTCTGGTTCTGTCTTCTGAGATTTTCTGTTTCTAGGGATTTATCCATTTCTCCTATGTTGCCCAATTTTTTGGTATATAATTTTTATAGTAGTCGCTTATGATTATTTCTGTGGTATCAGATGTAACTTGATCTCTTTCATTTCTGATTTTGAGCCCTCCCTCATTTTTTTCTTGATGAGTCTGTCTGAAGGTCTATTAATTTTGTATGTGTTTTCAAAGAACCAACTGTTAGTTTAATTGATCTTTCTGTTGTTTTTTTCAGTCTCTTATTTATTTACAGACTGACATTGATTATTTCTCTACTAGTATTGTTTGGGCTCTTTTTCTTCATTTTCTAGTTCCTTTAGGTATGCAGTTAGATTGTTTATTTGAGGTTTTTCTTGTTTCTTGAGATAGTCTTGTATTACTGTGCACTTCCTTCTTATAACTGCTTTTGCTGCATCCCGTAGATTTTAGAAAGTTCTCTTTCCATTTTCATTTGTCTCAAGTTATTTTTTGATATCCTATTTGATTTCTTCATTGTCCCATTGGTTGTTAGTAGCATGTTCCTTAGCCCCCCAGGCTTGTGGGGTTTTCCCCAGGTTTGTTCTTATAATTGATTTCTAGTTTCATACTGTTTCAGTAAGAAAAAATGCTTGATATGATTTGTCTTTAAAAATTTATTAAGCCTCATTTTGTGGATTAACATGCTGTCTATCCCGGAGAGTATTTCATGTGCATTTGAAAAGAAAGTATATTCTGCAGGTTTTGGATGAAATGTTTTATTTATATGGAATATATAAATAAATGTTCATCTGGTCCAATGTATCATTCAAGGGCAATGTTTATTAAATTTCTGTCTGGATGTAGCTGGGTTATTAAAATACCTCACTGTTATTCTATTGTTGCCAATTTCTCTCTTTATATCTGCAAATATTTGCTTTATATATTTATAAATATGTAGTTTACATATTTACATATATATAATATTAGGTTCATATATACTTAGGAATGTTATATCCTCTTCTTGTATTGACTAAATCGTTATGTAATACTCTTCTTTGTCTTTTAGAACAGTATTTGTTTTAAAGTCTTATTCCATCTGATATAAGCATAGCTACTCTAGCTTTCTTTTCATTTCCTCTTGTATAGTATATCTTTTTCCATATCTTCACTTCCATTCTGTGTCTCTCCTTTCTTTTGAAGCAGGTCTCCTTTAGGCAATATATGAATGGGACTTGTTTTGTTTCAGTTCATTCAAGTATCCTGTATCTTTTGATTGGTACATTTAATCTATCTACATTTAAAGTGGTATTGATAGGTATATACTTATTTTGTTAATTGTTTTCTGCTCATGTTTCTAGTCCTTCTCTGTTTCTTTCTTCTCCTAGTCTCTTCCTTGTAGGTTTGGTGATTTTCTTTAGTGTTACATTTGGGTTCTTTTCACTTTATTTTTGTTTATCTATTGTAGGTTGTTTTTCATGATTTTCATATACATTTTTATTTTAAGCTGATAGTTGTTTAGGTTTGAATGCATTCTAAAAACACAATATTTTTATGCACTCTCCTCAGGTTTTCTGCTTTTGATGTCATATTTTACATCTTTTTATTTTGTATATCTCTTAACTGATTGCAGTTATTATTGATTTTACTACTTTTGTCTTTTAACCTTCATAGTAGCTTTTAAAGTGGCTACTCCACTGCTTTGACTATATATTTGCCTTTACCTGTGATGTTTTCCTTTCACATAATTCTAGTAATGACTCTTTTTATGTTTAAAGAAGACTCTTAAACATTTCTTTTAAGGCTGGTTTAGTGGTGATGAACTCCTATAGTTTTTACTTGTCTAGGAAACTCTATCTCTCCTTCAATTGTGAATAATAACTTTGGTGTGTAGAGCGTTCTTGTTTGTAAATTTTTTTTCCCTTTCAGCACTTTAATATGTATTAAGCCACTCCCTTATGTCCTGCAAAATTTCTGCTGAAAAATACCTAATAGCCTCATGGGATTTCCCTTGTATGTGACTAGTTGTTTTTCTGTTGCTGCTTTAAAATTCTCTTTTTATCTTTAATTTTTGTCATTTTAATTATATTTCTTGGTGTAGATCTCATTGGGTTCATCCTGTATGTGACTTTATGCTTTATGGACCTGGATATTTGTTTCCCCAAGTTAAGGCAGTGTTTAGCCATTATTTCTTCAAAGACATTTTCTGCTTCTTTCTCTTTCTTCTCCTTCTGATCTCTATCATGTGACTGTTAGTGGAGTTGGTGCTGTCCTAGAGATCCCTTAAACCATCCTCATTTTTGAAAAATTCTTTTAACTTTTTGTTCTGATTGGCTGATTTTCACTATTTTGTCTCCATATTGCTATTCCATTTTTCTGTGTCATTTAACCTGCAATTGCTTCCTTCTAGTATATTTTTCATTTCTATTATCACATTATTCAACTCTGATTGGTCCTTTTTTATATTTTCTAACTTTGTTGAAGTCCTCACTGTTTTCCTCCATTCTTCTCCTGAATTCGGTGAACATCTTTATGACTATTATTCTGAACTCTTTATATTATAAATTGCTCATCTATGTTTCATTAGGGGTTTTTTTCCTGAGGTTATATTTTGTTTTTTTCTCTGGAATGTATTCTCCTATATCCTTATTTTATTTGACTTTCTGTGTTTGTTTCTATGAATTAGGTGAAATGGCTACCTCTTCTGAGCTCGAAGACATGGGCTCATGTAGAGCATCGCTTGTGTAAACTCCCATTCTGGGCTGCCTTGACAGAATGGCTGGAGGTGGATTGGACGTGGACTGAGTTATGCTGGGGCATGCCACACTAGAGCTACCTGGCAGGAAAGCTACAGGTGGAGCAAGCATGGGTTGGGGTGAGGGTGTCCTGTGGCATGCTGTGTTGGGGACTCCATGGCAGGATAGCTGGAGTTCAAGTTGGTGTGAGCCATGGGGCCTCAGGACATGCTGCACTGGGGCCACCTTGGCAGCATGGCTGGAGCTGAAGTGGGCATGGGCTGGGGTGTCCCAGGTGCGTTGTTCTTTGGATCAGATCTTTTAGGAACATTATTACCTTCTCATTAGTACAAGCTTAAGTAATTGTTAATTTTTAAATAAGAATGTTTAAATCATTTACACTTCAATGTGAACAAAAGACATTATATGAGGTAGTAATATTACCAGGAAAATCTGCCTAATATCTAGGCAGGTTATTTACTTTGATAGATTTAATTAAGTCCAGGTCGGTCCCCAACTTTGCACAATTTGGGAATATACCAGACTTTCAAAAATTGAGACATATTTACAAATGTAAATTTTATTTACAGTGAAAAATATCATATCTTCTATGCAGGTATGTAGACACCAGCTTGACCAGCACTTACACTCGCTGTAGGTAGAACACTAAAGCATTTACATTAAAGTCAGAAAAGAGCTAGAAGGGATAGAATGCCAGTGCAGGAAATTAGATGCTAAATAAATATTTGTTCAGTGAATTAATCTATAGGCAACTATATGAACATGGAAGAAAAAAAGACTTATGATGATCTCTCTTTTATGAAGGCAAATTGAGAAAATTTTTTATGAAAAAAAAATGCAGAACTCACCAAGTACAAAGTTTTTGAGTCTAAATCTCAGATCATAGCTAAATTTAATGAGATAAATTAATTGAGCTCCTTCTATGTGCAAGGAAATATGCTATTTTATGCAGGTTACTTTAATTCCCACAGAAATTATCAGAGGTAATTTCATTAATTCTATTTTATTGATGAGGAAACTGAAGCTTAGTGATACTAACAAGCAGGAGGTGACAGTTTCTTAAAGAATGCTTAAGACCATCTATCTCTGGAGACAGTAATCAGTTCTTCCACATGCATTTATATTAAATTTTTAAAATAATTATAATACTAATCTCCAATTTCAGAACAATAAGTGATAAATCTAACTTGAACATATTAATCACTAGGCTCAGGGTTTGATATGTAAATTTATTTACTGTCTAAATAGAATAATTCTGGGGTACATTCTGGTTGTACTAATTTGATTTTTCATTAGATCAAAGTAAAATAGGAATAGTGTAACAGTTCAGGCAGATTCCTTAAGGTAGCCATCATCTACACATATATCATAATTATAAATATTCTGAAATTATTCCCCATGCTGCAGGAAATGGTAAAAAATGTGTATTTTACATGTAGAATGCAAACTCATACAATTCAGCCATTATTCACATATTAGTGGTTGAAAGTCAATATATTTGTAATTTTGTTTGGACATCTGCATGGCCCCATAGTCAAAAAGGTGAAGAAGAACTGCATTCAGAGCCATATTGCAATGCACAGTTCAGCTAACTTGGGTATTGCAAAATAATACACACATGTGAAATCAGATCTGAGTAAGCCTTCCACTTTTGTTGCTGTCATTCTGTTGACGAGAGGCTTGTCATTTTCATTTAAAAAAAGTAAAAGTGCTTTCACCTGAATGCTTTTGTGACAAAGTGGACTGTTAAATTGTCTTCTGAGTCTTGCAGTTTGACCACTAATCATATAAATATAGAACAATAACATTGAAGATGCATGTTTCTAGCTGTAACAAAAGCTAGCTTGTCACAAATGTCAGTTATATATTTAGCAAAAAATATGATGATTACAGATCATTATTTTGACTCTAGGGAAGGACTTATACCGTTTACTAGAAAAGGCACTTTGAGATCATTTCTGTTGCAAGATCTGGCTCTTTTTTACTCGCAGTGTTCCACCCCTCACTACCATGTGTCTGTGGAAGGGCCTACAGATACTGGCCAAAGTTTCCTCGCAAGCTGTATCTCACCCATCTGTCATCCTTCCTAGTGTTCCATTTTTGTACATGCAAAATACAAAAATATTTTTAATAAGGGAAGATAAACAAGGAATCTTCAAATGGATTCATAAATGTATGCATATGTTTTAGAAGACTTTAAAGTACTGTATCTGGAAAAAAAAAAAAAAGGCACAAGACCATAAACTAACTCAGATCTTTTTAAACATCTAGGTTAACTAATCCTATAACCAAACATTAAAACCTATTAGAGATAGAGTTCCACAAAGATTTGCATTTTTTGGCCTGTTTTTATTTTTTCTGAGTAGTGCAGCATTTGTCAAAAAACTTATTTTGCTAGCTCAAAGAAACTAGTACATTTACATTTATATTGAAAAAACTCAAAAGTTTTGCCAAGAGTTTATTAACCAGTTTTATTATACTTCCTTTATTCCATTAGATTCTGGGCTATAGAGATTTTGAATAATTATCCAGGAAAGGGCAGTGCCCCTCAGTGCCTTTCTGCCCTCCTTGTTTCCATTTCCTTCATCTATGGATTTTAAATAGAAATTTTCTAGAGTTTGACTAAATTATTTATTAATATGTTCTGTCCACATATTATCTGAAGACAATATCTAAAGTGACACTCACCTATGTATCTTTTCCATATTCCTTGGGATTATCATCTACATTTAAAAAATGAAAGAAATATCATTTCATTGTAGCTTGAATTACTACCTTGATATGTGTGTTCTCTCACAGAATCCACTAAAGCTTTAACATTATGGAAAATAAAAAATTATAATTTATCTTACATTAATGTAGACAGTAAATATATAAATGACAAATGAGAAACATCTAACTTTTGAAACAGTTTTTTCTTATTGCTACTTATTTTTATGTTATTTACCCTGGTTCCCTAAGGAAAAAGTACTAAATCAAGCCCCTTTCTTGATTCCTTCTCCCTTGATTATTACTTATTTGTTAAAGAATAATATAATCTCTACAATCCCATTGTATATTTTCCTTCAAAAAAAGAAGCTTTTTTATGAGAACACCACAGGAACAGCTAGAAGTGTGTGCAATGAAGTTATAGTGGGTATGGAGAGTCAGATGTTTTAGTATATCTGACTAAACATATCTTATAGTTTTGACAAATCTTGCTAACTCTTCAAAAGAGAGTCATAACTGAGTATTACCTTCTACTCTCTCCCATCTAGATCCCTTTACAAGGAAATCTCTCTACTACCAAAGTAGTGAATATGATTATTTAAAAAAATCTTTTGAACGTTCTGAAATACTTCTCCCCAAATTTCTTTATTAAAGTTCATTGGATTTCAAAACAAATATTTTGACCATTATTATTTAAGAGCAATTAAAAATATTATAACACTTTTACTCGAGTTTAATAACTAAAATATTTTATTTGCAATTATATTAAAAATTATGAGATGAATAAACATAATACAGTTAACCTAAATTCACTTATCATTGCCTTTTAATATGCCTTTCTACTTTTTTTAAGCTGGAAAATATTACTTTATTCTCTCTCTTCATATAACTGTCAGGATAGTGTACATGCTCTTCCTTTTTACAGAAGAAAGGAAAAAATACTATTTTTAATTTGCTTAAGCCCCCACATCTAGCTTGTACAAGAAATAGAAAAATAAATAAATTTAAGGGTAAATTTATTTAGGTGAAAGCTGACTTTCCTAAACGGTTTCCCTACTGAGCTGAAATGGAATTAAACAATTAAATAAAGTCACACAAATTCTAGTTGTTTTCTGAAACAATCTTCAAATATCCCAACAAGATGTTCAAAGTTGGCAGTTTATGCATTATATATATCCTAACTATTTAATGATAGTGCAGGATGAGGATAGTACAAACAGATCCATATGGAGGGTGATTTTCATTTCTCTTTTACCTGAGTAGAAAGCAAAATAATTTGGATATAAAAATGAACTCATGTTTTCGTTTTTATCATTTTTCTCTAATCTACGAACTCATTCCAGGACATGTACACAGGGTTGGGAGTCTTGATGTTCTTCTTAGAATGCTGCCTCCCACGCTATTGTTAGTCAGTTTTTTCTTTTATTTATTTCTGTACTTTAATATTTCCTTCCTTTTATCTGCTCTGTTTAAAATTTTCTCTTCATTTTCTAATTTATCAAGGTGGATCTTTTATTACTGATGGCAAACTTTTTACTTTTTAATATGATGGTCACATGTAGACTGCTTTAGGTGTTTACCGCAAATATGGTTTTATTGAGTTCACATTATCATCTCATACAAAAATTGCTAACTGTCATTTTTATAGTAACCATCCATTTTTACAGTATGTTCTTCAATTCCTAAATATTTGGGATGATTTAGGGTTTGTTGTTAATTTCTAATTTAATTTTAATCTTTCCCAGGAATACGTGTATGTTTTTTCTTCTTTTAATTTCACTGAGGCTTGTTTTATGATCAGTAATATGTTCTGTGCGTACTTTAAACTGATATACATACTGAAGTTCTTTGTGGAGTGTTTTATAAATGTAATTTAATGTTTTATAAATGCGAATTGATTAATAGTGGTTCCTGTCTTTCATACCATATACTGAGTCAGGGGTGCTGAAATCACTAACGGTAATTGCACATTTTTTCCTGTTGCTCCTTTTATTTAAGATAGTTTTGCTTCCACAGAATTTTAAGCACTTGTCAGGTACACACATATTTAGGATTAATAAGATTTCTTGTTATATCATATGAAATACCTGTCATTCTCTCTGATTATGCTCTTTTCTCTGAAGTCTTCTACTGTTTATTTACTCTTGCTTTAATATAAAATTTCCTTTACTAATGTGCCTAGGTATTTATCTGGTGTTAAGCACACCTGCTTGTTTTTCACTATGTCCATTTTAAGTTATTTTTTCAAAAAATTTATATTACCTAAGTTGTTAAAGATTTTCTTATTATTCTCTTAATATCCTTTTAATATCTATAAAATCTATGATGATAACCTCTCACATTTCATTCCTGATATTGTCAATTTGTGTAATCTTTTTAATCAGACTAGTTAGGGGTTTATAATTATGTCTGTCTTTTCAAAGAATCAAACATTATCTTTGCTAATATTTTTCTATAAATTTCTATAAATTATATATTTCTATAAATAAAAGACTAATTTAATTATATATTATGATTATTTTAGATATTATCAATCTATATTAGATAATTTCTATTTAATAGCCAATATGTTTTAAAATTACCAATATTAAATTTGCAATTTCAAACATAAATAAATACAATAATTTGTTTTAAAATATTCTTAAACTGAAAATATATGTCACCAAAGCCCATATTCATTTTCAGAGACATTTGACCTTGAACCTCAACTCCTACTCTTATTGTCAGTTAAATTCCTATTTTGTGTAAATATTTTGTCATAAGTGCTAAATAAGATAATGCTTTTAGAGTGCTAGAAATGTACTTGACACATAAAGCTTTTAATAAATCTCATATTATCTTACCTTTATCTTTTTCCTCTTTTAATTGTTCAATGTTTATAGACATGTAAGCTTAGGTTTCAGTAAACATTTATTTAATTAATAATGGTTCTTTTCAATTTGCTACTTTAGTAGCTTTTCTGAGTTATAATTGATACATAATAAGGCTGTGCATATTTAAAGTGTACAGTTTGAGACCCATGAAACTATTACCACCATCAAAATTAGTGAACATATTTAGCAGCCCAGCAGTGCCCTTTTGCCCTTTTTTCTCTCCCTTTCCAGAACTTCCATCTCCAAGAAAACACCGATGTGTTTTCATCTAATATAGAATAGTTCACATTTTCTATAGTTAATATACAAAATGAATCCTTGCAATATATACTCTTTATTACCTGGATTCGTTCACTCAGTATAATTATTTTGATAATAATCCAAGTTGTAATATAAAACAATAGTGTGTTGCTTTTTATTGCTGAAGAGTAGTTTGGTTTTTCTTTTCTAAAACAGTTATGTAAGTTTCTCAGAGCATATCTATAACATTTTAGATAATGTTCTAAGAAAATGTGTTTTCTTCAACATGATATATTTTGTTAAAAGACATTCCTATAATTTAGCCAAATGAATGCACCCTTTGAAGTAAGGTAATCTTAGATTCCATTTGATAGAATAATTGGAATATTTGTACTTTGCTTATGTATGACAAACACTGTGTATTTAAAGAAATGCACAATAAAAACGAATATTTTTTGAGAACATAGTTCTATGGAGATTTCAAACAATAATGAATTAATAAAAATATCTGTTATAAATGAAGTAAAATAATAAAATAAAATAAAAAAGATAATTTTAGTTTTTGAGGAACATATCTAGGAATTTCTACTTTTCAAGCACTTTGAGATATCTTTTATTTCCCATTTAAAAATTAAAGATATTTTTAAGCTCTTTATTGGAATATAATTGCTTTACACTCTTGTGCCAGTTTTTGAGGTACACCAAAGTCAATCAACTGTGCTTATACATATATCCCCATATCCCCTCCCTCCCGCTACTCCCTCCCACCCTCTCTGTCCTAGCCATCTAAGGCATCACCCATCATCGAGTTGATCTCCCTTTGTTATACAGCAACTTCCTACTAGCTATCTATTTTACAGTTGGAAGTGTATATATATCTATGCTACTGTCTCACTTTGTCCCAGCTTCCACTTCATCCCTTACCCCCCCCAACGCCATGTCCTCCAGTCCATTCTCTGCATCTGTATCCTTATTCTTGCCCTGCCACTGGGTTCATCAGTACCTTTTTTTTTTTTTTTTAGATTCTATATATATGAGTTAGCATACAGTATTTGTTTTTCTCTTTCTGGCTTACTTCACTCTGTATGACAGACCTAGATCTATCCACCTCATGACAAATAGCTCCATGTCATTCCTTTTTATGCCTCAGTAATATTCCATTATATATATATATATGCCACAACTTCTTTATCCATTCATCTGTTGATGGGCATTTAGGTTGCTTCCATGTCCTAGCTATTGTAAATAGTGCTGCAATGAACTTATGGTACATGTTTCCTTTTGGATTATGGTTTTCTCTGGGTATATGCCCAGGAGTGGGATGACTGGATCATATGGTAGTTCTATTTTTCATTTTTTAAGGAACCTCCAAAATGTTTTCCATAGTGGCTGTACCAACTCAAATTCCCACAAACAGTGCAGGACAGTTCCCCTTTCTCCACACCCTCTCCAAAATTTATTGTTTCTAGATGTTTTGATGATGGCCATTCTGACTAGTGTGAGGTGATACCTCACTGTGGCTTTGACTTGCATTTCTCTGATGATGAGTGATGTTGAGCATCTTTTCATGTGTTTGTTGGCCATCTGTATGTCTTCTTTGGAGAAATGTTTACTTAGGTCTTCCGCCCATTTGTGGATTGGGTTGTTTTCTTTGGTATTAAGCTGCATGAGCTGCTTGTATATTTTGGAGATTAATCCTTTGTCTGTTGCTTCGTTGGCAAGTATTTTCTCCCATTCTGAGGGTTGTCTTCTTGTCTTGTTTATGGTTTCTTTCAGTGTGCAAAAGCTTTTCAGTCTCATTAGGTCCCATTTGTTTATGCTTGATTTGATTTCCATGATTCTAGGAGGTGGGTCAGAAAGGATCTTGCTTTGACGTATGTCATAGAGTGTTCTGCCTATGTTTTCCTCTAGGAGTTTGATAGTGTCTGGTGTTACATGTAGGTCTTTAATCCATGTTGAGTTTATTTTTGTGTATGGTGTTAGGAAGTATTCTAATGTCATTCTTTTACATGTTGCTGTCCAATTTTCCCAGCACCACTTATTTTAAGAGGCTGTCTTTTTTACATTGTATATTCTTGCCTCCTTTGTCAAAGATAAGATGCCCATATGTGTTTGGGTTTACCTCTGAGTTCTCTATTCTGTTCCATTGATCTTCATTTCTATTTCTGTGCCAGTACCATACTGTCTTGATCACTATGGCCTTGTAGTATAGTTTGAAGTCAGGAAGCCTGATTCCACCAACTCCATTTTTCCTTCTCAAGATTGCTTTGGCTATTCAGGGCCTTTTGCATTTCCATACCAATCATAATATTTCTTGTTCTAGTTCTGTGAAAAACGCCATTGGTAATTTGATAGGGATTGTGTTGAATCTGCAAATTGCTTTGGGTAGGACAGTCATTTTCACAATGTTGATTCTTCCACTCCAAGAACATGGTATGTCCCTCCATCTGTTTGCATCATCTTTGATTTCTTTCCTCAGTCTCTTATAGTTTTCTGCATACAGATCTTTTGCCTCCTTAGGCAGGTTTATTCCTAGGTATTTTATTCTTTTGGTTGCAATGGTGAATGGGAGAGTTTCCTTAATTTCTCTTTCTGCTCTTCTCTTTTTAGTGTATAGGAATGCAGGAGATTTCTGTGCATAATTTTGCATCCTGCTACTTTACTAATTTCATCAATTAGTGACAGCAGTTTTCTGGTAGAATCTTTAGAGTTTTCTATTTATAATATTATGTCGTCTGCAAAGAGTGACAATTTGACTTCTTCTTTTCCAATTTGGATTCCTTTTATTTCATTTTTTTTCTCTGATCGCTGTGGCTAACACTTCCAAAACTATGTTGAATAATAATGATGAGAGTGGGCACCCTTGTCTTGTTCCTGTTCTTAGAGGGAATGCTTTCAGTTTTTCCCCATTTAGAACAATGTTGGCTTTTGGTTTGTCATATATGACTTTTATTATGTTGAGGTAATTTCCTTCTATGCCCACTTTCTGGAGAGTTTTTATCATAAAAGGATGTTGAATTTTGTCTAAAGCATTTTCTGCATCTATTGAGATGATCATATGGTTTTTATCCTTCAATTTGTTGACATGATGTATCACATTGATTAATTTGTATATATTGAAGAATCCTTGCATCCTAGGGATAAGCCCAACTTGATCATGGTGTATGATATTTTTAATGTGCTGTTGGATCATGTTAGCTAGTATTTTGTTGAGGATTTTTGCATCTATATTCATCAGTGATATTAGCCTGTAATTTTCTTTTTTGGTGACATCTTTGCCTGGTTTTCTATCAGGGTGATGGTGGCCTCATAGAATGAGTTTGGGAGTGTTCCTCCTTCTGCAATATTTTAGAAGAGTTTGAGAAGGGTAGGGGTTAGCTCTTCTCTAAATGTTTGATAGAATTTGCCTGTCAATCCATCTGGACCCTGGCTTTTGTTTGTTGGGAGATTTTTAATCACCATCTCAATTTCTGTGCTTGGGATTGGTCTGTTCATATTTTCTATTTCTTCTTGGTTCAGTCTTGGAAGATTGTATTTTTCTAAGAATGTGTCCATTTCTTCCAGGTTATCCAATTTATTGGCATATAGTTGCTTGTAGTAGTCTCTCATGATCTTTTGTACTTCTGCAGTGTCAGTTGTTACATCTCCTTTTTTATTTCTAATTCTGTTGATTTTTGTCTTCTCCCCTTTTCTTCCCGATGAGTCTGGCTAATGGTTTATCAATTTTGTTAATCTTCTCAAAGAAACAGCTTTTAGTTTCATTAATTTTTGCTGTTGTTTCCTTCATTTCTTTTTAATTTATTTCTGCTCTGATCTTTATGATTTCTTTCCTTCTGCTCACTTTGGGGTTTCTTTGTTCTTTCTGTAATTGTTTTAGGTGTTGGTTAGGTTGTTTAGTTGATATTTTTCTTGTTTCTTGAGGTAGGACTGTATTGCTATAAACTTTGCTCTTAGAATTGCTTTTGCTGCATCTCAGATGTTTTGGGTTGTTGTGTTTTCATTGTCATTTGTCTCTAGATATTTTTTGATTTCCTCTTTGATTTCTTTAATGATTTCTTGGTTGTTTAATAGTGTATTGTTTAGCCTCCATGTGTTTGTATTTTTTGTAGTTTTTTTTCCCTGTAATTGATATCTAGTCTCATGACATTGTGGTCAGAGAAGATGTTTGATATGATTTTAGTTTTGTTGAATTTACCGATGCTTGATTTGTGACCCAAGATGTGATCTATCCTGGAAAATGTCCCATGTACACTTGAGAAGAAAGTCTATTCTGTTGTTTTTGGATGGAATGTCCTATAAATATCACTTAAGTCAAGATGGTCTAATATGTCATTTAAAGCCTGTGTGTCCTTATTTATTTCCTGTTTGGATGATCTGTCCATTGATGTAAGTAGGGTGTTAAAGTCTCCTACTACTATTGTGTTACTGTCAATTTCCCCTTTTATGGCTGTTAGCATTTGCCCTATGTATTGAGGTGTTCCTGTGTTGGGTGCATAGATATTTACCATTGTGATATGTTCTTCTTGAATGGATCCCTTGATCATTATGTAGTGTCCTTCCTTGTCTCTTATAATAGTCTTTAAAGTATAATTTGTTTGATATGCGTATTGCTACTGCAGCTTTCTTTTGACTTCCATTTGCATGGAATATCTTTTTCCATCCCTTGACTTTCAGTCTATATGTGTCCCTTGGTCTGAAGCAGGTTTCTTGTAGGCAGCACATAGAAGGGCCTTGTTTTTGTATCCATTCTTCCAGTCTGTGTCTTTTGGCTGGAGCATTTAATCCACTTATATTTAGGGGGTTATTGACAAGTGTGTTTCTATTACCATTTTCTTAATTGTTTTGGGTTTGTTTTTATAGGTATTTTCCTTCTCTTGTGTTTCCTACTTAGAAAAGTTCCCTTAGCAATTGTTGTAAGGCTGGTTTGGTGGTGCTGAATTCCCTTAACTTTTGCTTCTCTATAAAGCTTTTGATTTCCCATCAAATCTAAATAGATTCTTGCTGGGTAGAGTATTCTTGGCTGTAGGTTTTTCTCTTTCAGGACTTTCAGTATATCCTGCCATTCCCTTCTGGCCTGCAGAGTTGCTACAGAAAGGTCAGCTGTTATCCTTATGGGTTTTCCCTTATGTGTTATTTGTTGCTTTTCTCTTGCTACTTTTAATATTTTTTCTTTGTGTTTAATTGTCATTAGTTTGATTAATATGTGTCTTGGTGTATTTCTCCTTGGGTTTATTCTGTATGGGACTCTCTGCACTTCTTGGGCTTGATTAATTATTTCCTTTCCCATTTTGGGGAAGTTTTCCACTATAACCTCTTCAAATATTTTCTCAGATGCTTTCTTTTTCTTTTCTTCTTCTTCTGGAATGCCTGTGATTCAAATGTTGGTGCTCTTAATGTTGTCACCAAGGTCTCTGAGACTGTCTTCCATTCTTCTTATTCTTTTTTCTTTTTCTGCCCTGTGGCAGTTATTTCCCCCATTCTGTCTTCCAACTCACTTATTCATTCTTTTGCCTCAGTCATTCTGCTGTTTTATAGCATCTTGAGTATTTTTAAATTTCAGTTATTTTGTTATCCATTACTGTTTGTTTGCTCTTTAGTTCTTCTGAGTCCTTATTAACAAAATACAGAAAATACAAGAAACAGTTATCAAGATTTTGGATCATCTTTACTATCATTACTCTGAATTCTTTTTCAGGCAATTTTCCTATTTCCTCTTCATTGATTTGGTCTTTTGGGTTCTTTTCCTGCTCCTTTCCCTGCATGGTGTTTCTTTGTTTTCTCATTTTGTCTAATTTATAGGATTTGTGCTCTCCTTTCCCTATGCTGCCTAGTAGTAATTCTTCTTGGTTCTGCCCTCTGCCCCCTGTGGTGGGGTTTGTCCAGTGTCTTGAGTATGCTTCCTTGTGGGGGGGGGGGGGTCTGGTGTCTGCTTTCTGGTGTATGGCTCTGTGTCTTTTCTCTCTGATGAGCAAGGCCATGTCAGGTGGTGTGTTTTAGGGTATCAGTGAGGTTAATATGGCTTTAGGTAGTCTTTGTGCTGATGGGCGGGTTTGTGTTCCTGTCTTGTCTGTAGTTTGGTGTGAGGTGTCTAGCACTGGCAGTTGCAGACAGTCGGACAAAGCCGAGTGTTAGACTCTGATACAGGGCTCTGTGAGAGTCCTCTGCAGTTAATATTCCCTGTGTCTGAGGACTCCTTAGTATTCCAGCATCCTGGATTCAGCATGCCCTCCCCAGGGCCTCCTATTTGACTTCTGATGGAGTAGTCCGGACTTCAGAGGTTGCTTGTCCTGGCAATAAAGGGGTTTAAAGAAGACTGTCCAAGCCCCAGACTAATGGCAGAGTGTTGAGTCAAACAAATACTAAGTCAAGGAAACACATACGTATATAAGACACACAAATACGGAATCCAGTAGAACATAAGGCACTAGAAAGACCTGACAGAAGAACCCCAGTATGAATTCAGACAATCAAAGAGAAAACCAACAGAAATTCAAAACCAAAAAAACAAACAAACAAGGAAAAAAAAAACCACACACACACAGACACAAATCCAGGGAGATTTTGAAAGCTAGGATCAAATATAATGAAGAGCAAGAGTACCACCAGACAGAGTGAAGATTCTCAGAACAAAATCAGACAGTTATACTTAGAACTAAGATAAAGACAAAACCTAATAATAAAACCAAAGCAGTGTGTCATCTGGAGAATAAAGCAAGGAAACAGAGCAGACCGATAATATTGCTTATAAGTATATTAAGATAAAATGAGCTAAAAAAGGATAGAAGACAGGGCAACAAAAGAGGATAGTGTGACTGGAAATATGAAAAGAAAAAGAAAGAAACAGAAATGTATAAAAGATAGAGATGAAAAGAAGGTAGGAGAGATATAAGTCAGCACTACAAAAATCTTAGCTAGAAATAATTATATAAAAAGCTAAAAATAAAAATAGAATAAAATAGAATAAAAAAATGTTAGAAAATGTGTAGATCCCTTAAGACTAAGATCATAATTAATAAAAACAAAAACAAAAACTAGAACTGACCCCAGAATGGAGCAGATCAATAGAATTAATAATAATATTTGTTTCTTTGGGGTCTCAGCTGTAAGTGTTCTTCTACCACCTTGGATTTTTTGTATTACTCTGCGATCAGCAGAGCTTCCTTTATTGTTCATTTGTAAGCGCTGGTGTGTGGGGAGAGAGAGGGTATAATAGTGGCTCCTTCCCCTGGGAGTGAGTGAGCAGTGGCTCCCTGCCTGGGTCATGGCTGTTTGGGCGGCTCAGGCCGAGAGAGCTTCTCCAACCTTGGCTCCTACCCCCTGCTATGACTCTACCAGGGTGCCCTGTCTGGGTCATGGTGGCTTAGTTGGCCGTGGCAGTGCCTGTTGCAGAGAGACGCCAGTGGCTCGGGTGTAGCCAGAATGTCTCCAGAGCTGGGCCACACTGTGGACTTTTGGCTCTCAGCTGCAGGCACTCTAGTCCAGCCCCGCCCGGAGGCCTTTGTTATCCCTGAGTTTGTTAGCCAGGCCCAGAGGGGTCTGTCCTTTGTCCGTCACAGGTGCCGATAGAGAAGCTATACCTGCAGCTCCTCCCTGCTGCTTGTGAGTCAGCAGTATCAAGCCGCTGCCATGGCCACCCAGCTTTCCATGGTAGGCATTCTCCACTGCAGATTTCTTTCCTCCTGTCCTTTCAGTCTGTCTCCCCACTGCCAACAATGTTTCTCACCCTGAACCAGTTCTCTGGTTCCCACATTCTAGCTCCCAGACCCCCTGTTCAGCTGTGAACTGATGTCTCAGTCTGGACACGCTGAGCCATGGTG
This sequence comes from Hippopotamus amphibius kiboko, assembly GCF_030028045.1. Lineage (NCBI taxonomy): Eukaryota > Metazoa > Chordata > Mammalia > Artiodactyla > Hippopotamidae > Hippopotamus > Hippopotamus amphibius. The sequence continues at coordinate 73,720,198 of NC_080198.1, read as the reverse complement.
CATACCCTCCATGTGTTTCTCACCCTTTCCCGTCTGCCACAGCTCAGCTGCTTCACCCTCTTTGAACAGTCCCAAATGTCTCCCTTCTGACCAGGAAATTCCCTATTGGAGAAGGGGTTTCCCCATCAGATAAGGGAGGTTTCCCCGAATTTGGCAGTCTCCCCTCTGTTTCAGATCCTCCCACCCCAGGGTGTGGGACCCATCCCTTTCCTTTCTTCTCCTCCTCTTTCTCCTTTTTTTCACCCCTCTGTCCTACCCAGTTATGTCGGTATCTTTGCAGTCCTTTCTGGTGTCCGAGGTTGTTTGCTGGGGTTAAGCTGGTTCTCTGTGGGAATTATTGCGTCTTTTGGTGTATTCCTGATGTATCTGTGGAGAGGGATGCATTCCACATCCTTCTACTTCACTGCCATCTTTCTTCTCCCCTAAAGATATTTTTGATAAATGAATTTGCTTGCCAAAAAGATCAATGTTATTTCAAAGTTTTCAAAGAGAATTTCAGGTAGCAGTATATTTGTCACTTATAAAGTCAAAAACATAGTGAGATTACTTGAATTGATAATTATTGAGGGGAACCAAAACCATTTAAAAAACATTCCACTAGGAAATGATTTTGTGCCTTCCAGGCATGTAAATTGTGCTGCCATCTGGCTTTTAATAATATCATGCCTCTCCAATGACTCCATGAACTAACCATACTCCAAACCAGTTAAATTAATTATAAAACCCAAATAGTCACAAACAAAGCTTCTGCTCTTCCACTTCAATGGCACAACTTAGAACCACTTAAAACATGGCAGTGCCAATTTGAGGGTACATAATAGTTAACGTAAAAGATTTAAAAAAGGAAATGAAGAAGAGCAGCTTGCAAACAGAGTATTCAGATTTTGAGAGATTCATATATTTACCAAAGTTAAATTGAGCTATATGAGATAAGTGTAATCATAAATTTGTTCATACCTGTCACACATGCTTAATATTCTTGGAAATAAGACAGTTAAATATCAGAACAGGTGTATGATGTATAAATTACTCAGTAGGTCGTGAAGTTTGTATTTTACTTGTTTGCCCACCAGTATTCATTCAGTCAGAAATATATTGAGTTCCCATTATGAAGAAATACCAAGTTAGGTGTTGATTTTATATTTGTAAACAAAACAGATATAATCTGTCTTTATAAATTTACAATCTAGTGGTGATTTAGGAAATAAACACGCGTATCAGAAGAGATGTAATCATAAAAAGTGACAACTGTGATGAAGTAAGGAAATAACAGGGGAGATTATACTGGGCTGTTGAGAGCCTGGCTGAGGAGCTTAATTTTAGCTGAGCTTTGAAAGAAAAGAGGGAAGAGTAGGAGGAAGAACAGCTTACATGAATAAAATACAGATATAAAATAAATAAATATATAGGAAGTGCTGCTCTTTTTAAGACCAGATTTTCAGAGACAATTTTCTTATTTAGGTCACACAGTCACTTTCCAATAATATGTTACATGTTTAAATTTACTAAATATTAAATATGTAATTATAGGAACTTCATTAAAGTTAACAGAACATTTAAACATGCAATTAAATTGGTTCATTTTAAAGTTGAAAATACCAAACACCACACTTTACACTGAGTCAGCTTAATTGGAAAAAAAAGGAGGCTAGAGACTAGAAAGATTCAATGTGTGAAATGAAGGTGAGTAAATTAAATTATAGAAAGAAAACGCAATAATGTTCAATTCTGTGTGTCTGAATATCACTTGACATTTTCAGTAAAGTTCTGTTTGCAATCTAAGTTTTATAAAATATCCTAGGGTCAAATTCATGTTCCAGTACTTCAAACTCAACATAAGCAGAATTAAATCCAACAACCACTACCAAAATAGATTTTCCCTTTTCTTCTAGCTCATTCTCTTCAATGACACCTCCCATAAAGTTTCAGAACCTCAAGGTTTGCAGTAGCTTCTCCTGCTTTATCAATTGTTTACAGAGTTTGGTGATTTAATTCCTGCATTACTGCAAATCATCAATTAGTTTTCACTAACAAGGCCACTAATGCATTTAAAAGCTTCTCTATCTCTTGCCTCCTTGCCTCTAGGAAGCTTGCTTCCTAGTTTCCCACCACTGACTTTGGTCTCTTCAAATAAACCAGTCATACTTGCCCAAAATTGGGTTGCTAAATTATAATCACTCTCAAGTTATAAAACCAGATTGATTAAATACTATCCCCTGAATACACCCTATACTATTCTGATGTCTTGTCCGATGTTACTTTCTGTATTCCTGACTCATCAGGAGCCAACATTACACATACTTAATTCTTCCTCATCTTAAAGTCTATATTATTTTTAATACAATAAATTCTAATTTTTTAAATACCAGATGTTTTTACACTTTTCTTAAAGAATTTATTCATTTCATGTAAATTATACTTAGTAGCATGCTATTTCCTCCTAAGCTGCAAATTGTTTGAGAAAATGAACTGAAATATATCCTGTATGAAGTACAAATCAGTGATTTTTTTTTTGTGGAGTTTCATTTCAGAAATTAAGCAAATATCCAAAGAATTTTAATTAAATTTTATTTAACATAAACCATTTAATACAATATCAACTTGAAGTAGTATATGTTTTGGTGAATTGAATTACATTGAATTCAATGACCTTTAAACAAGAACAGGCTTGTTAATTGATTTTTTAAATTTATTCCACATTTATTCATAGATCTCCAGTATGTGTCTGATACTATTCTAGATACTGATGATCCTGGATCCTACAATGAGCAGGATATTAAGGCTACAATGCTAAGTGAAATTATCTTTTTTTTTTTAAAGAACTTTTATTGAGATGTAATTGATATGCAAAGAATATCTTTCAAGTAATAAGTTTTGCACAGTGTCTTCCAGTGCTCTCCCCATCAACCTAAATGGAGCTATATGTCAAAGACTTCATTTATCACAATATTATAATCCTTCAAATATAAATAATTTTTAAATATTAACTCAAATTTTTAATAGAATTTAAGAAACATGGATCTCTCATATTCTGTATTTTATTACATTGTCTTTTATTACTTTCAAAATCTATACATTTGTATATGTATGTACAGTATATTCAGTAAAGTTAGGATATTCTATAACAATTTGTTAAATATTATATTTTCATTTTCACTCTAACATCCATCATATGTAGTTAATATATATTGCTTAATTACCAATATCTTATACTATTCACAAGTGAGAAATTAGTTCTCTAAAACAATTGTTAAACCATCCATTTTATAGTTTACATCAAAATTTCTAGTAAAACTTGATTAACAAGACACATCTTAGGAATCTAATGTTAAAGATTTTAATTAAATGTTCACTATTAAAGAAATTCAAGAATTTAATAATCTTATGCTAAGACTGTTATTTTTTATCTCAGTAATGACCCCTCAATATAAAATACATAGAAAGATTTTCATTATTCTATTTAAAATAACCAAATAAAAATAACAACATGGTGACAAGGGAAGAATTTGACTTAGAACTATAAAGCACAGCAAAAAAAAACCAAAAAAAAATCTATAATTCTTTTGAATGATATAGTTTGTTTAAATTTGGAATCCTTGGGTGTCAAAAGATTACTGTAAATGTAATTAATATTATTAATTTCTTAATATTGTTAATTGAAGTTAAGTTGGTTTACAGTGTTTTAGTTTCTGCTGTACAAAGTGATTCAGTTATATATACATATATATATGTATATTCTTTTTTAATATTCTTTTCCATTATGGTTTATCATGAGATATTGAATATAGTTCCCTGTGCTATATAGTAGGACCTATTGTTTATCTGTTGTATATATAATAGCTTGCATCTGCTAACCCCAAACTTCCAATCCATCACTCCCTCAACCTCCTCCCCCTTGGAAACCACAAGTCTGTTCTCTATGTCCATGAGTCTGTTTCTGTTTCATAGATAGGTCCATTTGTGTCACATTTTAGATTCCACATATAAGTGATATCATATGGTATTTGTCTTTCACTTTCTGACTTACTTCACTTAGTATAATAATCTTTAGTTGGATTCATGTTGCTGCAAAGGGCATCATTTTGTTCTTTTTATGGCTGAGTAGTATTCCATTGTATACATATAACACATCTTCTTTATCCACTCATCTGTCAATGGACATTTAGGTTGTGAACATAGGCATGTATGTATCTTTTTGAATTATAGTTTTGTCTGGATATATGCCCAGGTGTGGGATTGCTAGATCATATGGTAGCTCTATTTTTAGTTTCATATTGGTTGCATCAACTTACACTTCCACCAACAGTGTAGGAGGGTTCCCTTTTCTCTACACTCTTTCCATCATTTGTTACTTGTAGACATTTTAATGATGGCCATTCTGACCAGTGTGATGTGGTACCTCTTTACAGTTTTGATTTGCAATTATAAATGTAGCTTAAAAGTTAGTTTTTCTTTTATTCTTCACAAACAATTAAATCCTAGGATAATCCAGCAACAGATGCATTGCTTTTCAGTTATACAATTTCAATATCAGCTTTATTATATTTACCAATTTAAAAATACACATTAAAGGAGCTATCAATAAATCTGGTGCTAGCCTGCATTAGCCTTACTTGTAAAAGAAACCTTTTAGCCACCACTTATTTAGTTATAAACATTGTAAAGCAGAAATAATGCTATTTCTAAAAATAATAGACCTAAGCCTTAACATAGGGGAAAAAGGGGCTGCAGAAATAATTTTCCAGTTTTCCCTTTTATGATAGGTTTTTTCTGTTTTCAAAACCAAGTAGATGATGACAGCTGTTCCCTGATATCTGAGTCCTTGATTTTGTCATCTCCCCTTTTTGAACAGATAGACACATCCCCAAATAAAAACATAACCACTTTATAACCAGAATCTAATATAGTGCTAAGACAAGATACATGTACATACTTTAATTACAGTGGAGTTATCAAAGTAACATGTCACTGGACATAAGAATTCATGTCAATTAGAATGTAACTAGTGAGTATAATAATATATTTGTTCAAACACATTCATGTGTTAATTCATTTGAGGACAAAGATAGTTATATTTCTTCCTTCTGTCTTTAGTTGCTTCTTCTTGTCTGATTTCATTAGCGTGGACTTTCAAAATAATGTTGAAAAGCAGTGGTGAGAGGGGACATCCTTCCCTTCTACTTGATTTAGTGAAAAACTTGTAAGATTGTCATCATTAAGTATGATTTTAGCTGTAGGTTTCCTGTAGATTTTCTTAAGTTGTGGGATTTCCCCTCCATTCCTAGTTTATTGAACATTTGTATCATGAATGAATGTTGAATTTTATCAAATGCTTTTTCTGCATTACTGATATGATCATGTGATTTTTTTCTTCTGTATCCTTTGATGTGATGGATTAAATTATTTTCTTTTGAAATGTAATTCCAGATGTGGATATCTGGAATAAATCACAGTTGGTAATGGTGTATAATTCTTTTTATACATTGTTAGGTTCAATTGCTAATATTTTGTTGAGAATTTTTACATCTATGTTTTTGAGAGATATTGTCTATAGTTTGACCTTTTTTGTAATGACTTTGGTTTTGATATTAGGATAATGCTGGCTTTACAGAATGAATTAGGAAATATTCTCTCTGCTTCTATATTTTGGAAGCATTTGTAGTAAATTGGTGTAATTTATTCCTTAAAAGTCTGGTAAAATTCACCACTGTACTCATCTGGGTTTGAGACTGTTTCAATAGTTGTTAGTTATTGATTCAATTTCTTTGATAGGTATAGGCCTATTCAGATTGTCCATTTCTTTCTGAATGAGTTTTGGCAGATTGTATCTTTCAATCTGCCAAATTGGTTCATTTCATCTAGATTTCAAATTTCTGGGCTAGAGTTTTTCATAATGTTATTATCTTTTTAATGACCATGGAATTTATGGAGACATCCCCTCTTTAATTTCTGATATTAATAATTTGTGTTCTTTTACTTTTTTTCATAGTTACCCTTGCTAGAATCTAATTGATTTCATGAATCTTTTCAAAGGATCAATTTTGGTTTGATTGTTTTTGTTGATTTTTTTGTTTTCAGTTTCATTGTTATAGTGCTAACATTATTCATTTTCTTCTGCTTACCCAGAGTTTCATTTGCTTTCCTTTTTTGAATTTCATTAGGCTAAATCTGAGTTTATTGATTTTGGACCTTTTAAAAAAATTTTATTTTATATTGGAGTATACTTGATTAACAATGTTGTGTACTTTCAGGTGTATAGCAAAGTTATATAGTTATACATGTATGTGTATCTATTCTTTTTCAAATTCTTATCCATTTAGGTTATTACAGAATATTGAGTATAGTTCCCTGTGCTATAGTTCCCTGTCCTTTTTGGTTACCTATTTTATATATAGTAGTGTGTATATGTCAATCCCAAACTCCCAATTTATGCCTCCCCTCCACTCTTCCACTTTGGTAATCATGTTTGTTTTCTAAGTCTGTCTTTTTCTGTTTTGTAAATAAGTTCATCTTTTTGTTTTTAGATTCTGGATATAAGTGATATCATGTATAGTTGTCTTTCTCTGTCTGACTTATTTCACTTAGTATGATAATCTCCAGGTCTATCCATGTTGCTGCAAATGGCATTATATCATTCTTTTTAATGGCTGGGTAATGTACCATTGTACATATGTACCACATCTTCCTTATCCACTCCTCTGTTGGTGAACGTTTAGGTTAATTCCATGTCTTGGCTAAACAGTGCTGCAGTGAATATTGGGGAGCATGGATCCTTTCAAACCATGTTTTTCTCCAGATATGTGCCCAGGAATGGGATTGCTATATCATATAGTAGCTCTATTTTTAGTTTAAGGACCCTCCATACTGTTCTCTATAGTGGCTGTACCAATTTTCCATTCCCACCAACAGTGTAGTTCCCTTTTCTCCACACCCTCTCCAGCATTTATTGCTTGTAGACTTTTTTATGATGGCCATTCTGACTAGTGTGAGGTGATATTTCATTGTAGTTTTGATTTGCATTTCTCTAGTAATTGGCAATGTTGAGCATCTTTTCATGTGCCTCTTGGCTATCTGTATATCTTCTTTGGATAAATGTCTACTTAGGTCTTCTGCCCATTTTTTGATTTTTTTTTTATATTGAGCTGCATGAGCTGTTTGTAAATTTTTGAGATTAACCCCTTGTCAGTTGCATTATTTGCAAATAGTTCCTCCCATTCTGTAGGTTGTCTTTTCATTTTGTTTATGGTTTTCTCTGTGAAAAACCTCTTGAGTTTAATTAGGTCCCATTTAATTAGGTCCCATATGTTTATTTTGGGTTTTTATTTCCATTACTGTAGGAGATGGATCAAAAAAGATATTGCTGTGATATATGTCAGAGTGTTATTGCTGTGTTTTCCTCTAAGTTTTATAGTATCCAGTCTTATATTTAGGTCTTTAATTTATTTTGAGTTTATTTTTGTGTATGGTGTCAAAGAATAGTCTAATTTCACTCTTTTGCATGTAGCTGTCCACTTTTCCTAGCACCATTTATTGAAGGGAATTTCTTTTCTCCTTTGTGTAGTCTCACATCCTTTGTTGTATATTAACTGAACATAGGTGTGTGGGTTTATTTCTAGGCTTTCTATCCTGTTCCATTGATCTATATTTCTGTTTTTGTGCCAGTACCATACTGTTTTGATGGCTGTAGTATTGTAGTATAGTCTGAAGTCAGAGAGTGTGATTCCTCCACCTCCGTTTTTCTTTCTGAAGTTTGCTTTGGCTATTTCAGGGGCTTCTTTAATCCCATATAAATTTTAAGTTTTTTTGTTCTAGTTCTGTGGAAAATACCATTGGTAATTTAATAGGGATTGCACTGAATCTATAGATTTCCTGTATAGTCATTTTGACAGTATTGATTCTTCCAATCCAAGAACATGGCACATCATTCCATCTGTTTGTGCCAGGCCTTTTGTCTCCTTAGGTAGGTTTATTCCTAGGTATTTTATTCTTTTTGATGAAATGGTAAGTGGGATTGTTTCTTTAATTTCTCTCTCTGATCTTTTGCTATTAGGGTATAGAAATGCAACAGATTTCTGTGTATTAATCTTGTATCCTGCAACTGTACTGAATTTATTGATGAGCTCTAGTAGTTCTCTGGTAGCATCTTTAGGATATTTCTATGTATGTATTATGTCATCTGCAACCAGTGACAGTATTACTTCTTTACCAATTTGTATTCCTTTTATTTCTTTTTTCTTCTGTGATTGCTGTGGCTAGGACTTCCAAAACTATGTTGAATAAAAGTGGTGAGAGTGGACATCCTTGTCTTGCTCTTGATAAAAACCATATAATCATCTCTTTAGATGCAGAAAAAGCTTTTGACTAATTTCAATATCCATTTATGATAAAAATTCTCCAGAAAGTGGGCATAGGGGGAACATACATCAACATAGTAAGGGCCCTCTATGACAAACCTGCAGCTAATATCATACTCAATGATGAAAAGTTGAAAGCACTTCCTCTAAGATCAAGAACAAGACAAGGATGTCTTTCTTCTCTAATATATGCATTCAATGCTATAATTTCCCCTCTAAACATTGCTTTTGCTGCATCTCACAAATTTTCATAAGTTGCACTTTCATTTTCATTTAGTTAAAAATATTGTTTCTCAAGATTTTTTTGACATGTATTACTTAGAAATAGTGTGTATAATCTCCAAGAATTGGGGGGTATTCCAGTTTATCTCTCCATTGTTGATTTCTAGTTTAAATCCACTGCAATCTGAAAGCAGATATTGTATCATTTTTATTATTTTAAATTTGTTGAGTTTTGTTTTATGGCTTAGAATGTGGTTTATTTTGGTGAATTTTTTTTTTTTTTTTTTTTTTTTTTTTTTTTGGCACACGGGCTTAGTTGCTCCGTGGCATGTGGGATCTTCCTGGAGCAGGGATTGAAACCTGTGTCCCCTGCATTGGCAGGCGGATTCTTAACCACTGCGCCACCTAGGAAGCCCTGGTGAATGTTTTATGTGAACTTGAGAAGGATGTACACTGTGCTGTTGCTGGATAAAGTAACCTATAGATGCTTGTTATATCCATTTCATCAATAGTATTGTTGAGTTCAACTATATCCTTACTCATATTCTGCCAGCTGGTACTGTCCATTTCTAATTGAGCAGTATTGAAGAGTCTAACTGTAATTGTGGATTCATCTTTATCTTCTGTAGTTTACTTAGTGTTTGCCTCACATTTCAATACTCTATTGTTATGCACATATACTTAAGGATTGTTAGGTCTTGGGAAATGACACCATCACTACTTTTTCTTTTTTCAAATTAATCAAATTTTTATTGAGATATAGTTGTACAATATTATATGTTTCAGGTGTACAACATAGTGATTCACAATTTTAAAGTTGTATTTCATTTATGGTTATTATAAAATATAGGCTATATCCCCTGTGTTGAACTATATAATGCTGTAGTTTATACATAGTAGTTTGTAGCTCTTAATCCACAACCACTATGTTGCTCTTCTACCCTACCCTCTCACCACTGGTAATCACTAATTTGTTCTCTATATTTGAGTTTATTTCTTTCTTGTTATAGTCACTAGTTTATTTTTTAGATTCTACATATAATTAATATCACAGTAATTGGCTTCCTTTGTGTGACTTATTTCACTTAGTATAATATATTCCAACTCCATCCATGTTATTGCAAATGGCAAGATTTCATTCAATTTTATGGCTAGTATTCCATTGTGTGTGTGTGTGTATACCACATCTTTTTTATCCATTTATCTGTTGATTGACACTTCAGTTGCTTCCATATATTGCCAATTGTAAATAATGCTACTATGAACACTGGGATGCATGTATCTTTCAAATTAGTGTTTGGTTTTTCAGGTATGTACCCAGGAGTGGAATTGCTGGGTCATACAATAGTTCTAATTTTAGTTTTTTGAAAAACCTCTATACTATTTTCTAATGTGGCTGAACCAATTTATATCCCCACCAACAGTGTATAAGGGTTCCCTTTTTTCTTTGTCCTTGCCAAAATTTGTTATCTGTGGTCTTTTGGATGATAACCATTCTGACAGGTGTGTGTCGATATGTCATTGTGGTATTAATTTGCATTTCTCTGATACTTAATGTTGTTGAGCATCTTTCACGTGCCTGTTTTCCATGTGTATGTCTTCCTGGAAAATATCTCTTGAGGCCTTCTGCCCATTTTTTAATTAGGCTGCTTTTTCATGTTGAGTTGTATGGGCTGTTTATATATTTTGGATGTTAACCCTTTATTAGTCATCATTTACAAATATTTTCTCCCATTTGGTAGATTTTTTGTTTTGTCAGTGGTTTCCTTGGATGTGCAAAGGCTTTTAAGTTTAATTAGGAGCCATTTGTTTTTTTCTTTTATAACCTTTGCCTTAGCAGGCAGATACAAAAAAAATATTGCTTCAATTTATGTCAAAGAGTATTCTGCTGTGTTTTCTTCTAGGAGTTTCATGGTTTCTGGTCTTACATTTTGGTCTTTAATTCATTTTGAGTTTATTTTTATACATGGTGCTAGAGAATGCTCTAATTTTACTTTTACATGTCCAGGTTTTCCATCAATACTTACTGAAGAGACTGTCTTTTCTTCATTGTATAGTCTTCCCCCTTTGTCATAGATTGATTATAAGTGCATGGGTTTATCTCTGGGCTCTGTATTCTGTCCCAATGATCTATGCATCTGTTTTCATGCCAGTACCACACTGCTTTGATTACTGTAGCTTTGTGTAGTATACTCTGAAGTCGGGGAGCATGGTTCTTCCAGTTCTGTTCTTCTTTCTTAAGATTGTTTTGGCTCTTTGGGGTCTTTTGTGTTTCAATACAAATTTTAAAATTATTTGTTCTAGTCCTGTGAAAACCCCCCTTGGTATTTTGGTAAGGATTGTACTGAATCTATAGATTGCCTTGTGTACCATAGTCATTTTAACAATATTAATTCTTCCAATCCATGAACACAATATATCTTGCCATCTGTTCATATCATCTTCAGTTTATTTCATTGGTGCTTATAGTTTCCCAAGAACGGGTCTTTTACCTCTTTAGGTAGTTTTATTCCTAGGTATTTCTGATAGTTCATTGTTCATGTATAGAACTGCAACAGATTTCTGTATATTAATTTTGTATCCCACATCTTTACCAAATTCATTGATGAGCTCTAGTAATTTCTTGGTGGTGTCCTAAGGATTTTCTACCTATAATATCATGTTATCTGCAAGCTGGTAAATGTGAAATAAAACAATCAGAAGGAAAACTTAGTACTTATAAAAATACATCATTTAAGAATAAAAACAATCTTTTTCATAAAGAGATCTAATTTAAGAGTAGAAATTGGATTTGTAACTTATAAGAGGCAGGTTACAAAGTTAACAGTGCCAAATTAACTTTGTTAATGAACATACTATAATTAAATTTTCATCTAATATCCTTTGTATAATCTTATCACAGGTTGGACACAATGAATGTGCTTTATGACTTTTGGGTCTCTTGGACCCAAATGTGTATAACACATTTCATATATTATTCAAGTTTTAAAAACCATACCTTGGTTATCTGAAGTAGAAAAGATTCAAGACACTAATATAAAGATATCAAAATGTGAACAAACATAAAACATATTCACACATACATTAATAAGTAACTTTTACTTTAAATCAAATTTAATTTGGCTACCAAAGGTCCAATGCTAATTTCACATAATCAATTCTAAATTCGTGTCTGAGACCTGTGACAAGGAGCAAGTGAACAGCTGGTAAGACAATTATGACAGGCTCATCAAACAAACAATTGGGATGAAATGTTACAAACTCTCCTTAAATTTATCCCAGAATGTATGCAAACTAAGACATATTATTCATGTGACAACAGACAACTGATAGTTGTTTTTTATTAACATGTTGACAAATGTCTCTTCAAGATTAATGAGAAACTTTTTGTTAACTTTGTTCTCTTAACTAGGAAAGCATAATTATAAGTCAAAAAAAGCTTTAAAATGCTACTCTAACAGTCAAAGCTATGAACATATTCTTCATTGTGTCTAACATATAGAGTTAAACATAACTGTTATTTGACTAAGATAACTTTATCCTAAAGTAGATCTTTTAAAAATGACTACTTTGGTGTTCAATAAATTAATATTTAAATTAAGCCATTTGTTATATGAGCATTATGCTTTAACAGTCTTGAATAAATAAAATATAAATATAATGTGATTAAGGAATTTTCAGAGCATACAACATATAACCTGAAGTTTATAAGCAACATTTTCTTTGAAGTAATTTTCTCCAGCTGACCCTAGAGAGTCCCTGTTTGACAGATGGAAATAATAAACAAAAGCAGCAAAGGAGAAGGGGTCATTTGCTGTGTATAATATTAATAAATACACAGCATATGGTAAGAGAATAGATGTATTTTCATAAACTCTGGCCCTCTTCCTTAATATTTCTCTTGATGTGACAAGATCATCTAGCTATAGATAGCAAAACGGTCTACAAAAATGTGAGTACAGATAATGCTTCCTACCCTAGAGAAATCATAAACTTTCTCATTTATTTCTAAGGTCCTCTGTTTCTCTCTTTTATTTTGCAAATGTATATTTGTTAAATGCTCTATATAATGTCTTTGTGGAAGCATTTTATCTAAGATATCACCCTTATTGCTTTGCCAGTTTTTAAAGCCACCATAGCTAGCAGCCCTCCTATGTATTTTCACCAAGCCCTAGCTGGTTCATCTAAGAACACTAACACATATGGTTATATCACAAAATTTCTTGATAAATATTACATAAATACCTCTCAAGTAGCTGAGAGCTTTATCTGAGGACAGTAAGAATTTGATGGAAAAGGGTAGAGTTTCAAAGACCATGTCTTTTCCAGGGAAGTTGTATTTTGGTGGAAGAGTGTATGTTTCCACCAGCACATCACTTAAAGATCATTGAAAGCTCAAGAATACTGGCTCTGAAAATGGTAAGGCCAAAGGGCACTTGGTAGGAGCACTTAGGTCTGTGTTTATACATCCATTTCAGAAAAAGAAATTTGACCCAGCGGACATATGGAGACAGGCCAATGATCAATATCAATCCATAAAGGGAGAAAAATTATAAATTATAAAAAGACTTATCTTTTTCACTAAATTTGTTGAACTATGCATATGTTGTTTTTCTTTGTGCTATATAGATTGTAAAGCCTAATATAAAAGAAAATGTGTAGGTAGAGATATGTATCCATTACAACTACCATAGTTAAAAACATGTAATGCCTAAATATTTTTTGAAATCATGTGAAAATGAGATTTTTGTCTTTATTGATTTTAATATATCTAGTTAACGGTAGAAAGAATTGTTTCAATGTGGTGTGAAATCCTTTTTTCACACTTCGAGAATGCAAATCCCTGGTGTCATGATAGAAGTCATTAGAGACAAAGAACAGTTTCTGAGCATCTTGTTTTGGTTTCACCAATTCCTTCTTCCTTCTTTGATTTTAATCTTTTATTTAGCACAGTCTAGTATTTCTGTACTAATAGCTAGTGAAAATTTTCCAAGAACACATAAACTACTTAGAAAAATTCTTAAACCTGCATTGCCCTGCTTTGTATTTTCTTCAGCATGGTTGACAGGTTTGTAAATTTCAGGAAAAAACTGTACAAAATCCCTACCCAATAGATTCTAACTGAACATAATCATTTCCAAGTGAGGAAGAAATCATGCCAATTATAAACCATGGTTATAAGTAGACTCAGTTTGCAATCATGACTGCTGCACACTTAATTCATGTTTTAAGCACAGCCATGCACAATGAGAATAGGAATCCAGTGAAGCAAGACATGAAGCTTCCATCTGTAACAGTGCAGATTGCATTTCCTGTAAACTGTAATATATAATACAGAAAAAAGCAGAATGAAATAAAAATAAATAAAATAAACATAGTCATGTCTGTAGCATATTATTTTAATAGTACAAAATCTGGTCTTTTTTAAAGAAAGTACCTTTGGATATGGAATAACTAGTGATACACAAAAATAGTACTACCTAGAGTTTTTGAGTCATGTAAAATATTTATGCCTTTATTAAACAGTGTGATATTCACTAGATGCTGTAATAAACATTCTATTGTATTAAGCAACTGAAATAGTTGGGCTGTTTATCTCACACCACTTTCCAGTGCAGATCACATGACTCTCCTGGATCCCCTCCAGGTGATGACCCTGGGATTTGGCTTCCTTCTCTTTGTGTGGCTTCTTTATACCAGAGTCCTTTACTTTTAGCCACACAGGTGAGAAATTGTGAGCTAAAGATCCCAAAGAAAAAGGCCAAGAAATCTTCATACATTGACCAAAACTATTTACAAACCTCAAACCCAATTTAAGTGATACTGTGTAATATGTTCTTCCTTTGGTCCAAGAAGAGATAAAGAACTTGAACGTATTGAGCTAGTCAGTGTTTTCTTTTTCTATCTTAAAATTAGTATTAAAAGGAGCAAAATACATTTATTTTCAACATCATTTTAGAAAGAGGAATTAATACCTAAGAAATAGGGATGATTTAATCTTTTTCATTGAATGTATTAAGATCTGTAATAAAATAAGTTTTCTTAAATTCTAATCTGCACCAACAGGGATTAAGATTAAACTCTGAAGGGATCAGAGTAAGACTCCTACTACAGGCTCTTTTGTTTTTATCTTTAGGGGTCAAGAAGTCCACAGAGGTGTGCACACACCAAGGAGACACCACCCTCCTTACCATCTAACGTTCACAGCCTTATTACCACTGTCTGCCTTGAATGGGCCAGAACTACATGCATAGTGTATTTATTGGTCATTTATTGGTTGGGGGGTTGCCACGTCAGTCCTTACTAAACTGAGAGATCATTTTTGTCTCAGTGGGACGCCTTCAAATGTCTGTTGTCATCTGAAGCCAGCCAGAAGTTATCTTTACTGATATTAGCTGGGTTTTCTTACTTGTCTGGGGTCTCAGCTGGGGCAACTGGGGCTGATATGGCTCTGTCTATGTTGTTGCATCCTATTAGGTCACATGCAGAGATCTAGGTTTAACTGTGTACATGGTCATTTTCTTAAAATGCTATTAACCAGCAAGTTGTAAGACCATGTGAGATGTAAATAGTGCATAAATAGGCTGATTATTGATGACTGGAATCCCAAGGTCATTGAAACAGAAATGGATATAGGGAATAAAATAACCACAGACAGTTTTGTAAATTATCTACCGTTGTGTCCATTAATGTTATTTACAAGAAACCAGAACTCACAGAATCCTTTTATCTCAAATAGTCCATTCTTCCTATTGCTCTATCTGCATACCTCCACTATTCTATCCCCATATTCTGTATCTATATAGTACCTGGAAAACTTTCACTTTGTCCTTCAAATCTTGGATCTTCAACAAAATCCCCTATAATCCCAACTTCTCTGAATATGCTTTTTGACCATACTTGAGAGACTCCTTGAGGATTTTCTATATTTTGATTTGAGAAACTGGATAGGTAGCTGAGATGTTTTCTTAAATGAGAAAAATAGTGGAGGAGATTTGAGATAAAGGGTGAAATCAAGTATTCTGTTTTGACTAAATTTGGTTTGAAATTTCTGTTAGACACTCAAGTATAGACATCACGTAGCCTATGAATCTGGAGCTCTGATGGCAATTCAGGATTAGCGATATGAATTTGTTACCAACTTTATAATAGTCCTGAAAAAAGAAAAGAAGACCCAGAACTTGAATTTAAAATACCAACATGTATAGTAATGACTGGGGGTTCCTATAACCTGAGAGAAAATAAATGCTTTTATTTTTAATTAATGAAATTTAAGTTGTTTTAACAGTTATTTATATCATGCACACATATGTATAGGGACATAGGAGACAATACCCACATATTCTTTCTTTTTATAGATTATCTAAAAACAATCCTAAGTATTATAATTACCTCTGAAACAACAGAATTTAATAGAAACTTAAAATGAATGTATCAACACCTAGACCTATTATTTCCAACGTTGGTACATAAAGAATATAACGCATAAATTATTTTTATGCATTAGACTATTTTAAGAGTGAACCACACCATTGCTAGCAAATAGAGCCACTAAAAATTAAAGTCGTTAAAATTATAATCTTTAATAAACAGAAATTACTTCACCAAAATAAAAATGTATTTATTAATGATAATGTGTGAGACAGTAGCACACATTATGTAATCTATTTCCAAAACAGTCCTACAAGATAACTGTTAATATATCTATGTACTTTGTGGGATAAGAAACATTTCTTAAAAGTACATTAGTTGTATGACTTTTTGAAGGCAAAAAAGCCAGTAATATATATAGCACACATTTTAATAATTCAACTAAGCATTTGAAAACCTACATTCTTGAAAAATATATAATTCTGCCTCTGATTCATTAAAATAGTATCAAGCTTCATAATTTTACCAAAAATAGACTTTGACATAAAAGTATGTGATTTATAATTTCTAAAATTTTCCCTGAAACCATGCACATGGTTTCTAAATGGAAAGCTTAAGAGAACTGTAATTGAAATCAGTGAAGTCATAGTCTTTCTACCCAATATCTTCACTGTAAATCAGAGTATACACAGTTTCATATGGACTATATTTTTGTGAAGATATTTGATAGCTATATAGTGTGGAAAAAATCAGAGCTGGAATTGCTTTAA
Organism: Hippopotamus amphibius kiboko; assembly: GCF_030028045.1. Taxonomy (NCBI): domain Eukaryota; kingdom Metazoa; phylum Chordata; class Mammalia; order Artiodactyla; family Hippopotamidae; genus Hippopotamus; species Hippopotamus amphibius. The sequence continues at coordinate 73,703,481 of NC_080198.1, read as the reverse complement.
AATTTATTTACCCTCCAATGGTGAGGAGTTGATATAAATATACATCAAATATCTGCTTCTTGTGTATATGTACTACTTAAGTCCCCCAAATTCTCAACCATCGACTGAATTTTCCCAAGTGAAAAGGAAAGACAAGTGAAGATTTTTATATATAGATAGCACTTTATCAATCTGGCACATTAACCATGTAAATTAAATGAAACTAAAATTTAATGAAGCTTTGATTGAACCATGAGAGTCCATCATATTAAAAAATAGGAAGTTTAGGAGTGATGCAAGATGGCAGTAGAAGAGTTTCCCTGCTTGTATTCTGCTCTCAAGTAACAATAATTTGGCAGCCATCCACAGACTAAGTGCCTTTGTGAGAGTGACAGGGTCCAGATAGGAGGTTGTAAAACCTAAGTGGAGCTCAAGATCAACGACGGTTGTTTTAAGAAGGTAGGCTCACATCCAGATGACAGGCTGCATGGCCAAGGTCCTGGCTACAGATCTATAAATACCTCTGTCCACCTTGGATTCAGTTACAGCACTGTTTGATCTGTAAGTAGCACCAGAGTCAAGAGATTCAAGAGCCGTAGTACCTGCTTTTTCCTTGGGTAACAAGCTCACTGACTTCAGCCCTACCTGTGGACTCTGAAGCATCCTGTGACCCAGCTCCAACAACTCTCTTACTTAGAAAAACAGAGTTTTAAAAATATCATGTGCTTATCTGGCATTGTAAAATAGACTCTGGATTGAAGTTTACTTTTCAAAAGTAGTTATTAAATCTATTGTCACACATTGTATAAAATCTTAATTTGTACACATATTCTCACTTTCAACATGTTGAAATTGTGACTGGATAATAAATGAAGATATTAATTTGTTCTCCATGCAGGAAGAAGTCAGAAAAATTAAAATGTAATTTTTTTTTTACATCTTAGAAAAGCATTAAACCTTTTTTTAAATCTCCCTAAGGTTAAATTCTTTTTATGTGGTGTTGATATTTTTCTTTACCAAAATCAGTCGCTTTTTAGGTTACAGTGCTCTTTTTCCCAGTTTAATTTTAGTGGAAAGCCTTAAAGTAAAGCTGTTAGCAGCCCCTTTTTATGTGTCTCTAATGCCCTTATATCTGCCATAGTTGTGGGACAGTTGGCTTCCTTGGCTACCATACCCCTTTATTGTCATACATCTTGATGTGGTGATCTCTTAGAACCAGTGTGCTTGCTTTGTCAAAGGAGCAAAATCTGTGGGTTTCAGAATTCCATGCAGCATTCTAACACAGTGGTCAGTGCACATTCACACATGTGGTTTTGTAAACTAAAACATGCTGTAGAGTACTTCTGTAAACTTCTGTGGTATAGGAAAAAGAAGCCTTTAAGTGAGTAATAACAGCTGGTAAGAATAGCAATTGAATTACCCAGTAGTCCTGAGTAGCTTCTCAATGGCATCATTGCTGGCAATCCAAATAGAAAGGGATAATTTCCCTCATATTGAGATGAGAAAACTATAACTTACATGGCCCATTGGTTTCCCTTTCCTATTAACATTCATCAGTTTAACATCTTATTTGTTTTGTCCTTTCCCAAATGACTAGTGTAGCAACTCTCCTTCCTGTTGCCTTCATATGGACACAAGGTCTTCCATCCAAGTTCTCCACCAGGAAGCCTGCAAAAGCCTCTTGGACCAGCCTCACCTATCAGGGGCTAGACACTACAAGCAACAAGAACTACAGTCCTGCAGCCTGAGGAACAGAGACCACAAATACAGAAAAACAGATAAAATGAGATGACAGAGGAATATGTTCCAGACAAGGGAAAAAGTTTAAATCCCAGAAGAACAACTAAGTGAAGTGGAGATAGGCAATCTACCTGAAAATAATTCAGAGTAATGATGGTAAAGATGATCCAAGATCTCAGAAAAAGAATGGAGACACAGATTGATATGATACAAGAAATTTTTAACAAAGAGCTAGAAGATATAAAAACAGAGATTAACAATACAGTAACTGAAATGAAAAATACACTGGAAGGAATCAACAGCAGAATAAATGAGGCAAAAGAATGAGTAAGTGAGCTGGAAGACAGAATGGTGGAAATAACTGCCATGAAATGGAATAAAGAAAAAAGAATGCAAAGAAATGAGGACAGTCTAAGAGACCTCTGGGACAACATTAAATGCACCGATATTTGCACTATAGGAGCCCCAAAAGGAGAAGAGACAGAGAAAGGACCTAAGGAAATATTTGAAGAGGAAATAGCTGAAAACTTCCCTAACATGGGAAAGGAAACAGTCACCCAAGTCCAGGAAGTACAGAGTCCCAGGCAGGATAAACCCAAGGAGGAACATGCCAAGACACAGAGTAATCAAAATGACAAAAATTAAATAAAAAATATTAAAAGCAACAAGGAAAAAAACAACATACAAGGGAATTCCCATAAGATTATCAGCTGATTTCTCAGCAGAAACTCTGCAGGCCTGAAGGGAGTGGCATGATATATTTAAAGTGATGACAGGAAAGAACCTACAACCAAGAATACTCTACCCAGCAAGGCTCTCATTCAGATTTGATGGAGAAAACAAAAAATTTACAGACAAACAAAAGCTAAGAGAATTCAGCACCACCAACCAGCTTTTGGTAAAGGAACTTCTCGAGGAGGAAAAGAAAAGGTCATAACTAGAAATAAGAAAATTACTAATGAAAAAGCTCACTGCTAAATGCAAACATACAGTAAAAATAGGAAATCAAGCCCATGCAAATATGATATCAGAACTACCAATAGTGAGAAGAGGAGAGTGCAATTGCAGGATATTGGAAATGCATTTTAAATTGAAAGCCCAGCAACTTAAAACAGTCTTATTTATATATGTGGACTGCTATATCAAAATCTCATGGAAACTCAAATCTGAAAATCTACAATAGATACACAATTAGAAAAAGGAATTCAAGAATAACACTAAAGTTAGTTATCAGATCAAAAGAGAACAAAAAAGGAAGGAGAGAAAAAAGATCTCCAAAAACAACTAAAAAAATGGCAATTAGAGCATATGTATCTATAATTACCTTAAATATAAATGGATTAAATGCTCCAATCAAAAGACATAGACTTGCTGAATAGATGCAAAAACAAGACCCATATATATGCTGTCTACAAGAGACCCACTTCAGTTCTATAGACACATACAGACTGAAAGTGAGGGGATAGAAAAAGCTATTCCATGCAAATGGAAATCAACAGAAAGCTAGAGTAGCAATACTCATATCAGACAAGATAGACTTTAAAAGACTGTTAAAAGAGACAAGGAAAGATACTACATATTGATCAAGAGATCAGTCCAAGAATAAGATATAACAATTGTAAATATATATGCACCCAACACAGGAGCACCTCAATATATGAGGCAAATGCTAACAGCCATAAAAGGAGAATTTGACAGTAGCACAATAATAGTGGGGGACTTTAACACCTCACTTTCATCAGTGGACAGGTCATCCAGATGAAAAATCAATAAGGAAACATATGTCTTAAATGACACAATAGATGTGATGGACTTGATATTTATAGAGCATTCCATCCAAAAGTAGCAAAATACACATTCTTTTCAAGTGCTCATGAAACATTCTCCAGGATTGATCACATGCTGTGCCACAAAGATATCCTTGGTAATTTTAGAAAAACTGAAAATGTATATCAAGCATCTTTACTGACAATAATACTACGTGATTAGAAATCAGTCACAAGCAAAAAAAACTATAAAAAACACAATCACGTGGAGGCTAAACAATATTTTACTAAATAACCAATGGATCACTGAAGAAATCAAAGAAGAAATAAAAAAATACATAGAGACAAATGAAAATGAAATCATAACGATCCAAAACGTATGGAATGCAGGAAAATCATTATAAGGGGGAAGTTTATAGCAATACCATCTTTCCTCAGGAAACGAGAAAAATCTCAATAAATAACCTAACCTTACACCTAAAGTAACTAGAGAAAGGAGAAGAAAAAAACCCAAGGTTAGTAGAAGGAATGAATCATAAAGATCAGAGCAGAAATAAACGAAATAAAGATGAAGAAAACAATAAAAAAGATCAGTGAAACTAAAAGCTGGTTCTTCGATAAGATAAACAAAAATGATAAACCTTTAGCCAGAATCATCCAGAAAAAAAGGGAGAGGACTTATATCAATTAAATTAGAAATAAAAGTTACAGTAGACACCTGAGAAATACAAAGGATCATAAGAGACTACTACAAGCAGCTAAATGCCAATAAAATCAAAAACCTACAAGAAATGGATAAATTCTTAGAAAGGTTCAATCTCCCAAGTCTGAACCAAGAAGAAATAGAAAATATGAATAGATGAATAAGTACTGAAATTGAAACAGTCATTAAAAAATTCCCTAGAAACAAAAGTCCAGGACCAGATGGCTTCACAGGCAAATTCCATCAAACATATTTATTTATCTATAAATAAATTCTGTCTATTTAGAGAAGAGTTAACATCTATCCTTCTGAATCTGTTCCAAAAAATTGCAGAGGAAGGAATGCTCCCAAACTCATTCTGTAAGGCCACCATCACCCTGATACCAAAATCAGACAAAGATACCACAAAAAAAGAAAATTACAGGCCAGTATCACTGATGAACATAGACACAAACATCCTCAACAATATACTAGCAAACCGAATCCAACAATACATTAAAAGGATCATAAACCATGATCAAGTGATATTTAACCCAGTGATGCAAGTATTCTTCAATATCTGCAAATTAATCATTGTGATATACCACATTAACAAATTGAAGAATAAAAACCACATAATTTTCTCAATAGATGCAGAAAAGAACCTTTGACAAAATTCAACACCCATTTTTGATAACCCAGGAAGTCAGCAGAATAGGAATATACCTTAAGGTAATAAAAGCCATATATGGCAAACCCACAGCTAAGATCCTATTCAGTGGTGAAAAGCTGAAAGCATTTCCTCTAAGTTCAAGAACGAAACAGGATGTCCACTCTCCCCACTTTTATTCAACACAGTTTTGGAAGTCTTAGCCACAGCAATCAGAGAAGAAAAAGAAATAAAAGGCTTCCAAATTGGAAAAGAAGTAAAATTGTCATTGTTTGCAGATAACATGATACTATACATTGAAAATCCTAAACATGCTACCAGTAAACTAGTAGAGCTCATCAATGAATTCTATACAGTTGCAGGATACAAAATTAATACACAGAAATCTGTTGCATTTCTACACAATAACAACAAAAGATTAGAAAGAGTAATTAAAGAATCAATCCTGTTTACCATTGAATTAAAAAGAATAAAATACCTAGAAATAAACCCACCCAAGGAGGCAAAAGATCTGTATTTTGAAAACTTTAAGAGGCTGATGAAAGAAATCAAATATGACACAAGCAGATGGAAAGATTCTTCCAGTCCAAGAACATGGTATGTCAATATTTTCAAAATGACTCTACTACCCAAGGCAATCTACAGATTCAATGCAATCCTTATCACATTACCAATGGCATGTTTCACAGATCTAGAAAAAAAAAATCTTAAAACTTACATGGAAACACTAAATGCCCCAGATAGCCAAAGCAATCTTGAGAAAGAAAAACAGATCTGGAGGAATCAGGCTCCCTGACTTCAGACTACACTATAAAGCTGTAGTCATCAAAATAGTATGGCACAAAATAGTACTGGCACAAAGACAGACTTATAGATCAATGGAACAGAATAGAAAGCCCAGAAATAAACCCATACACCTATAGTCAACTAATCTTTGACAAAAGAAGCAAGAATATACTATGGAGAAAAGACAGTCTGTCTCTTCAATAAGTGGTGCTGAGAAAACTGGACAGTCACACATGAAAGAATGAAAAGAACATTCTTCAACACCATACACAAAAATAAACTCAAAATGGATTAAAAATTTTAATATAAGACTGGACACTATAAAACTCTTAGAGGAAAAAACTTAGGCAGAACACTCTTTGACATATGTCACATTAGTATCTTTTTGGATCTACCTCCTTGAGTAATGAAAATAAAAACAAAAATAAACAAATGGGACCTAATCAAACTTAAAAACTTTTGTACAGCAAAGGAAACCATAAATGAAATTAAAATACAACCCACAGAACAGGAGAAAATATTTACAGATTGATGCAACCAACAATCTCCAGAATATACAAACAGCTCATGTTGCTCAATATCAAAAGACAAATGACTCAATCAAAAAATGGGCAAAAGATCTAAGTAAATATTTCTCCAAGGAAAACATACAGATGGCCAATAGGCTCATGAAAAGATGCTCAACATCACTAATTATTACAGAAATGCAAATCAACCAACCTCATACCAGTCAGAATGGCCATTGTCAAAAAGTCTACAAACAATAAATGTTGGAGAGGATGTGGAGAAAAGGGAACCCTCCTACACTGTTGATGAGAATATAAATTGATGCAGCCACTATGGAGAACAGTATGCAGTTCCTTAAAAACTAAAAATAGAGCTACACATGATCCTGCAATCCCACTCCTGGGCGTATATCTGGAGAAAACCATGATTTGAAAGGATACATTCACCCCAGTGTTCATTGCAGCATTGTTTACATTATCCAAGACATAGAAGCAACCTAAATGTCCACCAACAAATGAATGGATGAAGAAGGTGTGGTACATATATACAATGGAATATTACTCAGCTATAAAAAAGGATGATATAATGCCATTGGCAGCAATGTGGATAAAGATGTGATATATACATACAATGGAATATTAGTCATAAAAAAGAATGAAATGGTGCCATTTGCAGCTACATGGATGGGCCTAGACGTTATCATACTAAGCAAAGTAAGTCAGAAAGAGAAAGACAAATACCATATGATATCACTTATATGTGGAATCTAAAATACAACACAAAGGAACATATCTTCGAAACAGAAACAGACTCATAGAGAACAGACTTGTGGTTGCTAAGGTAGGAGAGGTGGGGAGGGAAATATTGTGAGTTTGGGACTAGCAGATGCAAACTATTATATACAGAATGGATAAACAACAAAATCCTACTGTATAGCACAGGGAACTAGATTCAATATACTGGGACAATCCATAATGGAAAAGAATATGAAAAAGAATATATACATGTATAACTGAGTCATTTTGCCATATACCGGAAACTAACACAATATTGTAAATCAACTATACTTCAATGAAAAAAAAAATCTTTGGCTTAACACAATAGAAATTTATTTCTCAATCATGCAAATTAAAAGTATGTGTTCCTGATCTGTGGCAGGACAGGGAGAAGGCAGTGGACTTGGCTGGTGAGAAGTATTCAAGAACAGGGCCTGACAGAGTCTCTGACATCTGCAACATGTGGCTTTCAAGGTTGTCCATTTCCTTCCAGCCACCAGAACCAAGAAGAGAAAAGGTGGAAAAGTTATATTCACATCTTAATTCCTTTGGCTGGGAATGCAGGCACTTCTTATGTTCACCTTTTGTTGCTAGGAGATGTTAATATGGGTCACGCTGCCAGTTTTGAGAAATGACTACATTGTGGAAAGGGATCATGACTTGTTTTTGCATTAGTAGTTGTGCCTGCCACAAATACAATGCTAGTATTTTAGGAAAACTTCATCTGAGAATTTTGTCAACTCTTTAAGCAAATGAATAACCTATCACAGAAAGTGCTTTGAAGATGCTTATAACAGATGTGTACTTGTTTAGTTAGGTGCAAGTCATAAACAAAGAGACAAAAACTGTGGCAGGATTAGGGATTTAGCAAAACAGAAGTGTTGTAAATTATCTACTCCAAGCCTTAAAGCTAGCACTTGGTGTCATAAAAATACAACAGTAGTATTCATAAATTCCTTTTTGTGGAACAAATATAGCAGTGGTACTCAAGAGAAGAGGTTTTACAGCCCTGAGAGGTCCTTGTTATTCTCCACATTGATCTTCAGTTGCTGCCTGGCTGGAAGTACACGAGGCAAGAGGCTGACAGAAGTGCCAAAGCAATAGGGAAGCAAGGTGCCCAGTGCTCCCTATGATATAATGAAGATAGATGTGGTTACAGGAAAATTAAGATGGTCCCAGATCAATAATGTAAATCACAGAATAGAAAGACAAACTTCTGTTTCTCTAAAACTATAGATCACAACTAATTTGTAGAGTAGTAATACACAGATTATGCTTCAGATCTCAAACCTTGGATTGCGTATTTGGATGAAATTAAACACATACATCACTCTAACAAATATCTCCCAGCAGATTGTGAACTTTGGAAATGGGAAAAGGAATTAAAGGCAATGTATTTTTTATATTTGTGTTCTTCAGTCTCAGGATTCAATTTTTCAGTAAAGAATTTGTTTTCTATCCAACAGATGTTGATCAGCCTTTTAATAGACACTGCAAAGGTACTGCAAAAAAAATTACCTTCAAAAACAAACTCCACAGTTATTTATCTAATTGTCTAAGTGACAGAACTAATAGTCCATTTCAAAATAGCAGGAAGGGATGAAAAGACTGGACACAATTGTTTTGCTATACCAAAGACGTGCTCAACAGCCAGTTCCAACTGAAAGCAGTGAATAGTTTTAAACAAAGAGATGTTAGCTTACCATAAGAAAATTCATTAAACACCCGACAGCCATGGTTTATGAGAAATGCAACAGTACAGCCTACCAGGGAGAAAATGCAAGCTTAGCAGACATTTTTTTCTTAATGCACATTTACCCTTTATGCCAATCTTTAATAATAATAGGATAAAATAATGAAACTAAGGCTGTATTTAGAATTATTTTATGTATGTATGATTTTTAATGATCTATATATGTTTTATATGTCATATATATGTGATATGTAAAAACAATTTTTCAAAGGAAGGAGATAAAGGTTAAGGCCATGACATAAAGAAATGAAGGCATTTTGACTAAAACATTTTTTAAAGGAAAATGACCCCATGCGATAAGGAATTTGAATACAGATCAATGAGACATGTTTTATAAGTTGCATTTTTTGTAATCATATGTTATGTTTATATTTAGACTTTTTAATTCACAACTTTTTAAATAAAAATTACATTTTGCAGTACACATCATTCCTAGTTTTTGGGAGGCTGGCTCAACTATCGTATCCATTATATGAGCGGGACCTGGTTCTCCAAAACTTGTCTCTTTTTCCTATTGATATTTATTCATTCTTCCATAGATTTCCAACCTGGAACCCCATTCTTGCTCTCCAACACACAAGAATTGACCTCTGTGGATTTATAGCTTCAGCTGTCCCAGAATTTGTTTACAGTTTTTAACTGTATAAAGTAAAAGAAGTTTTAGTGTAATGGGAGTATTTCAACTTAGACATTGTCCTACAACAAGGAGATATAATTCCTAAGTTTTTCTAACACACATCTATATGAAGCTCCCAGATTGTCTACTTGATGTAAAAGACAGCTCTCTAGGGATGGTTGATGTCCTCAGTTCTAATCATTGCTTACAACAACTCAGAGGAGAACAGGCTCTGATTAATATTCTTTCCAAGGAAAGAATATTAAGTAAGAGCTCAAGTTTCTCAGCTAAGATACTGAGGAAACCATTTTTATATTGTTGTAATGTCAGTACCTCTACAAACTAAAAGTTCTAGTCGTCTGCATCAGAAGTTTCTAATGACGATAAGGATTCACAGACAACTATTTTATGGTTTGGGAAAAGTATTGTAAAGTCATGCCAATTTAGGTGAATCTGCCACAGAATTGTTTTTCACATGTTGATTTAAATAAAAAATCAAGTGGCCCTAAAATTTTTCATAAATACTTCTTGGAAGCAGCACGTAGACATCTGAAATCCTTCCTACATCAGTATGCCTCTGTGAAAAAATGTTATAAAAATAGCATATTTATGTGGATTTTGTACATGGAATGAGTATGAATTGGATTATTTCTAGTGGATTTTTAAACTCATGAAAATAAGAATAGTTTGAGTATCTGTATTTGTTTCCTACTGCTGAATTACCAAATGGCCACAAACATATAGCTTAAAATACCAACTTATTACCTTATATTTCCAGAGGTCAGAATCCCCAAGTCCATCTCATTAGGCTAAAGTTTAGGTATCAGCAAGATTTTTTTTTTTCTTGGAAATTTTAGGAGAGAATCCATTTCCTTGCCTTTGCCACCTTGTAGAGGCCCCCTGCATGCCTCGGTTTATGGACTCTTCCTCCATCCTTGAAGACAAAAGTGTAGTATTGTTATGTCTCCTTCGTTGATTCTGCTTCCATTGCTGCATTGTCTTCTCTGACTCTGATCTCTTGCTATCCTCTAATAAGAATACTTGTGATTACATTGGGCCCATATTATAATCCAGGATAACCTCCACATCTCAAGATTCTTAATTTAACTGTATCTGACAGTCTCTTTTGACATGAAGGTAACATTCACAGATTCAAGGAATTAGAACATGGACTTTGGTGGGGGGTGGGGGGTAAGCATTATTCAGCCTACTACAATAGGTTTGAGGTAATCTATAAGAATGGCTTAGAAAATATGAAGTTAAATAACTTACTATCGTGATATAAATACTGCAGTCAAAATTTCCCTTTGCCCTCAAAGTCCAGTATTTCTGAAAATTGGAAACTGAAGAACTCATGAAGTTTTCCTGATTTTTCCATATATATGAGCAATTTTTACAGTGCTTATTCCCCTCGTGTTTATTCTATCAATATTGTGATAGCACAAAATCTTCAGTGAAACTTACAATTTTCTAATTTTCTTCTTCTTCTGATTATAGAAGTAATGTTATGATTGTTTTGAAATTTGGAAAAATAAAAAAATAAACATGGAGACATATAAAACAAAATTTACATTCAGGAATTATACTGCTCAAGAAAATACTGGTAACATATCGGTAAATCTCCAGTAGTCTGACTATCCCTCTCACTGTTTTTGTCTACAAACTTTTGCCTCAAAAAAAGTACACATAATAATAGTATGTATTCAGCAGCAAATATAGCAGAGGAACACATTATGGACTTCAAATTTCCATGAGCACCTACTTATTATCATATAATTAGTGAAGCATGGTTCAGTAGTACGACTTAATAAATTTTTGAGTCACAGATTGTGAATTTTGACACATTAGGCCCTATTACCTTAAAAAAAATGTTTACTAATTCCCAGTCATGTCACTGTATGCAGATCCAGTTTTCAGTTCCTTCTTGATTGACTCATCCTGCAGGATTATAGAATAGGATCCAGAGAAACCCCCCAAATGGCTAGATAGTTCCTTGCCTGGTACTATCGCTTTTATCTAAAACTTCACGCCATCAGTAAACAACCTTAATGTGTACTAGAACATTCTTAGAGCTTATTAAAAATCTCAGTTTCCAAGTCTGGTAATAGGGCTACAGAATCAGGGCCTTTCTGTTTAGGGCCCCAGAATATGTGTTTTAAAAAGTTTTCCCGATGAATCAGATGTACCTTATGTGTGTATAGCCTCTGGTTAAATGCCAATATCCAGAACTTTAGCTTGTCCCTTACTCTCCAAAATTTTTTTTGTAATTAGCAAACTCCTCATCTAGTATTTCTTCTTAGAAGGAATCTATTTTTTCAAGTTGTTCTGTTTCATGTAATTCTAGTTAAAATGTGGTACCTGAAACCTAAGTTTCCAGTAAATGAGTCAAAATTTATTTTCTTCCAAATAGATATTCCATAAATCTAGCACAATTGATTGTGAAGATTATTATTTGCCTCATTACATTGCAGTGAAGCCCTTTCCTTAATCAGATCACTATATATGTGTTGGTCTAATTCTGAATTCTTTATACTGAATCTGTCCTTGAGTCAATACCACACTGTCTTAATTTCTAAACCCTTTATTTCAGGTAATGTGTGCTCTGAAGCTTTTCAAGATTGTACTATGTATATAGAAAAGCAAATGACCAAGAACAGTCAAGACAATCAGCTTTTAAATTTTCATAAAAGTGCTTTTCAGGATCTTGATAATCCTTCCATTAAACCTATAGAGGAATTTAGGGAAATTAGCATTTTTTAATTATTTAGTTTTTCAATCAGTATAGTTTACTCTTCCATTTATTTGTCTCATTTAATGTCTGTCAGTACAACTTTATAACTTGTAGATGTCTAGCACATCTTTTATTCTCCCTAAATAATTTATGATTTGCACAGTATTGTATATGGGATTTTTTCCAATTGTTTGCTGTTAGTATATAGAAATAATTTGGTAAGCTTGTACCCCATGATCTAGCTAAATTTGCTTATTAATTGTAACAGCTTGTTTGAGATACTGTTGGATTTTCCAATATATTTACTTTTTCATTTTCAATACTTATGTTTTATTCTTTCTCTCCTACCCTACTTTAATGGCAATAATGTTCAGATTTGATTAGAATTGATGATGGTAGATATCTTTATCTTGTTCCCAACCTGAAAGAGAAAATGTTGACTATTTCAGCATTAAATATAATTTTAGCTGCAGTTCTTTTTTATCATATAACAAAAAAATTTTATTTCTAAAGTTTGCTAAGAATTTTTATCTGAACAAGTACTGAATTTTTTCAACTGCTTTATGTTCTTCTTTGAGATGATCATATATTTTGTTTCTTATTTAATCTGTTAATGTGATAACTTCATTGATTTTCGGTAGTAAATTAACCTCACACTCATGAATAAACTTACTTGGTGATTATCTATAAATGTTTTTATATACCACTTTCAGTTAGGAACTAGATTTGTGAGTATTTTATTTAGGTTTTTGTGTATATGTTTAAGAGAGATACCTGCTTCTAATTTCCACTTTCAACAAATTCTGGTGTCAAGGTTATTGTAGAATCGAAAAATAGTTTGGTAGGTCCTTCCAATTTTATTATTTGGGAGAACTTGTATAGGATTATTATATAAGTTCTTTCTCAGATGTTTGGAAGGATTCCTTGTGAAGCATGTGAGCTTAAAGGTAGGTATATGCACACATATGTGTGTGTAAGAAGGGGGGGTGGTTAAATTACAGATCCAATTCGTTGAATAGGACCATTCAGATTACCTCTTTATTCTAATGCCAATTTTGGTGAGTTATGCATTTTAAGGATTTCTCCATTATTTCAAAAATTGTAACTTTATTGTATACATTAGTCATAATATCCTTTTATCTGCAGGATCTGGATTGATGCTCTATTGTTTATTCTGACATAGATGATTTACATTATCTGTTTTTCTTGATAAGACTTGCTATAATTAAAATTTTCAAAGAATCAGATTCCAGATCTATTTTATATTTTATGTGTATCTTATTGCCTTCTCCTATTACTTTTACTATTTCTTTTGTTCTACTTTTTGAGCTTAATTTGCTTTTTCCCCCCACAAGCTTCTTGAAATGCAATCTTAAATCAATGACTTACGATATTTCTCCTTTTCTAAAATGTGCATTTAGAGCTCAAAATTATACTTTAAAATTGTGTTAAATGCTTTACAGACACACTGCATACTTTAAATGTCCCTACTTGATTAAAGTCACTGATTATTTTTAATTTTGAATCAACTCTTGATCTCTTTATTATCTGCTCAGGTTTTTTTTTTCCCTCTTATTTGTCAATCATTTGTTCCTGTTTTTATCATGTCTCATAAATTTTGAACAGATGACAAACATCATGTATCAAAACCTCTAAAGGCTCCAGTGGATGTTATTTTTGGCAGAAAGGGAATGCCAGTCAATCATTTTCATTCTGTCCAGACTGGATTTAAGGCTTGGTTAAGACAGTCTATTTTAGTTTTATATTTGTATTATAGCCACTTTAGTTACTTACTGCTATTATCTCTTTACTTATTTATTATCTATTACTATTTGATATTACTCCAAAACTTACTGGTTTAAACAATATTATCTCACATTTCTTATAGATCAGAAATCTGAGAATGACTTAGGTGGACCTTCTCCAGAGGCTCTCACAGGCTGAAACCAAGATATCATCAGGGCAGCAGTCCTCCTAAGCCTTAACTGGTGAAGGATCCACTCCTGTGCTTACTCATGTGATTATTGGCAGATTTCAGTTTCTCATGGGCTCTTGCTTGAGGGTCTCAATTCCTCATTGACTGTTTTTGGGGACCACACTCAATTCCTGGCCACATGGACCTTGCCATGAGGAGCTCAACATGGTACAAATGTCATAATATAAAATATATCATAGTAGAGTGCAACCTTTGCTCTTGAGGAGTGGTCCTATCATCACTTCTAAGTTGTGGTCCTACCATCAGCTGAAAATCTGAGGTGTTTTCTGAGGTACTACCACCATGATGAGGCTTGAAATCCACTTTCTCTTTCTTCAGGATTACACAGTTGCTGAAATCTCATCTTAGCTCTTCAGCTTCCCAGTTACTCTTTGCTGCTTTGCTTCCTGAAGTACACCTCCTGTGCATGCCTGGAAAATATCTTTTTTCTGGATTTTTGTCCTGCATGTTTTAATTTGCTGGCCAGCCCTGAGCATTCCGCACTCTGTCCTTCACGACACTGCAATTTTCTGATTGCGTAAAATTTTCCTGAAACAAAATTTTGATAATGCACCCTGGAAAAAGTTTGAATTTGAGTTAATCTTATAGGCTTTTTTCCTTTGAGGGATCATGGTCCGTCAAGACCACCTGCCTATTTGGATTGCTGTCTTAATACCTTATAAGAGCTGCTTCATATTCGTGTCTGGTAATTTTTTTTCTACCTGGAGGGTTCATCAGATACACTGTATACTATTAAAACCATGTATCACTATTAACTCCTACTAGGTTTATAAATTTTATAAGATTTTTAAAATAAAATGTGTTATATTTTAGTATATTTAATGGTACATTTTCTGCTTTAAGAAGTTCTATTTTTAAATTGTGCACTGAGCCCCACAAATTATATAGCTATCCCTGATTCCTAAATAGGTATTACACTATACCCTAAAACCAATAAATTAATTTAAATGATATTTTTCCATAAAGCATTTTGCCTTGTATGGCAGAGACTTGATAGCTCTTCTCTAAAACCAGTTTCTCTTCTTTATTAGTCCATTTTTCACAGACTCCCAGGCCATTAGGTGTGACTATATGACTAAATTATAGTCAACGTAAGCGAAAGCATCATGCCCCACTTCCAGCTCTAGCCCATATAAGCCTGCACTCTCTGACTCTTCCTGCTCCGTTATCCTTGGTTCAATATGGAAGAGCATAGAGACCTTGGAAGCCATGGTGGGAAGCAGGTAGTACAGGAGAAAATAATCACTTCTATTTCTTGATGACCACTAGAACCACTAGGAAGAAAGCTGCCTGCTGACCAGGAGCATTTTGGGGGACTTTATACGAATAGAACAATTCTACTTTTTGATGCATTTTCTTGTCTGTGTTTATTTTGACACCTAGCATTTCCATTAGTAGTATAGCTTGTCAAACCAAATTCTTTGGTACCCAATACCAAGGCCATTCATTCTTTTCATTTTACAATGCATTATTTACCTCTAAGAGACAAGTCCTTGATGTTAATATAAAATGTATGTTGGTGGAAGGAGGCTGGAAATGAAATTGCCAATGTTGCATATGTGTTTATGTCCATCACATGGTATACATCATGATCCTTTCTGCTGCAACTAAGGTAAGGGTCATTTGAATATATTTGAGATAATTATTTGCCCATATTTTAACATGAAATATGAGAATATTTACAAACTTATATTCTTGATAATATATTAATGATTCAGTTTTCAGAAAATCCAAACATCTGGGATTACTTGTAATATATTTTAAGGTGACAATAGTTTGGCAGATTTTATGTATTTCTTAAACCTAAACCATGGTTTACATTTATTATGAAATGAAATAAGATGATGACTTACAAAGGAATGATTTCAAATGGAATTTATAGTAATATAATAGCATATTTCAACTAATTTTTATCATTTATGTATAAATTACTTCCCCTTAAATTTTTATGAACACACCTCTTCATTTATCACTCCATTTGCAATCAAATTTCCTGTATATGCTTGTGTGTTCTTCCTTTTGCAGTGTTTTGTTACTCCACACAATATATGTAATACTTTACCTGTAGCTCTGCATTGCAGCTAAGATCATTCAATATGATTTCTTGAGAATGAAATTAATAGTTTTGTTTGGGTTTCACCACCTCTTGAGAGAATAGTCTTGAGAGAATAGGAAGGACACCTGCCATAAATTACCAAAGAAATTTAGTACAAATAGAAGAGCAGTAGGTTTTAAATAATAGCCCTCTAAATTCAATCTGCCTGGAGAAATAGCATATAAGCTATCCTTATGTTTATATAAATATGGAAATAGAATAATGCACTGTAAAGAGACAATGTATTATTATATTATACACTGTGGCATTTTGTGATTAATATGATAGTAAAATTGTCATAGATATCAATAGGCCTCGAGTTAGTCTTGAAGGAAGCAGAGTGGCTCACTAGGAATAAGATGAAAAAGAAAAATCCAGAAATAAAGGGACATGGAATTCAGAAATGTCTCAATTTTAACCAAAATCATTTTTCAGTAGAAATTACAGCAACATTCAAACATTTGGGAGACTATGTTGTAGAAAATATAGTACACTCATTCTATAGGGCCTCAAATGGCAGAATTGGAATAATTATGATAGAGTTATAAGGAAGCAGAGTTCAGCTCAATGAAGTAAAGCCAGGCATCATAGACTGAGTAGGTCATCTTGAAAAAAAATAAATGTCTTTTTAACCAGAGATATTACAGATGGCAGATAGAGTAGGCTGACTGGTAGCCCTCCAAAAGAGATGTCCAAATCCTAATCTCTGAAACGTATGCAAGTTACCTTATTTGGAGAAAGAATCTTTTGCAAATGTAATTAACATGCAGGTCAGATTTTCCAAACGAAACCTAAATCCAATGAGAAAGCACCTTATAAGAGACATACAGAGGAGAAGGCAGGCACAGAAGAGAAGGTGACCTGAAGATGAAAGAGAACTCCGAGTGCTGTGGCCTTAAGCCAAGGAAGTCAGCAACCACTAGCATCTGGAAGCATGGAGAGAATTTGCCTCTGGAGCTTCTAAAGGAGTGTCTGCTGACACCCGGATTTTGGACTTCTGGCCACCAGAGCTATGAGAGAATAAAGTTCTGTTATTTTAAGCCACTAAGTTTGTGATAATTTGTTGTGGAAGCCACAGAAAACACACAGCTGATTAATATTAATCTAGAATATAAAAGGAATCCAAGCACTGATATGAAGATTATAATATGATAATTACATTCTTCCTCCAAAAACTTCCTACCATCTTTTTGAACATTTTCAGAAATTTATCCAGCAATCTAGAGGCATTGATGCTATTTCCAATAGCTTCCAAAAGAGGACATTTAGAATGTTTCTTCTGTTTTAGGTGTTTTGCATTTAAAATAAATTCTGTGAGAACTTTTTCCCCATAGAAATTATGGTAGAATAAAAATTTCAGAAAATTGCAGACTAAATATTTACAGAAATATCAAACACATTACCCAGTACACAAAGTTTTAGTATATTTTCTTTCTTTCCATTTCCTGCCCTTTTATCTTCTGTTTTTATTTTCCATGTTGTAAGCAAGTATATCCATCCTCTGTAAATTCCAAATAAATTTGATCTTCTATAGAAAAAGTAGTTAGAAAAAAATAAAATCAATAATTGCTATAATATGTCTCTCTTAGAGTCCACAATTCTTACTTTCTATTTTTAGCTTTGCTATTTTCCTAACACAAAATGTAAAGGAACTTGGCAGAACTATTTGTTTCCCTTTAGTTAGAAAAACTTGTGTATAACTTCAAGAGGGTTTTTTGTTGTTTAGAGTGAACTTGCCCTAATCTGTGTTTGTTTGCCCTCATGCCTAAGAGGAACAAAGGAGTCCAGGAAAAGTGTGCAGTATCGTTTCAACTTGAAGACACCTGGGCTTTTGTTATCCAGGCTTAGGTAGCTAAACATCTGCATAACATACACTTGGGTAAATGATTCGTGTAAGAAGACGACTAAACTCTGTGCTTGAGTTTTCTTTCTGGAACTCAACACAGTGGAAGTGTAAAAGATTAGAATTTTATTTTCTTTCAAATAATGTTGGAATGTTTTCTAGGAAGCAATGCAGACAAATTATTGCACAGTGTTTAGGAATCATTTGCATGGATAGAGACAATATTCTCCAAAAGTTTGGTTTAAGCTCTGGTGGTCTTTCTGAAACTGCCAAATGTCATTTATAATGGCTAGTGAAAGGAAATGTTAGTATGCAGTAGTCCAAGTCTATAATCCAAAAGCTTTTTCAAATTATTTTTGGAAAGGTTAGCGAAGTTTTTATCTGCAGTGTTTCCTGATTAAGCACATTTTGGTTTGATGAGTTGGCCTTCTCTATAGACACCTGGTAAAAAGAAAAGTCTGGTAAAAAGATGTATAGAAGGATCATGAAGTTGGCATCACAGTTTAGAAACCACCAAAATTTCCTGTATGTAACTTAGTTTTTTTTCCTCAATTATACCATTAAATGGAGTTCCAGAATTTATAATTAATATATTTTCCCCTCTTTCATGTGTGTTTGTTTATGCATATCTGTAGGTAAGATAACAATTCCTTGATAAGCCACACAGAAAATCAAATTGACAGAAAAAAGTTCTTGCTAACTCCTTCTCCCTAAATTTCACTCAACTTTGTATGAACATCTAATCCACAAATGAGTACTTCATTGTCTTTAAAGTCTACTAGAATGGCTGAGGCAGGATGACACAAGCACACATACACACATACATGTGTATAAAAATTTAAAAGATACTAAGAGGATAAATAAAAATCAATATGGATAACTTTAAGAAACATAAAGTGCCCTTCGCCTCCATTTTAATCAGAGGCAGAAGAGAGAGCACTTGGATGTTTGGCAACTGAGAGTCGTTCCGAACTACAAGACAGGAGATACAATGCAATCATGACTGTAAGCATAAAGTCATTCTATCCTTTCTATACTATCCTACACACTACTCCCATAAACTCATCATTCCACTATTGACATTTCTCACATCCATACTACTATGGTTACTGGATTCCCCCAGTCCATCATAAATAAACTCTCCTTCATCCTCAACCTCCACACCAATGATTTTTTATATCCCATTGTGCTATACATTTCCTTGTTCCTAAATGATATTTTTCTTGCAGCCATCTTGGATGGTGGCTGTTCCTTCTCTTACAACAATACCAGTCATCAGCAGAGTGAGCATCTTCCTTTTAGATGACAGAATACTCCTTCTTCTACAATCTAATGGTACCCAGCCCACTGGACCAACAATATATTCCTTGTTTTAATTCCTTATTTGCCTCATATTCTTCTTGATCATGGACCCATGTTTGGTGTTTTTTTTTTTTTTTTTGGATCTACTTTAACCAGAACCTTCAAGAACCCTTCTTTTTGCATTTTTTGTCAACCCAACTTGATTTATTAATACAAATGACCTTGTCTAATATTACACTCAAAAAACTGAGAAATTCTGAATGGAATAAAGACAGATCATGCTTTTTCAGTCCTTAACACTTTTTGTTTATTTATTTCAGCAGTTCCCTCTTCTCAAACAATATATCTCCAACTTTAGCATATTTCTCCAGACTCTCACCCAAATGTCCCTTTCTTTACTAATAAGACACATTACCTTCTAAATTCCAAATCTAGTGGAAAGTTTTCAGCCCTTATCTCTACTGGAGTTCTTTAAATAATTTATGTTGGTAAGTTATATATAGACATATATATCATTCTCATATATATATATATATATTTCTCATCTTTCTTTCATATCCTCATCAAGTTTTCCTTACCAGTCTTCTTCATCAGCTCACCCTTTGATGTGATTTCTTTAGAACATCTGTACTCAGACATTTTTTCCTCTGTGATCTGCCTGGAGGTGATTTCATTCACAATACGGTGATAATTCTCTCTTTTAGCTCCTGTCCAGGCCTTGCTTCTAGTTTCCAGTGAGTCAAAACATTTGTTTAATGAATTATAACACCTGGAATTTCCGTAAGCACTTGAAAACAAGTATTTTTCTTATAACTCCTATCCTACTTATTTACCCAAATAAATTATATCAGTAGAGTCCAGTCAGGAAAACAAAGTGCAGACTGAAATTTCATATAGGAAATTTGTTATGGAGAACAGTTATGAAGTTATTAGATGAATTGAAAAGGCAAACAATGAGACATTGTGAGACAGTCCAGAGTTCAGCAAGAGAAGCAACCATTACAATCCCTAAGTTTGTCAGAGCCCAGGAGCCTGAGCCACAAGGCAAGAACTGTTAAAACAGAAGAAGAGCTACCATAGGAACTAGAAGCACCGAGGAAATAGAGCCTCTTTCAGGGACATAGAAACAGAAAAAAATAGGGAAGATATCCTCTGGCTTCTTTGTTTCTCTCCAGCCTCCAATCTCTCCCTGTGACATTCGCCAGAGCCAGCGAGCAAGGGAACTTGGGATACGGTGCCGTGGTTAGCCTCTAGCTACTCAGAGTAGAGCAGAGGAAGAGCAAGAAATTGATTTAAGAACAATCATGCAAATGACCAGCAACCCAGGAATGGTGAATGAGCCAGGACCTTTCTGCAAGCTGTTTTGGTTTTGGAATATCTTTGCCCAACCTTGTGATTGCATCTGTGTACTATCCTCTGATACCACCAGAGAGACACTCTTTTCCACCTGCTATATATTTCCACTGTTCTATCTTTAACAGTCTACTGAAACATGTTTGCCCAGTGTATCCATTTTTGTCTACTGAATGTCTGCTGTTTTTAAATACCAGTTTGCGGTTTTATAATTCCAGTAAAATCAGAAAGGAAATTTATTGAGCTTTGAAATATTTTGTCTCAAAATCTCTACACTCAAATCTAAGGTAAGCAAGGACAAGTTTATAGCCTACTTATCTCACAGCTCCTACTAGCCATATAGAGAATGCTCTTTTTTCATAATGCAGAAATGCCCATTTTGTAATCTCTCTTTAATCAAAGATAACTAAAAATAAAATTTTTACACTCCCCCCTCTATTCCTAATAATATATCTTAGGAACATATCTAATTCACAGCTGGGGAGGCAATACAGTATACTAGGAAGCAGGCAGATTCAAAAGTCATATTTTATAGGTTTACGTTCTGACTCCATCACTACCAACAAATTATCTTGGTCAAGTTATTTAACCTCAATGTGCCGCAGTTCCCATATTTAAAAATACAATGCATAATGATCTATTTTATAAGGTTATGGCAAGGTTTAACAGAGCCAAGATAAATAAAAATCTTTGAAAAGCACTTGTACTAGGTATGCAGTAGGTAAGTGACATTTTATTTTGTATTAATAATAAATTATTATTTTGGCCTTGTATTAAGACAAATTCAGATGAGTTACTTTCACTGTAGGCAAGAAAGTGCTCTTATAAAATAAGCCTCACATTAAAGTCTGTAATATAACAAGATCTTAAACATGTAATAGTTAAAGAACAACATATGAATATATGTATGCATGTGTGTGCATATATAGATATACATATATGTATCTAAAATACAGTTACTACAAAGTTAAAATAACAGGAAAGATATTGTGTATTATATAATTAAACTACATGAATATCAGACATGGAATATTTACTTTTGAAGTCCGGTGGGATAAAAGGCATACTAGAGCCTGCTGTACAATTGAAGACACAAGTAGAGTTCAAAAGAGTTGATCTGAATAAATGTGCTCTATTTTATAAAGAGAAAAAAATTTTTGTATTAAAGTGTAGATTCATCATTAATGAATTCAGTGCAAAAAGTTTCTCAACAGGAAAGAAAAGTATACTTGCCTTGTCCACTGCCAAAGGCAGGTTTGGTATGAAACAGTGAGAATGCCCCAAAACAAGATACCATGTTTTTTTTTTTTAACACCTGTTAGGTATTAAATTTTACCAGGTTTTAATGTTACCTCTCTCTTCAGGTAAGGCCATTTAATTCATTCATTGTAGCTTTAGTTTTAACTCACCTGTTAGGACTATTGTCATCTCATGATACCTCATGATGGAGAGTCCTAGACTTACTCTGTTAGCATCCTTATAACCATTGGTAGTTCTCAAATTTTGGGTCTTACCAAGAAACTGAATTCTTTTCTTTGTTGGGGTATGTGACACATATTTTAGTAACTTAAGAAATGCCCCACCTCATTTACAGTTGGGGTCTGCCTTCATCTGATCTTTCTCAGTTGTGCAGATGAAATAGTTCTCTGTGGCCTCAGATAAATGCCTAAAATCTTCTGTGTATTATCTGTACTACCTGGATTTACAAAAATTATTCAAATGGGTCAGTTTTTCTCCCCTAAATTATGTGTCAAGGTAGCTAGTTAGTGAGAAGCATGTTGAGAGGAAGTGGAAAACTGGCATAAAAGAAATTTACAGCACATAGCTAAAAATAATTCCCTCTTTACTTACTATTTTAAAATAGTAAATGTTCGGGCTGAGATGAATAAATTTATACATTAAAAGCTTTAAATATTTATTTTCATTATTTGTAAAATTATAATTTTGCTTAGCAACAGAAAATATAATTACTTAAGGATTTCTCCTCTCTTTAGAAACTACATTATGAGGTTTCTACTTTATTTTCACAGTTCTGGATCTATTTTGTTTTGTTATTTAAATTCAGGTTCTTGGCAAAAGAGTCCAATTTGAACTTTGTCCAGTTTTGAAACTTTGTGATTAATTTTGGTGGCATATGAAGTGAAAGTCAGTAAGAGGAAATAACTGTGGCTGAGAGCCACTGAAAATGAATATTGCATACTGAATTCTGTTCTCTGGCACTTGCACTTATAAGAGAACCTACTTGCTCAGTTTCTGGTTCCACATGTGAGCAGATTAGAAGTTACCATTCCATCCTAATAACAAGTAAAAAGCAAAACAGATTGAAAAGTTAACAGTTCTTCTTGGATAAGAGAGGGGGGTACCAGAGAAAACCACAACCTCTAAGATTGGAGAGAGAGACTGTTGAATATGGAATCACAGCTTATCCTTGAGGCAGAGATACTTGGGAGGAAATTGCCTCAGGAACAGGTCACCAGGTAGGAAAATCTAAATTGTAATTGATGAATTGCTGGAGACTCAGAGTGGCCAACTCTGAGACATAAAAACATCAGGGGACCCAGTTATTGGGGAAAGGGGGGACACTATATTGTGAGATTTATGAAGAGCTTGACCTGGTTCCCACAGTAGATATTATAGAAAAATTCCCTGAGTCTTCTGGCAGGGTGTGGGGAAAAGGAACCACTTTGAAATACACCAGGCCACTCTGCTCTTGTTAACAAGGCCTGCTATCAGGGGGAATTAATTAACCAGAGCCTAACCTACTGGGGTATTATTGGAGTCTGACCTGGGGGAGAGAAATACACAACTCCAACCCAGTATAAACATCCTAAGTGGGGAGAAAAAAAATGAAAAACACTTGTAAAGTTCACAGTCCAGAGACAAAGGTTCACTAAAAGACTGAGACCTAATCATACAGAATGCTCCTTCTCCCCCCACCACAGTACTATAGGCCTATTTATAGCAGCTCCTCTTAACTGGTACATCATGTATGGCTATCAAGAAAAAATTACAAGGCATACCAAAAGGCAAAATATCCTCACAATTTGAGGAGACAGAGCAAACATCAGAACAAGACATGAAGAGAGGCTGAAATTATCAGACCAGAAACTCAGAACAACTATGAGTAATGTGCTTTGCTGTATACTTGAGGCTAGCATAGCATTGTTAATGAACTATACTCCAATATAAAAGTTAAAAAAAAACAAAAAACTAAGAGTAATACAGGAAGTTCTCTAATGGATATAGTAAACAGCATGCAAGAACAGATAAGCAATGTAAGCAGAGAGAAAAGTTCCAAGAAAGAACCAGAGAGAAATGCTATTGACAAAAACCACTGTAACGAAAATGAAGAATGCCTTTGACAGACTCAGTAGATTGGACACAGTTGAGGAAAGAATCTTTGTGCTGTTGGGTATGTCAATAGACTCCCTGAGAACTAAAAAGCAAAAAGAATAAAGACTGAAAAAAAAAAAAATAGAACAGGCTAGCCAAGGCCTGTAGGAAAACTACAAAAATGGTTACACATGTTTAATGGGAATAACAGAAAGAAGAGGGAAAGGAACATAAGAAATATTGGAAACAATGATTCAGAATTTCCCACAAATTAATGTCAGACAACAAACCACACATCCAAGAAAATTATAAAATATTAAGCAGGCTAAAAGAAAACACACGCACACACAAAAAAAAGACCCAGCCAAATTATTTTTAAATTACAGAAAATCAAAGATTAAAAAAAAAATCCTAAAAGTAGCAAGTAGAAAATAAAAACTTACCTACAAAAGAACAAAGATAAGAATTATATCTGCCTTCTTTTGAGAAACTATAAAAGCTAGAAGATAATGGAGCAGAATACAGGTGACCCTTCAACAAGTAGAGGTTAGGGATACTAACCATACTTGCAGTTGAAAATCCAAGTATAATGTTTAGAGTCAGCCCTCTGTATCCATAGTTCAACATACATAGATGCAGCCAACTGTGGATTGAATTATGTACTACTGTAGTATGTTTTTATTGAAAAAAATTTTTGTATAAGTGGACCTTATACACGTTCAAACCCATATTAGTCAAGGATTAATTGCATTTAAAGGGTTCAGACAAAAAAGCTCCAATAACCTAGAATTCTAAAAACTAGAATTCTGTACCTATGAAATTTTTCTTCAAACATGAAGGAGAAATGAAGACTTTCCCAATCAAAATAAAATTGAGAGCATTTGTTAGTAGCCCTGTCTTCAAAAAATGTTAAAATAAGTTTTCTAGATAGAAGGAAAATATATAGGTCAGAAATGCAGACCTACATAAAGAAAGATCATCCAGGAAGGAATAAATGAAGGTAAAATAAAAATTTCATTTTTTTAATCTTAACTGATCTCACAGATAACAGTTTACTCAAAAAAATAATAGCAAATAATATATTGACAAATATATTTAATTGCCTATGCTTATGTATATCATATATATATTTACATACTTGTGTATGATTATATAGAAGTGAAATGAATGACAGCAATGAAATAAGATATGGGATGGAGTAATTAGAATTATATTTTTATTATAAGGTACTTACATTACCCATGAACTGGTACACTGTTATTTGAAACAGGACTTGAACTAGTTGTAAATGTATATTGGAAATGTTAAGGCAACCAATAAAAAAAATTAAAGTATAACTGGTATGTTAAACTGATATGCAAAAAAGGAAAAAACTGGAATTATATAAAATGTCCAATTAAAACCACAAAAAGCCAAAAAAAGAGTGGAAGACAAAAATAGGACAAAGAACAATGGCAACAAATAGAAAATAGTAATGGATAGGATAGATATTAATCCAACTATATTAATATCTATGTCAAATCTCAAAGGTCTAAATACATCTATTAAAGGACAGAGACTGTCAGTTGATCAAAAAAAAAAAGACAACTATACACTGTCTACAAGAAACCCATTTTAAATATGAAGATATGTACATATTAAGAATAAATGGATGGAAAAGATATACCATGCTAACACTAATCCAAATAAAGTAGGAGTCACTATATTAATAGCTATATTAACTTCAGATACAGCAGACTTCAAAGTAAGGAAAATTACTAGGGATGAAGAAGGGCATTATATACTGAAAAAGGAATCAATTCTCCAAGAAAACAAAGCAATTCTTAACATGTATGTACCTAACAAGAGGATAAAACTATGTGAAGTAAAAACTGATAGAACTACAAGAAGAAATAGGTGAATTCACTCTCATAGTTGGAAACTTCAGCAGCGCACTCTCAGAAATTAACATATCAGGAAGGAGTGGCCAAGATGGTGGAATAGAAAGACCCTGAGCCCACCTTATCCCAAGGGCACACCAAAATTCATCTATTTACAGAACAACTATTGATGACAAAAAGCAGAAAACTCATAGAAAAGATCTTCTACAACTACAGATATAAAGATGGAACCACCACAGCCATACTGGCAGGAGGGACAGAGATGTAATACATACAAGACCCATACCCCTGGGTACATGACACAAGTGAGAGGATAATTACATTTGTAGAGGTTCACTGAAGGAGCAAGGGGTCTGAGCCACATCATGCTCCACAGCCTCAGGGTCCTGCATGATATATTTAGAGTGTTGAAAGGGGATAACCTACAACCAAGAATACTCTCCCCACAAGTCTTTCATTCAGATTTGATGGAGAGATCAAAAGTTTACAGACAAGCAAAAGCTAAGATTTCAGGGCCATCAAACCAGCTTTACAATAAATCTTAAAAGACCTCTCTAAGCAGAAAAGAAAAGGCTACAACTAGAAATATGAAATTTACAAAAGGAAAAATCTCACTGGTAAAGGCAAAATGATACAATAAAGGTAGTCAATCAACCACATATAAAGCTAGTAGGAAAGGCAAAAAGAGTGAAATCATCTATATCCAAAATAAGTAGTTAAGGAATACACAAAACAAAGAGATGTAAAATATGATGTCAAAAACAATAAATACAAGAGAGCAAAATTCAGGATTGTTAAAATGGGTTCAAAC
Source organism: Hippopotamus amphibius kiboko (assembly GCF_030028045.1). Classification (NCBI taxonomy): domain Eukaryota; kingdom Metazoa; phylum Chordata; class Mammalia; order Artiodactyla; family Hippopotamidae; genus Hippopotamus; species Hippopotamus amphibius. Next base: position 73,676,862 of record NC_080198.1, on the reverse strand, counting down.
TTAAGAGATCAGCAACTTTAAAAAAATGTATATATATATATACATACACACACACACATATATGTATACAGATTGCTATATATAGACCTCAGTGTAACAGTAAACTAAAAATCTATAATTGATATGTGTACAAAAAAGATAAAGTAATTCAAACATAAAATCTAGTGTAGATATACAAACACAGAAGAGAAAGAATCCAAACACAAGTAAATCACAAGGAGAGCAAAAGAAGAAACAAAAAAGATTACAAAACACCCCAAATAACAATTAACAAATTTGCAATAAGAACATACCTATCAACAATTACTTTAAATTGATGAAATACTCTAATCAAAAAACAAAGAATGGATGGTTGGATATGAAAACAAGACCCTTGTAGATGCTGACTAAAAGAAACTCACTTCAGATCTAAAGACACAACAGACTGAAAGAGGATGGGAAAAGGTATTACATGAAAATGGAAATGAAAACAAGGCAGGGGTAACAATATTTATATCAGACAAAATAGACTTTAAAACAAAGACTGTAACAAGACATAAATAAGGGCATTACATGAAGATCAAGGAATCAATCCAAGAAGATAACCTAACAATTATAAATAAAAATGTATGCAATACAGGATTAACTAAATAAAGTATTATCAGATACAAACTGAGAAACTGAGAGTAATTCAATAATAGTACAAGACTTTTAACACCCTGCAGACATCAATGGATAGATCATCCAGACAGACAATCAGTAAAGAAACACTGGCCTTAAATGACACACTAGACCAAATGGACTTAATAGATGTGGGAAAACATTCAGAAGTCTTCCTGAAACCTTGAAAATGTTACTAAAAGTAATTACAGTATGTGGGCTGAGCGACTGGATGCAAAATGTCCTGCTTGAGCAGTGGAGGAACTAAGGGTGCTGGGTGTGGAGACCATGGGGGCATAGGCTACCGTGGAAACAGAATATTGACCCTCTCTGGGGGCACAGCCCCTTTCTCACTTGCACACCTCATATCACCCTGTTTGGCCCCAGAGGATGGCTGGTTAGCCAGAGATGGGTAAGATTCCTCAGGGGAGGAACAACCTAAGACAGGCACAGTTGCAGAGGGGCCAACAGGGGTGGGGCACAGACCTTAATCCTTCTGAAAGAGGTCTCCTGCCCCCAGGGCTGCTTTGCTCTCCACGCGCAGCTCAAACCCACACCCAGCTCAAATCCACACCCTGCTCAAATGGACCCAGGAGGCAAACAAAGATCATTGCCCCCAGTCATGTGAACCTTTGTTTCTTTACTTCAAAGATAACCTTGTTTGTGGGACTAAACTGGGAGTGTTAGACCCCTAGACTATGCCAAGAACTCAATAAAAGCAATGTGGGATCAATCAGCGAGGCTCTTGATCCTAGAGGTCTTGAGTCCCCCGGTCCCATCTTTCTCTTAAATCTGTGTCTGTGTTTTCTTTAAGCTTGTGGCACCCGTCACTCACCTCGAGTCACCGAGCTGGTCTCGGCAAATAGATACAGAACATTCTATCCAAAACCAGCAGAATACAGATTTTTGACAAGTGCACATGGAACAATTGCCAGGATAGATCACAAGTCTCAGTAAAATTTAAGAAAACTGAAATCACATCAAGCATCTTTTCTGACCACAACACTATGACAAGAAATTAACTACAGGTAAAAAACTGCAAAAAAAAAAAAAAAAAAGAAAAGAAAAGAAAAAAAAACACAAACACATGGAGGCTAAACAATATGCTACTAAATAACCAATGGATCACTGAAGAAATAAAAGAAGAAATCATATAATACCTGGAAACAATTGAAAACAAAACCACAGTGATCCAAAATCTGTAGCATACAGCAAAAGCAGTTCTAAGAGGGAATTTTATAGAGATAGAAGTTTACCACAGGAAACAAGAAATATCTCAAATAAACAACCTAACCTTATACTTTAAGGAACTAGAGAAAGAAGAATTAAAACTCAAAGTTGGTAGAAGGAAAAAAATCATAAAGATCAGAGGAAAAATAACTGAAAAAATACTACAAAAATCAATAGAAAAGATCAATGAAACTTAAGAGCTGATTCTTTGAAACAATAAAGAAAATTGACAGACCTTTAGTCAGACTTATCAAGAATAAGAGAGAGAAGGCCCAAATCAATAAGCTCAGAAATGGAAAAGAAGTTAAAACCAACATGAGAGAAATACAAAGGGTCATAAGAGATCACTACAAAGAATTATACATCAATAAAATGGACAACAGAGAAGAAATGGGGAAATTCCATTCAACAATACATAAAAAGGTTATACACCATGATCAAGTGGGATTTATTCCAGGGATGCTATGATTCAATATTCACAATCAATGTGATACACTACATTAACAAAAGAAAAAAATAAATCACATGATTATCTTAATAATCACAGAAAAAGCATTTGACAAAATTCAACATCCATTCATGATAAAACCTCTCATCAAAGTTGGTATGGAGGAACATGTCTCAACATGATAAAGGCCATTTATGACAAACCCACAGCTAGTATCATACTCAACAGTGAAAAGCTGAAAGACTTTCCTCTAAAATCAGGAACAAGAAAAGGATGCTCAGTCTATCACTTCTATTTAGCATAGTATTGAAAGTCCTAGCCACAGAAATCAGAAAAGAAAAAGAAAAGCATCCAAATTGGAAGGGAAAAAGTGAAGCTGTCATTATTTGCAGATAATAAGATACTACATAGAGAAAACAAAGTCTCCACCAAAAAACTATTAGAACTAATAACTGAATTCTGTAAATCTGCAGGATACAAGATTAATATACAGAAATTTGTCGCTTTTCTACACACTGATCATGAACTATCAGATAGAGAAAGTATAAAAAATCCCATTTAAAATTGCATCAAAAAGAATAAAATCCTTGGAATAAACTTAAGAGGTGAAAGACCTATACTCTGAAAACTATAGAACTTTGATGAAGGAAATTGAACATGATACAAAACAATGGAAAGATATCTTGTATTCATGGATTGGAAGAATTTATATTGTTAAAATGTTCACATTACTCAAAGCAACCTACAGATTTAATGCAATCCCTATCAAAATACCCATTAAATTCTTCACAGAACTAGAAAAAATAATCCTAAAATGTATATGGAATTACAGAGGACCCCAAAATTGCCAAAGCAATCTTGAATAAAAAATAACATAGCTGGAAATATCATACTTTCTGACTTCAGACTATACTATAGAGCTACAGTAATCAAAATAGCATGGTACTGGCACAAAAACAGACACAGAAGAGAATAGAGAGCCCAGAAATAAACCCACACAGTTAAGGTTAATTAATCCATGACAAAGGAGTCAAGAATATACAATGGAGAAAAGATAGTCTCTTCAATAAATGGTGCTGTGAAAATTAGATAGCTACATGTAAAAGAATGAAATTAGAACATTCTCTAACACCATATACAAAAATAAACTTAAAATGAATTAAAGACCTTAATGTAAGACTTGAAATCATAAAACTCCTAGAAGAGAACATAGTAAGAACACACTTTGAAATAAATTGTAGCAATATTTTATTTATGTCTGTCTCCTAATACAAAAGAAAAAAAGCAAAAATAAACAAATGGGACCTAATTAAAGGTTTTTGCACAGAAAATAAAACCATCAACAGAATATGAAAAGACAACATACTAAATGGAAAAAAAATATTTGCAGATGATATGACTGATAAGAGATTAATATGCAAAATATATAAACAGCTTATACAAGTCAATATTTTAAAAAAATATTAAAAATGGGCAGAAGATCTGAATGGACAATTTTCCAAATAAGCACATGAAAAAATGTTCAACATTGCCAATCAGAGAAACACAAATTAAAATCACAATGAGAGATCATTTCACACCTGTCAAAATGGCTATCATCAAAAAGTCTACAAATAACAAATGTTGGTGAGCATGTGGAGTAAAAGGAATCCTAGCACACTGTTAGTTGGAATATAAATTGGTGTAGCCACTATGGAAAACAATATCGAGAGGTTCTTCAAAAACCCAAAAATAGAACAACCATATGATGCAGGAGTTCCGCTGCTGGGTATATATCCAAGGGGGTGGGGTGGGGTGGAAAAGCTCTAATTCAAAAAGGAACACACATCCCAATGTTCATAGCAGTATTCTTTGCAATAGCCAAGATATGGAGGCAATCTAAGTGTCCATCAATAAATGGGTGGATAAAGAAGTGGTGTGTGTATGTGGATGTAGATATAGATATAAATATAAAGAGAACAAAATGCTGGTTACCAGTAATGAGAGGCAAGAGGGGAGCAGAAAGATAGGGGTATATGATTAAGAGATACAAACTACTATGTATAAAATAGATAAGCAACAAGGATATATTGTTCAGCACAGGGAAATACAGCCATTATTTTGTAATAACATTAAATGGAGTATAATCTATAAAAATCCTGAATCACAGTGTTGTACACATGAAGCAAATATGATATTGTAAATCAACTATACTTCAATAAAATTTAAAAAAACAGTAAAGTAAGGTCATATCTTGTGAAATCATAGGTAGTCCCTTTGCAGTATGCATTTTTTTATTATTATGTTACTCTGGATCATAATGGGATCAATTATTAAATATTTTTCCATCTTAGTGAGCTAAAATATTATTATAAATAAAATATTGAAAAGTGATATTCTAACTGATATTAGTTCAGAAATTCATAAATGTATTTCATAATGTCATATTAAGAATATGTGAATTATGTCCCACTCAGTATGTTTAATAATGAATGCTTTCAATAAACATGAATTTAAGCTTAGGGGGAAAAAAGAGTAAATTCTAAGTTATCATAAGGAAAATATTTTTTTCTATCTCTTTATTATTGCATCTGTATGAGATGATGGATGTTCACTAAACTTACTGTGATAATCCTTTCATGATGTATGTAAGTCAAATTATTTTTAATCTGTACACACACAGTGTCGCATGTCAACCACATCCTAATAAAACTGGAAGAAAAAATTAAAAGATACAGACATATCCAGCAGGCAGAAATCAAATTTATCAAAATTTGAGGGAAATTTACAGCATTGAATGCATGTATTAGAAAAGAAGAAACATGTAAAGTCAATAATCTAAGTGTCCTTCTTAGAAAACTACAGAAAGAGGACCATATTAAATCCTAAGTAAGCAGAAGAAAAGAGAGAGAACTCAAATTACTATTATCAGAAATGAAAGGGACACAACTCTACAGATTCCATGGACATAAAATGGAACAAAATAAACCAATAATATGGACAACTTTTTGCTCACAAATTTGATAACCTAGGTGAAATACACCAGTCCCTTCAAAGACACAATCTGCCAAAATTCACACGGAAGAAACAGAAGATCATAGTAGGCCTGTGTAAATTTTTAAAATTTAAGCAATAATTAACAGCCCTTCAAAACAGAAGGCACCAGGGCCATATTGATTCACTGGTGGATTCAACCAAATAAAAGGAAGAAATTCTACCAATTCTCTTTCAGAGAATAAAAGTAGGGGGAATACTTCCTATGTCATTTTATGACATCAGCATTATCCTAATACCAAAATCAGACAAAGACAAGGAAAGAAAATACAGACCTACATCTTTCACGAAAATAAAAGAAAAAAATCTCAATAAAATATTAGCAATTTGAATCCAAGGAAGCATAAACAGTACTGCACACCACAACCAAGTTTTCTTTACCCGAGAATGAGAGACTGATTCAACATTTGAAATTTTGTTATAAATCTAAAACTGCTCTAAAAAATATTTAAAAAAATAATAATAAACAAATGGACTTACTTTAGTGCCTGTGAAGCAGGAAAGCTGCCAGAAGAAATACCAATGATGATGTCCACCAAAGCAAAATCCATGAATTGATGTAAATGGCAGAAAGATTTTGTGAGAAAGTTATGACAGCCATTAACATCATTTTACTTGTCAGAAATAAATGCTGCATAGTCTTGCTTCCCTTTGTCAATATCTTGTGCTTTTGTTCCTATGGCAGCTGTATTTTATTGACCTGCAGTGGAGAAAAATTCAAAAAAGAACATACAAAAATGAATACTCATGCATTGAACCACATCATTATAGAGTCTCCCACTCTAATTCAGACCCAAAATGCTACTTTGTGGTTCAACCTACAAATCTGATTTCCTATGTACTTTGAGATAACCAGAAACCCAGAACATTTCCAAATCTTTTGGCACCATCTTAACAGTGTCATGATTAAAGAAAATCAACATTAGAAAATAGTCAGTATAATATCAATGGTCACTTTAACAGTGCCCCAAGAAGGATTCAAAAACAAATTGATGGAGGGAAAGCAAGATGGCGGTGAAGTAGAGGAACGTGGAATGCATCACTCTCCACAGATGCATTGGGAATGCACCGAAGGACACAATAAATCCCACAGAGAACCAGCTGAACACCAGCAGACAACCTCGGACACCAGAAAGGACCTCAAGGATCCCGACATAACCAGTAGGGAGGCATCTACGATGGCTCAAAGAGGGTGAAGCGTCGGAGCTGTGGCAGACGGGAGGGAGTGAGAAACATATGGAGGGTCCGCACCACAGCTCAGCGTTCCCGGACCGAGACGTCGATTCACAGCTGAACAGAGGGTCCAGGAGTGGGAGCGTGGGAACCAGAGAGCTGGTCCAGGGTGAAGAAAATTGTTGCCAGAAAGGTGACTGACCGAGAGGACAGGAGGGAAGAGGTCCGCGGTGAGGACTGCCTGCCCCGAGAGCTGCCTGGCCATGATGGTGGCTGGATGCTGCAGGCTCATGGGTGGGGGGGAGGAGCCATGGGCATAGCCTCTCTCTCTCTTTTGGTGCCTCTGCAACAGGCAGTGGAGAGATGCCCTGTGGGTCATCTAAGGTGCTCAGGGATAACAAGTACCCTCAGGCACTTGGGCGGGGCTAGATTAAAACCCCTTGGAATGCCAGCATCAGGGAGGCTAGAGAAAAAAAAAACCAGAGAGAGGCCCAACTCTGAGACTTTCTGTTTACACCTGAGCCACTGGCGTCCCTCTGCAACAGGCACCTCCAAGCCCAACTGAAACAACAGTGTGCCACTGCTCACTCACTCCCAGGGAAAGGAGCCACTATTGTACCCTCTCCCTCCCCACACACCAACGCTTACAGACGAACAATAAAGGAAGCTCTGCTGGTCACAGAGTAATGCAAAAAAACCCAAGGCGAGTAGAAGGACACTTACAGCTGAGACTCTAAGGAAACAGAAATATTACTATCAATCCTATTGAACTGGTCCATTCTGGGATCAGTTCTGGATTTTCCTTTTCTTTTTTTTTTTCCTTTATTAATTACGATCTTAGTCCTAAGGGATCTACAAGTTTTATAACCTAATTTTTTAATGCTATTTTCTATTCTATTTTTATTTTTTTACCTTTTTATATACTTCTATTTCTAGCTAAGTTTTTGGTAGTATGGACAGTATATCTCTCATACTTTCCTTTCATCCCTATCTTTTATACATTTCTATTCCTTTCTTATTTGCATATTTCCAATCACACTATGCTCTTCTGTTCCCCTTTCTTCCATCCATTTTTAGTTTATTTTATCTTAACATACTTATAAGCAACACTATCGATCTGCTCAGACTGCTTGCTCTATTCTACAGATGACGCACCACCTTGGTATTTAATATTAGGTTTTTGTCTTTATCTTAGTTCTTAGTATAATTGTCTAAATTCATTCTGAGAATCTCCATTCTGTCTGGTGGTACTCTAGCTCTTTTCTATATTTGATTCTAGCTTACAAAATCTCCCTGGATTAGTGTTTGTATGTGTAAGGTGTTATTTGTTTGTTAGTTTGCTTTTGCTTTTCTCTCTGATTTCTTCTGTTTCAGCTGTCAATTTCTGTTGGGTTTCTCTTTGAATATCTGATAGCATACTGGGGTTCTGTCAGGTCTTTCCAGAGCCTTATGTCCTAATGGATTCAGTAATTGTGTGTCTTATACATGTATGTGTTTCCTAGACTTAATATTTGTTTAAGCCAACACTTGGACATTAGTCTGAGGCTTGGACAGTCTTCTATAAACACCTCTATCACCAGGACAGGCAACCCCAAAAGTTTGGACAACCATGAGGAAACAAAGAAACACCATGCAGGCAAAGGAGCAGGAAAAAAACCCACAAGACTAAATAAATGAGGAGGAAATAGGAAAAATACCTGAAAAAGAATTCAGAGTAATGATAGTAAAAATGATACAAAATCTCGATAACAAAATAGAGAAAGTACAAGAAACAGTTCATAAGAACTCAGAAAAACAAATAGCCATGGATAACAAAATACCTGAAATTAAAAATACTCCAGATGCTATAACCAGCAGAAGAACGAATAAGTGACTGAGGCAGAAGAACGAATAAGTGAGTTGGAAGATAGAATGGGGGAAATAACTGCCACAGAGCAGGAAAAAGAAAAAAGAATGAAAAGAATAGAAGACAGTCTCAGAGACCTCAGTGATAACATTAAACATACCAACATTCGAATTATAGGCAAAGAAGAAGGAGAAGGAGAAGGGGAAGGGGAAGGAGAAGGGGAAGGGGAAGAGGAAGGGGAAGAAGAAGAAGAAGAAAAAAAGAAAGGGTCTGAGAAAATATTTGAAGAGGTTATAGTGGAAAACTTCCCCAACATGGGAAAGGAAATAATTAACCAAGTCCAAGAAGCACAGAGAGTCCCATACAGAATAAACCCAGGGAGAAATACACCAAGGCACATATTAATCAAACTAATGAAAATTAAACACAAAGAAAAAATATTAAAACCAGCAAGAGAAAAGCAAAAGACACACAAGCTTTAATGACACATTAGACTATCTTGACTTAATTGATATTTATAGGACATTCCACCCCAAAATGACAGAATACACTTTCATCTCAAGTGCACATGGAACATGTTCCCGGATAGATCACATCTTGGGTCACAAATCGAACCTCAGCAAATTCAAGAAAATTGAAATCATATCAAGCATCTTCTCAGACCACAATGCCATAAGACTAGATATCAATTACAAGAAAAAAACTGCAAAAAATACAAACACATGGAGGCTAAACAATTCACTCTTAAACAACCAAGAAATCACTAAAGAAATCAAAAAGGAAATCAAAAAAATCTAGAAACAAATGACAATGAAAACACAACAACCCAAAACCTATGGGATGCAGCAAAAGCAGTTCTAAGAGGGAAGTTTATAGCAATACAGTCCTATCTTAAGAAACAAGAACAATGTCAAATAAACAACCTAACCTTACACCTCAAACAACTAGAGAAAGAAGAACAAAGAAACCCCAAAGTGAGCAGAAGGAAAGAAATCATAAAGATCAGAGCAGAAATAAATGCAAAAGAAAGGAAGGAAGCAACAGCAAAAATTAATAAAACTAAAAGCTGGTTCTTTGAGAAGATTAACAAAATTGATAAACCATTAGCCAGACTCATCAAGAAAAAAAGGGAGAAGATGCAAATCAACAGAATTAGAAATGAAAAAGGAGAAGTCACAACGGACACCTCAGAAATACAAAACATCATGAGAGACTACTACAAGCAACTATATGCCAATAAATTAGATAACCTGGAAGAAATGCATACATTCTTAGAAAAATACAATCTTTCAAGACTGAACCAGGAAGAAATAGAAACTATGAACAGACCAATCACAAGTACGGAAATTGAGGCAGTGATTAAAAATCTCCCAACACACAAAAGCCCAGGACCAGATGGCTTCATGGGTGAATTCTATCAAACGTTTAGAGAAGAGATAACACCTATCCTTCTCAAACTCTTCCAAAATATTGCAGAAGGAAGAACACTCCCAAACTCATTCTACGAGGCCACCATCACCCTGATACCAAAACCAGGAAAAGATGTCACAAAATAAGAAAATTACAGACCAATATCACTGATGAATATAGATGCAAAAATCATCAACAAAATACTAGCTCACAGAATCCAACAGCACATTAAAAAAATCATACATCATGATCAAGTGGGGTTTATCCATGGGATGCAAGGATTCTTCAATATATGCAAATCAATCAACGTGATACATCATGTCAACAAATTGAAGGATAAAAACCATATGATCATCTCAATATAGGCAGAAAAAGCTTTTGACAAAGTTCAACATCCATTTATGATAAAAGCTCTCCAGAAAATGGGCATAGAAGGAAATTACCTCAACATAATAAAAGCCATATATGAAAAACCAAAAGCCAACATCATTCTCAATGGGGAAAAACTGAAAGCATTCCCTCTAAGAACAGTACCAAGACAAGGGTGTCCACTCTCACCACTATTATTCAACATAGTTTTGGAAGTTTTAGCCACAGCAATCAGAGAAGAAAAAGAAATCAAAGGAATATAAATTGGAAAAGAAGAAGTAAAAATGTCACTCTTTGCAGATGACATGATATTATATATAGAAAACCCTAAAGACTCTACCAGAAAACTGCTAGCACTCATTGATGAGTTTAGTAAAGTAGCAGGATACTAAATCAATGCACAGAAATCTCTTGCATTCCTATACACTAACAACGGAAGAGCAGAAAGAGAAATTAAGGAAACTCTCCCATTCACCATTGCAACCAAAAGAATAAAATACCTAGGAATAAACCTGCCTAAGGAGGCAAAAGATCTGTATGCAGAAAATTTTAAGACATTGATGAAAGAAATCAAAGACGACACAAACAGATGGAGGGACATACCATGTTCCTGGATTGGAAGAATCAACATCATGAAAATGACTGTCCTACCCAAAGCAATTTACAGAGTCAATGCAATCCCGATCAAATTACCAATGGCATTTTTCACAGAACTAGAATAAGAAATCTTACGATTTGTATGGAAACACAAAAGACCCCGAATAGCCAAAGCAATCTTGAGAAGGGAAAATGGAGTTGGTGGAATCAGGCTTCCTGACTTCAAACTATATTACAAGGCCATAGTGATCAAGACAGTATGGTACTGGCACAAAAATAGAAAGGAAGATCAATGGAATAGAATAGAGAACTCAGAAGTAAGCCCAAACACATATGGGCACCTTATCTTTGACAAAGGAGGCATGAGTATACAATGGAAAAAAGACAGCCTCTTCAGTAAGTGGTGCTGGGAAAATTGGACAGCAACATGTAAAAGAATGACATTAGAACACTTCCTAACACCATACACACAAATAAACTCCAAATGGATTAAAGACCTAAATGGAAGGTCAGACACTATAAAACTCCTAGAGGAAAACATAGGCAGAACACTCTATGACATCCATCAAAGCAAGATCCTTTCTGACCCACCTCCTAGAATCATGGAAATCAAATCAAGAATTAACAAATGGGACCTAATGAAACTTAAAAGCGTTTGCATAGTGAAAGAAACCATAAACAAGACTAGAAGGCAACCCTCAGAATGGGAAAAAATAGTTGCCTATGAAACAACGGACAGAGGATTAACCTCCAAAATATACAAACAGCTCATGCAGCCTAATACCAGAAAAGCAAATAACCCAATCCACATATGAGCAGAAGACCTAAAGAGACATTTCTCCAAAGAAGACATACAGATGGCCAACAAACACATGAAAAGATGCTCAACATCACTCATAATCAGAGAAGTGCAATGCAAAGCCACAATGAGGTATCACCTCACACTGATCAGAATGGCCATCATCACAAAATCTGGAAGCAACAAATGCTGGAGAGGGTGTGGAGAAAAGGGAACTCTCTTGCACTGTTGGTGGGATTGTAAGTTGGTACAGCCACTATGGAAAACAATTTGGAGGTTCCTCAAAAAACTACAAATAGAACTACCATATGATCCAGTAATCCCACTCCTGGGCATATACCCAAAGAAAACCATAATCCCAAAAGAAACATGTACCATAATGTTTATTGCAGCACTATTTACAACAGCCAGGACATGGAAGCAACCTAAATGTCCATCAACAAATGAATGAATAAAGAAGATGTGGCATATATATACAATGGAATATTACTTAGCTGTAAAAAGGGATGAGTTGGAGCTCTATGTGATGAGGTGGATAGACCTAGAGTCTGTCATACAGAGTGGAGTAAGTCAGAAAGAGAAAGACAAATATTGTATGCTAACTCACATATATGGAATCTAAAAATGGTACTGATGAACTCAGTGACAAGAACAAGGACGCAGATGCAGAGAATGGACTGGAGAACTCGAGGTTTGGGAGGGGGCGGGGGGTGAAGGGGAAGCTGAGAGGAAGTGAGAGAGTAGCACAGACATATAGATACTACCAACTGTAAAACAGATAGCCAGTGGGAAGTTGTTGTATAACAAAGGGAGTTCAACTCGAGGATGGAAGATGCCTTAGAGGACTGGGAGGGGGAAGATGGAGGGGACTCAAGGGAGGGTGGGTGGGAATTGAGTGAGGGAGGGAATACGGGGGTATGTGTATAAAAACAGATGATTGAACTTGGTGTACTCCCCCCTGAAAAAATAATAAATAAATAAATAAAATTAAAAAAATCAAAAACAAAAAACAAATTGATGGAATCAACATCAGCTAATTAGCTGTAATATTTCCCAGGAAATGCCATTGGAATGATCCATGTTTAGAAAACATTTTGTGAGAGATTTTGATTACAGATTTTCAGTTAATTTGCTTTCCTCTTATTTACAGAGCCCTGCATTTTTATGATAAAACAAAACAAAATCAGCTTTCTAGGACAATTTTTCCCAAATTCTATCAGAGCATATCTTCTCTTCTATAGAAGCCCTTTCTTTACAAATTCACTAAGCACTTTTCATTCCAGAAAGGAAAATAAGATTTTGCCTGCTATTTTTGCCTCTAATTTTAGTTCCTAAAGATTTGTGAAATTGCACTGCACTTTTTAGCATATTAATATATAAAAATTTAGTTTCATAATGTACACTAATAGTTATATGCCACAAAGTGCAATATGTCACATATAACAAATGTTTATGTGTTCTCAGTAAGGAGGTGCATAGAAAGCACTCTCCTATTTTTTATATTTTCCTATTTTATAAATATTTGTTTCTTTCTTGGTTTACAGAAACTTGATAAAACTCTCAGGAAGTAGGAGGCTATGATTGTCTTACATAAATCAGGGCAAATTGGACACATTCTGGATATGCAAAGTAAAAGAAGCATAAGAACAATGTACAACACTGGCATTAATTATTCTACTACTTGATGTCATTACATGAATATACAAACAGTTTAACATTTGAATCTGCCACTGAAGGAAAAGAAAGCCCCTCAAACTTGAGTAAACAAAATACCTAATCATGTATTTACTTTGTTGGCCCCTTCTTCCCTATTAAGACTCCTCACAGAGACATACGCTGGAAAACATTTCTCCATAATGATGTAGTAACTCACTTTCAAAAAATCTGTGGCAGCTTATAAGCCATTTTATGATAAGAATAAAATAGTTACTTCGAACTTATGTGAGGAGTATTTTTTTCAATTATAGAAAAATATTTGCCTCATGTCAGATGACAAACATCCCCAGTACTACCAGGTCCTCTTTTCTTTTTCAGTTTATGTTAGTCTGGGATCTCCAAATTGGCTACTCACCCAGGAAAGTAACATTTTGGCATTTTACTTGAATTTCTGTTTTCCCAGTCAGATCATTTGCATGATAATAGTTATGATACTCTTAGCATCAAATAATCCTTGTCTTTTTTTCTAGCTTCCACTGATGGGTATGGAACTGGCAACAGTAAGAAGTATTTGTGTTTTGCTGACTGACTGCCTCAGTAAGATTTAGAAGTTATTTTTATGCTGAGGTTAGAAGATGTTAGGTTTACATTAAACTGGATGAGTCTAGAAAACAATCTAGTAACTAATGTTTCTTGGTACTGCCATTCAAAATCAGTGTCAATAGATAATCTGATTGTAACAAGTGAAACACAGAATGATTTCTCTTTATACCTTCACACAAGTGTTGTTATCCTTAATTAGTTGTTTATTCAGAAGAAGGATTTATTGAAGAAGAAAAAATATATGTATGAATGTTTATGTATATGTATTCACTATATTCACAAAGTTTGGAAGAAAACATCACCAATTTTATCCTGATGAAAGAAGAAATTAAATTTGTTTAGCCATTCAATAATAATTTAGAAAGTTTGCTTTTACTTCAATTTCTCAAATATTTTAGACATTTAAAAGAGTAAACCAAATTAATGCAAGTTAATTCTAAATTTCCTTGTGCATTTTAGACATAATTATAAGTATTTAGACTGCTCTAATAATCTCTGAGGCAAGTTTTGAATAGGTCTCCATTCTCCTTTACTTGTTTCTGCAACTCTACATTTAATCATGATCAAATCTCTCTCACATAAAAAAGGAATTAAATTAAATTTTAAGCCCCAGAGAGTGACATTAGCATGATGATGGGATAGAGGATTCCCCTGCTTGAATCCCTTATCAGTAATAATAATGTGGCAGCCATCCATGAACAAAAGTACCTGTGTGGGAGTTTAAGGATCCAGGTAAAAGATTATGAAACCCTGGTAGAGCCCAAGATCAAAGAGGGCAGATTTGAGAAGGCAGGTCCATGCCTCGATGGCAGGTTCACTGACTGTAGTCCTGGTTACAAAACTAGAAATAGCCTTGTCCCACTGTAGACTTGGCTACAGCCCCATTTGGCCTTTGTCTTGCCACCAGCACCATTCATCAAGGGACCCAGCAGGAATCACTTCCACCTATGCCTTGGGTAACAGACCTGACAACCTCAGTTCTGGCTGTGGATCCTGAAGCAGCCCATGATCTGGCTCTGGTTCCTCTTGCTGCCAGTCCTCCTTACCCTGTATCCAGGCAGGAGATATGCCTATCTGTGCCAAGGCTGGCCCTCTGACCTTAGTCTTGCTGCAGAGCCTAAAATAGCCCTGTAACTCAACTTCAACCTTTCTCAGGTGCATTCCAGCAGCAATCTTACCTACCCAGATACCAAGCAGTGATCTGGTAGAACCCTCCTGCTACTAACACATCCACCAAAGGGACCCATCAAGAATCATATCCACCTGTGCCTCAGGAAACAGGCCTTCCAACATCCGTCCTGGCTGACTTAAATAACACTATAGGCCAAATGAACCTAATGGACATATAGAGACCATTTACCCAGCAACAGTAGAGTGCATATTCTCCTCAAGTATACAGAGAACATTCTGCAGGATAGATCATATGTTAGGCCACAAAGCAAGGTTTAATGAATTTAAGAAGACTGATATATCGAATATCTTTTCTAACTACAATGGTATTAAATTAGAAATCATTAACTAGAGGAAAATTAGAAAATTCACAAATATATGGAAATTAAACATTACACTTTGAATAACAAATGGGTCAAAAAGAAATAAAAATGGAAATAAAACATATCACAAAACAAATGATAATGGAAACCTAACATACCAAAACTCAAGGGATGCAGCAAAAGCAGTTGTAAGAGAAAGGTTTATATCAATAAATGCATACACTAAGAAACAATAAATAGCTCAAATAAAAAGCATAACATCATACTTCAAGGAACTAGAAAAAAAGACAACCTAAGACCCAAATTAGCAGAAAAGAGAAAGTAAGTAGTAGAGCAGAAATAAATGAGAGACAAGGCAATAGAAAAAATATCAAAGAAGCCAAGAGATAGCTTTTTATAAAAATACAAAAAAAAAACATTCTGAAACTTTAGCTAGAATTAACAAGAAAAAAAAATAAAAGAGGACTCAAATAAAACCAGAAGTGAAAAATGAGATATTAGAACTGATACTACAGAAATACAAAAAATCATAACAGATTACAGTGAATAATTATATACCAACAAATTGGATTACTTGGAAGAAATATGTAAATTTCTAAAAACATGTAAGTGATCAGGACTGAATCATGGAGAAACAGAAAATTTGAAGAGACTAATAAAGAGTCAGAAGATTAAAGCAGTAATCAAAATCCTTGCAACAAAGAATAGCCCAGGACCAGATGGTTTCACTGGTAAATTTTACCAACTGTTCAAAGCCAATCTTTCTCAAACTCTTACAGAAAAATTAAAGAAGGAACTTCCAAATACATTTCACAAGGCCAGCATTACTGTCATACCAAAGATAGATAAGGATACTACAAGAAAAGAAAATTATAGGCCAATTACCGTGGTGAACATAGATGTAAAATTGCTTAATAAATTCTAGCAAAACTGAATCCAAAGCACATGAAAAGGATAATACACCATGATCAAGTGACATCTACCCTTGGGATGGAAGGATGTTTCAATTTTTCCTCTAAGGCCAGAAACAAGACAAGGATGCCTACTCTCATCTCTCTTAACATATTATTGGAAGTCCCAGCCAGATCAATTTGGCAAGAAAAAATAAAAGACATTCAAATCAGAAAGGAAGACATTAAATAGTCTCTACAGGTAACAGGATGCTACATTTTAAAAAAAATTCTAAAGAATCACCAGAAAGAACTTCCCTGGTGGTGCCGTGGTTAAGAATCTGCCTGCCAAAGCAGGGGACATGGGTTCGATCTCTGGTCTGGGAAGATCCCACATGCCATGGAGCAACAAAGCCTGTGCACCACAAATACTGAGCCTGTACTTAAGAGCCCATGAGCCACAACTACTAAGCCTGAGTGCCACAACTACTGAAGCCCCCATGCCTAGAGCCCATGTTCCACAAGAGAAGCCACTGCAATGAGAAGCCCACACACCACAGTGAAGAGTAGCCCCTGCTCTCCACAACTAGAGAAAGACTGCACACAGCAACAAAGACCCAATGCAGCCAAAACTAAAAAAAATATATAAAATTTTTTTTTTAAAATCCACCAGAAAGCTATAAGAACTAGTAAATAAATTCAGTAAAGTTTCAGAATAAAAGTCTACATACAAAATCATTTGTGTGCCTTTTGTATCACCTACAATCTGAAAAGGAACCCCATTTACAATAGAATCAAAAACAATAAAGTACTTAGGAATAAATTTAACCAGAGATGAAAAATATCTGTATACTGAAAATATAAGACATTGATGAAAAAACCAGAGAAGATACAAATAAATTGAAAGATACCCCACATTTATGAGCTGGAAGAATTAATATTGTTAAAATACCCACACTCCCTACAGAGACCTATAGGTTCAATGCAATCCCTATCAAAATTTCAATGGCATTTTCCCCGAGACAGAAAAAAACAATCCTAAAATTTGTATGGAAACACAAAAAAATCCCAAATAGCCAAAGCAATTTCGAGCAAGAAGAGCAAAGCTGGAGGCTACACAGTTTCTGATTTCAAACTATTTTACAATGTTATAGTAATCAGAGTACAGTATTGGCATAAAAACAGACCCAAAGATCAATGGAACAGAATAGAGAGCCCAGAAATAAACTCATATATATTTGATCAATTAATTTATGACAGAGAAGCCAAGAATATACAATGGGGAAAGGACAGTCTCGTCAATAGATGCTGTTAGAAAAACTGGATGTTCACATGTCAAAGAATGAAATTAGACCCTTTTCTTACACCTTACATAAAAACTAACTCAAAATGGATTAAAGACTTAAACATAAGACCCAAAACTGTAAAACTCCTAGAAGAAAACATAGGGAAGATTCTCCTTGAAACTGGACTTGGCAATGATTTTTTTTGGATATGACATCAAAAGCAAAAGTAACAAAAGCAAAAATCCACAAGTGGGACAAAATCAAATTTTAAAACTTCTGCATAGCAAAGGAAGCAATCAACAGAATGACTAAGTAACCTATGGAGTAGGAGAAAATATTTGCAAAATACGTATCTAGTGATAGGTTAATACCCAAAATTTGTAAGGAACTCATACAGCTCAATAACAAAAAATAAATAATTTGACTAAAAAAATGGGCAAAAGACATAAATAGATAAAATTTTCAAAGAAAACATACAAATAGGCAATAGGGATATGAAAAAGTACTCAACCTCACTAATTGTCAGGGAAATGCATATTAAAACCACGATGAGCTATCCTCTTATACCTGTTAGGATAGCTATTATTAAAAATACAAAAAATAACAAGTGTTGGTGATGATGTAGAGAAAAGGCAACCCCTAAACACTGTTAGTGGGAATACAAATTGGAATAGCCACTATGGAAAAGAGAATGGAGATTCCTCAAAAAATTAAAAATAGAACTATCACATTATCTAGCATTCCCACTTCTGTGTATACATCCAAAGGAATTGAAATCAGTATTTCACAAAGATATCCACTCTCTCATGCACATTCCACCATTATTCATGATAGCCAAGACATGGAAACAACATAAATGTCCATCAATGGATGAATGGATGAAGAAAATCAAACACACATACAAAAGAATATTATTCAGCCATAAAAATGATATCCTGACATTTGTTCCAGCAGAAGAAACTGGAGGACATTATTCTAAGTGATATAAGCCAGACACAGAAAAGCAAATACTGTATGATCTCACTTGTATGCAGAATATTAAAAAGTTGAACTCATAGAACCAGAGAGTGTAACGATGGTTGTTGCCAGGGGCTGAAGGATAAAGGAAATGGGGAGCGGTTGGCAAAAGGGTGCAAACTTTCAGTTATAAGCTGAATGAGTTCTGGAGATCTAATGCACAGCATGGTAATTATAGTCAACAAAGCAGGAATATATACACTTCAAAGTTGCCAAGAGACTAAATCTTAAAATGTTCTCACCACAAAATGAAATAATAATTATATGACATGATAGAGGTCTTAGCTAATGCTATGGTGGTAATCATATTGCAATATATAAGTGTATCAAATCAACACATTTTATACCTTAAACCTGGTGACTATAAGTTACAATACTGTACTGTATACTTGAAATCTAAGAGTAGATCTTGTTTTCATGACACACACACACACACACATACAACATACAACCATGTGGGGAGGTGGATGTGTTAATTAACTTGATTGTACTAATCATTTTACAACATATATTAAATCATCACATTTTATACCTTAAAATGTTTAAAATCCTAAATAAGCCCATGTTTCCTGCCAGATAACTCCTCACTTGCCATCTCTTCACTTGCCTGTAGGACATATTAATTATCTAGATTAAATCCTACTTCAGATTAGATGGGTCAATCCTAGCTGATAGTTACATAATAAACTATTTCTCATCCTCACAGCTACAAAAACAGCTCTGCATCCTGTATTCCACATGGCATAAAATGATGCCTCTCTGACCACTTGCTCACTCTCAAAATCTGGGAGTTAAAGTCAACTCCTCTCCTTCGACTCCCTTCCCTGCGTAATCAACTGCCAAGTCTTATATGTTACTCTTTGTAAATACCTTTTAGATAGAAACAGTTATTTCCATCCTCACTATCAGAGTTTGGAAGAGTCATCTGTTGCTCTCTAACTGATTTCCCTGCCTCCAGGTTTGTCCCTTCTTCTCTCACTATTCTCAACACAGCAGCCAAATAATCTTCCTGAAAATAAATTTCAATGTTGATATGTCATTTCTTATATGTCTCTCCATTGCCCTCACGAGAAAGTCTAAAATTCCATTCAAATCTTGTGAATTCTTCTTTAGCTCTGATCTCCCTTGTTGCCTACCATCCCCCAGCCTTAATTTATGCTCCAAATGAATTAAGGTGTTTTCATATCCCGGAACCTTAACTCAGACTTTATGATTGGAGTATTTCTCCCCACTTCATCTAATCTGGATACCTTCTAACCTTCAGTCAAATTCCAGCTGAAGCGACATTCCTTTACGTACTCATATCAATATGCTTACTGTGCACACTCGCTGTATTTCCCTCAATCACATTTACTACACTTCACTTTAATGATATGTTTAGTTGTTTGTAATCTCTATTAGATTTTAACATTAGTGAAGAAAGAAGTGAGAACCTCTTTTTGATTTACTGATGTATTTTTAAATATTTGGCACAAATAAATATTCAATAAATCTTTTTGAGTGCGTGAGTTAAGGAAAAGAAGGTGACACAACTTTGTGCTAGGATAGGTGTTGAAGAATGAGAGTAGATATGTGTGCATATGGAGGTACAAAAATATTTTATATCTTTAGGTAGATTCATCACAAAACACCACGATGATTTTATATAAATATCCTTTTTCTGCTTAATTAAATTTTTTAAAGTTCTGCTATATATCCCCCCACACACATATACATATACAAATACATATATACTACAACTTGTTTTTCACGAGGTTATATTTACATACAGCGGCCAGGATCAAACAGGATAAGGAGGTATAATGACAGATGACCAGTACTCAGTCATAAAAGTTTATTAGTCAGAGTTTCCTCATCAAACCAGAGCCACTAGCAGTATTATGGGAACAAGCTGTTTAACAGAGAAATGAGAACTTTCACAAATGTGGCAAAGTTAGGAATAGAAAGGTTTCAAAGTAGCCAGTCAGAGACACTTTCTATACTGTTTGATCCTGACTGTTATATATACATATAACCTTGTGAGAAAATCACTAACAGTCGTAACCTGAAGCAATGATGTGAGTGGGTATTTAAGAGTCTACAGGAAAAGCTTAAAAGCTGTGAATATCTGGTAGCCCACTGGTGTCTAAGAAGTGTTGCATAGTGAGGTCTGAGAAGGCTGCTCCCTCTGAGGAAGATGCAGTCAAATATTGGATAGTTGTCTTGCATTACTGTTGAATGGTGGGTGGGGCCAGTGATTGGGAAGATAAACTAGAAGCTCAAACCTTCTGGGCATATCTACATTTGTGTATCACCCAGTTTGCACATCAGGACCATCTAGAGTAATGGCTTCCTCTTCACTTTTACCATCTAAACCCTATATATGTTCCCGTTCTGGCCAGTTCCAACCCAGAACCACATAGGGAAGAGGACTTGAGAAAACAAAGCTCTTAGACCTAGCTAAAAGTCCCACTCTACCATTCCCTCCTGTCCCAACCCCGCCAAAAAAAAAAAAAAAAAAAAAAAAAAAAACCTGAATCAAAAAGGAAGAAAAAACAGCTCTCATTCTTTATGGAACGAAATATAATTTTTGCATGCAAACATTAACCTCATCAACACAGTCAGAAAAATTTCCTTAGGTTGATTTCAAATGCCAGTACTTTTTGCATAAACTACAGATAATTAAATCATTGACCATTTTATTTGTGTCATTTAATTACTATTTAATTAATTCAAGAAATGTTTAGTAAGTATTTGTATATCACACATGTATAGGGATACAAGTGTAAGCACAAGGGCAGTTTCTTCACACATGCAAATTACATTCCAGTGGAAAGAGGAAAATAATAAAGAAATAGAAATTTAAGTTAATTATAGTGATGTAAAACGAATACAACAGGGTAAGGAGTTTGAATATGGGAGGGACTAATATGTCAATTTTACAGAGTGATGAAGGAAAAGCTTTCAAATATGACATCTCATCAGAGACCTGTAGCAAAGGAGCAAGTGAGCTCTGTAGGTATCTGGAAAAGTGAGAACTTTTGGCAAAGAGAGGAGCAAGAGTTAAAGCATCAGAGTCAGGAATATGTTCATTGTTTTGAAGAAATAAAAAGAATGTTGGTATGGTGGACTGCAACTAGGAAGAGGGAAATTGAAATGTGATAAGATGCAATAAGAATGTGATAAAGAAATACTGGAGGCAGACAATGCTGCCTTCGGAGTCGGTGGTATAAAGCATGGAATGTTTGAAACAGGTACCTGATATTGTCAAGATTTTTATTTTGAAAGGATTAGTCTAGTTACTGTGTGGAAAATGGAAACAATGGGCTTGCCAAGTATAGCAGGAAGGTTAGTTAGGAACCACTTACAGTGGTCTTATTTCTGAAGAGGCTGTAAAGAGCCTGTTTTGTTTTAGCATAGGGCTCCTTAGTTATTAGGGTTGAATGGATCTAAACATTTTCCATAAAGACCTGGAATCAAGCACACCAGACTCAAAATTATTTTTAATACTCAAAATCCAGATTTGTAAATAGATATCAAATAATCTGCAAAATAAGACTTTAAAGCTCAATACACCTATTGGATAATATTTTCTTTAATTTGGCAGTGCATACTGCTTTATTTTTTTTCTCTCCAAAGAGAAAAGTGCACAAAAAGGGAATTAGCTTAAAGTTCAGTAAGCTAATACCACTTTTCTATTTGTAAGAAAAAAATATATATTTATAACTTTAAGTAATGGAAGTTAAAAGTGTTTTGTCTGTTATAGTTTGTCTCCTCTGTATGAAACACCAGCATTAGCAATTCCACAAGCATTGTCTTCCACAAGCATCTCTTGTGGAACTTATCTTGGAGCTAAATATAAGGATTGAAAATAATAAAATAGAGCCTACTTAAGGTTTTTACATCTATGTTACTTATCAATAGTAGTTTAATAAATATTTCTTGTATTTTAATTAGAACTTTCATTAGGTGACTGGTTTCTGGGCCACATGAAACAATTTTCACTTTTCAACTCATACCACTTTTCCATGCTAAAATCCATTTCTACTCTGTGGTATTTCAAATATGGTGTAAATGATCAAAATGCAAGCAGTTGAAGTTATTGTCAATTCTTTATACTAGCATGAGTTGCATAGATTTATCATCAGTTCTAGACAACAGCATTACTTTAATATAATTTCTGCAGTTTTATGGTTTACTGATATGTTTAATTGCACAGAAGTTGTCCAGTAGTATAAATTAAACAGCTGTGTTTTTTGGTTGAGATCACCATGTTAATAAAATTATGAGCTTCTAAAATGTCTTGTCAGATTGTAGTAATTTAAGCTGTTTTTCAATTTACATGATCATTTGAAAATTTATTACTTTGAACTTTAAAAAGTATATGTGACAAAGCTCTACTTAAGCTTAAGAGAAAGTAAGCAATGCCTACTCAAAGTGTTTCTGATGAGCCTCATTGAAAGCAACTCATTTAGAAAGCAGACTAACCACCTACCTCATTAAAGTTGAAATAGTTAGCATAACAATGTATCAAGTTCCAAATCCTATCATCATCTCTCTGAAAACTAAAACAGTGGGTATGAAATATAAGTAAAGTAAAAATTGGCAGATAGAGATAATATATCTAATTATTGTTGCATACCCTAAATTGCTTATTTTGTCAAGGTACAAAATGTACTGCGCAGAAAAAAACTATCCATAAAATATATTTAACCAATTGTTTACACTTTCCTTTGCACAAACGAATCCCCAAAGCTCTAAACTCCTAAATATATACAATCCCAACAGCTCTCACAAACACAATACAAGCAAGACAAAATAGCTGTCTATGTAAAGTACTAAGCATATACCATTTACCATTTGAAAAAAAAAATCAAAATCAAAGTCATCTCCTGATATAAACAACAGGTTAAAAAATTGACTAAGCTCAATAATTTTAAATGCCCTCAAATGAAGTTTATACTTCTGAAATAGATTAAGGATAATTCTCTCTCTCTTCCCCCTCTTTTTCACACATGCACACAAACTTGATGCTAGTCATGAAGTAGCTGTACTTTAGTTTTCTGTTTCTAAATATATATATTTTCCCTGTGTGCCTAAAATAACCACCTTAAATAAAATAAATAAGACAAAGTCAAAAGAGAAATGATCACATGGAAAAAACATCTACTTGCAACACATACCACAGAAGAGGCTTAATTTTCTTACTATATAAACACTCCTACAATTAGTAACAAAAACACCAAAATCCCAAGAGAAAAATAGCCAGAGGAGAACCGAAGAATACCAGTAAAGGAATACACAAACAAGTCTTAAATAGATGAAAATCACCAGCAATAGGAAGCACTCATTTTTCCACCCCCACCACCCTGAGCCTCTCCTTAGTAGATAGTGTCTTAAGTTCTTCTTCCGGTTTTCCTGTGTTGGTATAGTATTCTCCCCTCCGATATGAGGCTTTAATAGAATCTGTTTTTATCAAGCAAATATCCACCACTTGAGTCAATTCATTCTGCCCAATAGTTTCAAGCTCCTCCTTAGATTCCAAATATCTTTCTCACAGCACATACCATTTCTCAGATAGTGCTCTATGCTGACCTTGCAGACCTTCATATACTATAATACTAAAGTGCCAGATCTACTCTGTTGGAAAATAACACTTTTTTTTACCCTCCTGGAAATGTGCTACTCTGGATCTTGCTGGATCCTAACTCCTCTACTTAGATTGGAAGTAGAGAGAAAAGACTTACAGAATCAGAAACCGGGGAAGAAACCCTTGAGCTAAGTAAATCTTCCCCATTTGGCCTGCTTCCTTTCTTGAAACAAGCTACCCATAAAGCATATATTCGGGTCTACTCCTTGGGAGAGGGGCCCTGTGGGAGGGAGTCCTGACCAGCCCCATGGCTGGAGAATAATGAACTTCAACCTGGGCTTTAGCATAGGAAAACAGACTCCCTGCAGTTAGGCTCATTCATACTCCATATCAGCATTTCCCATTGGTATTTTCTAGGGCCCTTGGTCTTGTTTGGTTTTGCCTGGTTCTGAGAAAATTTGACTGTACTCCCCCAAAGAACCAAATACACACAAGTTCCTCTCAAAAAGAGGCAGATGTTATTTTAAAATCAAAAGTATATATAAAATAGATAACCAATAAGGACCTACTAAATAGTACAGGGAACTATACTCAATATTTTGTAATAACCTATAAGGGATGAGAATCTGAAGAAGAATATGTGTGTGTGTGTGTGTGTGTGTGTGTGTGTGTGTGTGTGTGTAGCTGAATTCCTGTGCTGTCCACCTGAAACACGATATTGTAAAGCAACTATACTTCAATAAAAAAATGTCTCATTACAATCTACAATATTGTTGTGATTGCTCTTTAGTACTAATTTCTCACCCTTGCTTGTTTCTCATATATGTTACAATGAAAATTTCTACAAGAATTGTTATACCTGTACAGTTTTAATACTATCTCATAGCCAATACATTTCTCACAGATATAAAAATTTTCATGTACTTTTACTGTCTTCAATTTTTTAGAGCAATTTTTTTTCAATTTGTCAAAACAGACTATTAGTGTTAACCAAGTTAAATCAAATTTAAATGAATTCAGACAGCTTAACACAGGAATATATTCATATGCAAAGCACACAGTCAAATCAGAGAAGTTAATATAAGAAGTTTTAGAGAAAGGAAATCACATCAAGTGCAACTTAACCTAATTGAGACTGATTTTAAATCACTTTTATTTCAAAGGTAGATTTAATCTTCCAAGGATAGCTTTTATTTCAACATGAAAATCAGAGCCCTTTGACTCTTTTTCTCCCCCTCTTCATCTTGTTATTTTAATCTACTAGGTGGGTGAATTTCTGTCTGGCAAGATTTCATTATCTTCTGCTTTGATTAGGAATCATTACAATTTGTAGTATTTTCTTCACCTCCTTTGAAAGAACTTCAATTTCTGTTGGTTTAATAAATATGCTATCCCTTTCCATTTCTAAAGGGAAATTGTACCTAGCATTTTTGAATAATTCTTACAGAGTCAATAGCAGACATTTTCATTACATTTAACAATATGTAACAATTTTTATTGAATGGCTACTGTGTGATGAATGCTAAGTGCCACATGTCAAAATGTCCTCCTAATGCTAACACAAAAAAATAAACAATTACAACTAAGGACTATTCTGACAGTAGCATGCAGCAATTTGAAGGGGATTTGAAATATATATTTGAAGAATTAGTAAATGAAGTTTGAAAAATTGATGTCTAAGTCAGTTTCTTAAGATGAATATAGTTTATCCAGGTAATGTGTGTAGTGGGTCCAAAGAAATATGGATAATTATATAATAGTTCTGTCTATAATGTTAATAATCCATTGTTATTAACCATCTTTGCTCAGTTCCTATGACTTCGTTATGCACAAATTCTACCCATTTTTCTTTTTCTCTTGCTTAGTCCATATTGATTTGTTGATGTTGTTTGTATACACATATGCAAAAGGCTATGCATATATTGGTTAAGAGTGAGAACTGGGACTTCTGAACCACTACCTGTATCTGAATCTCAGCTCTGTCATGTGTAACCACTGTGACGTTGGGCAAGTTCTTTAACATCTCAATGCTTCAATTTCCTTATCCATAAAATAGGATCAACAGTGGTATCAATCACAAAGGGGAGATGTGATGATAAAAATAATTAATATATGCAGAATGCAGAGAAACAAATTTGTACATAGTAAACTCTTTATAAGTGTTTGCTATTATATTAGATACTAGATACTAATTTTAGTGGCAATCTGCCACTAAGAGCTGTCTAAAAGCTGTCAGACACCTTTTCTATATTTCAATTGAAAAGGAAAATTAGAAACTTACACTCAGCTAAAAATAACTCCATGCACCTTCTGCTTTTGTAAAATATGCTTGCTGTGCCAAAAAGGAAAAACAAAAACAGGATGACCTAGCAATCAAATGTAACCATGGGATGTTTTGCTAAATATGGAATGTTCTGCACCTGCTCTTGTAAGTTTCTGTTTGGAAACTGCCGTGCTCTGTAAACCAAGTAACCAATCTACCAATGCTAACTATAAACATGTGCACAGACCCCTATAAAAGTAAAGCTCACCCTGAGCTCAGGGCCCAAAACTTTGGAGTGTTAGCTCATCTGGGGCCGCCAGCTTAATAAACCTGAGTTCTCCAACCCTGCAAGTGTGGTGCTTGGTTTCTCGATGGACCGATTTCTGCAACATTTCTGGAGGCCCCAGCGAGACCAACCATGCTTGCCCCTTGAGCCTCCAGACTGGTGGCTCAGCTGAGTCAGAGCACAGGAGCTCTGAAAAGAACAAGGAGGCACACTACCTGACAGTATCCCAGGTTCTCTTTCAGAATGGTGCACTGACTCTCCGGGAGGCTGGGCCCCAACCGGACTCATTGGAGGGACAGACCAACTCACCAGGAACAGCCACAGGAGCAGGTAAGGCCCCAGGGCACTGAACCCAGTCAGGTCCCGTCTCCGGATGGAAGAGGAGCTTGATCACCTCCTATGGTCTTCAGTAAGAAGACCACCAGTTAGGGATCTTCCCAGAGGGGGGAGGCACTGTGATAAACTCTGGTCTGAATGTGTGTGTGAGTGAGCGCCCTGGTTCATCCTCATTCCAGGGCGAGTGTGTGGCTCCACGGCTTTCATGGCTAAGGAGTCTGAGTGGGCCCTAACCTGCAGTTCTGTGGTGACCTCATACGGCTCAGGGCAGTGTCTGTCTGGGGGACCTGGTCCCTCTCTGTGAGTCAGATCCAGGCCAGGAGTTTACACTGGCCCGCCAAAGCTAAGAGGCACCTAAGTTCCCCATGGGGACATGGCCAGGCGGGCACCTGAATGGTCTCCTCTTTTGTGGGGGCACCCACCCTTGTTTGTTTTTGCACCACCAATGCAGGGCAGGATAGACGGGTGGGGGAAGACAATTGATTACTGATTTGATTTAGACATTCTAAAGAACAAAAATTACCTACTATTATATCCAAAAAGACATTAATTCTATGAATATGCCAAAGTCAATGTCTGTATTTGTTGAACATGTTACAGACTCTGTTTACTGATTGATATCTCCAACTAACCTTCTATTTTTGCAGAAATGCACAATGTCTAATTGTATGCAACTGGATATAAACTTCAAAAGTGCTTACTTGGGTTATTCTCTTTTGGGAAAGGAAATTTCTATGAATATAACCAAGGTTTCTCTTTTATCTAGTTTTAAAATAGTTGAAAACATAAAGCAGTGGATGATCTATATTTGAACAGATTTCCTAGTGGGATCTCAGAGCTTAAATACTGTTACCAGGATTGCAGATGGTCAGTCTATGTGATACAGCCTATCAAATTACCGATTTCATACATGGGCAGATGGCAGAGGGGCCTGGCAGAAGCTCAGGTTTCAGGTTGTGAGAGAGAGAGAGAGAGAGTGTGTGTGTGTGTGTGTGTGGTGTAACTGCTAAAGAACAAAGGTCTTTTCCTCTGAAAGGCAAAAATAATTGCAAAGGTTACCTAGGCCATATTTGTCAGCCCAACACTGAAAACTAACTCTTGAGTCTTGGACTTATGCATGAAAAGAATACTTTACCTAACTAAAACAAAACAAAACAAAAAATTGTAAGGCTGCTGATTTACCTAAACTATGGTATCAATTTTCTATAAAAACCAAAAATAAAACAATGGTGAACACATGAAATAGTTGAAGGATGATTCAATTTGTAAAAAAAAAATTGGAATTTAACATTAATTTTTACTCTTTGAAAACTGGAGAATTATATTCTTCATTAGTGAGAAATAGATTGTAATTTTAAAAAATGTGCGTCTTTCCATGTATAAGAATCTAAAATACTCTTTTTTATAACCTCCCATTCTCTGTCTTTTTATGCTATTTGAAAATAGCATTTGAAACTATACATTTGAAACTATCTTCCCTTGACCTCCCAGAACTTGGATTCCAATCAGTCTTCTTCTAATTCTTTTTAATTCCTCTTGCTGATTGATCCTTTCACAATCAGTGAAACTTAGTGTCCAGCAGGGCTTTATTCTGGCTTATTTTCGCAGCCTGCATACTCTTCCTTACAGATTTCAAATTTCTAGTTCCAGAATTCACCTGCCTTCCCAGCTTCCCATCTATTCTGAGTAGGATATATATCATCTATTGATGAAGCCTAGAAGTGTTTACAAAAACTATTGGAATACAATATAAAATTCAACTAAAAATAAGTTTAAAAAAAGTTTTACCAGCATCAAGGAACAAAATTTGAAATCTAAGACTTTGTGATTAAACTTATTGACCTGTTCCAAGCATTTTTAAAATTCAAGAATAATAAGTTAAGAAAACTAACATGGTTATTATTAGCAGAAGGAGAGACGAACTCAAGGTTGAGGGGTTCCCTGTCACTGAAGTGAGCAGGACCAAAAAGCATCAAGATATACACTCTGTAAATATGAAATTGTCTGTTTAGTTCACTGCTGTAAGCCTGCCACCTATAATCATGGTAGCCTATAGTAGCTGTTTAATCAATATTTTCCCAATGAATGGATAAATACAATACTCGAAAGGAGGACTATTACTGACAGTGTGTATGATGGATATTCTAGCAAACTTTTTATTAAATTCCATTTTCTTTAAAATGTAGTTTTAAAAATGGCTAGTTTGGGAATGAACTTGTCCAGTGTGTTATTCTTCCTTCCTCTAACTGAATATAATCATCAAATTCTATGACAACATCATAAACCTTGTATCTAGCAAGGGTACATTTGAAGAAAGTGTTGAATGATAACATGTGCTTTTACTTCTTGACTGGATCAGATTAGTATCAATTGTCTTTGTGTTTAAAGCAAAATGTTTTATGCCTCTTTGAATTTATTCTTTCCAGCTCATTTATTGTTGATGGAGAACACAAAGTACCAATCATAATTTTCTTGTAACATGGATATCCTGTTATCAATGGCAATGCTGAGATTATCAGAGTAAAAAGGAAGTGTGTAGAGAGGTCCAATTAATAGTAATGCTTAAGCAATGCTTCGGTGCAGTTTTTAGAAAGCTTGCTTTGACAGATAAATGTGTTTTTTCTTATATTGTGCTTAGTATTAATTAAAATTTTGTAATTGGCTCTTTTTTTGTTTTTGTTTTTTGAGACAAAAAACAATTTTTTTATTGCAGTGTTATGATTGGGTTAGTTTGACCACATGCCCGGTCTCCAGTTGGGAAAAGATGGGAAACCTAATAGTCCCACTTGATTTTATCCAAAGGAAGATAAGTTTCCCGAAGGACATTGGGTACTAATAGAGAAAAGAATTATTTTTTGGTCTGATTGTTTTATTAAACAGCTGTTTTAATTATGTATTTTATATACAGTTAGAATTTCAGTGTCAGAGAACTAGGAAGCAAGAATTAAAAGAATGGAATGAAAATCTTTAGCCAAGTGATAAAAAGACTGAGAAGAGTTGGAGTTCATTCATTTTAGTGATATCACTTAATGATATAAAGAATCCATAGTATTTACACTGCAAGATTACAATTTTATGTTTCTATAATACTGACAGAATATAACTGATTTTTGTAATATCACTTATATAATAAAAGTTTGTCTGCAATTTTTTTTTAAAGAAAATTCAATATTGAGAACGTATGGTCATATATTTTTGACATTGTGTAAAGGAACTCCACACTGTTTTTTGGTAAATTTAGTTTTTCTGAAAACATTACCAAAGACAGGCAACTATGGCATCTATATTACTAAAAGTATTTACCTTCATTTCAAACAAGTTTTTTTGTTTTTAAATTTTATTAAAGTATAGTTGGTTTAAAATTTCTGGTGTACAGCAGTGTGATTCAGTTATACATATATATATTCTTTTTCATATTCTTTTCCAGTATGGTTTATCTCAGGATATTGAATATAGTTCCCTGTACTATACAGTAGGACCTTGTTGTTTATCCATCCTATGTATAATAGTTTGCATCTGCTAGTCCTTAACTCTAATCCTTCCCTCCCCCATCCCCCCGCCCCCCCACTCCCCAGCAACCACAAGTCTGTTGTCTACATCTGTGAGTCTGTTTCTGTTTTGTAGATATGTTCATTTGTGTCATACTTTAGATTCCACATATGTGATATCATATAGTATTTGTCTTTCTCTTTCTGACTTACTTCACTCAGTATAATAATCTCTAGGTTCATCCGTGTTGCTGCAAATGGAATTATTTGATTCTTTTTTTGACTGAGTAATATTCTATTGTATGTATGTATGTGTGTGTGTATATATATATATATACCACATCTTCTTTATCCATTCATCTGTCAATAGACTTTTAGGTTGTTTCCATGTCTTGGCTATTGTAAATACTGCTGCTATGAACATAGAGGTGAATGTATCTTTTCAAGTTACAGTTTTGTCTGGATAGATGCCCAGGAGTGGGATTGCTGATCATATAGCAACTCTATTTTTAGTTTTTTTTTTGAGAAACCGCCATACTGTTTACCATAGTGGCTGCACCAATTTACATTTCCACCAACAGTGTAGAGGGTTTCCTGTTCTCCACACCCTCTCCAGCATTTATTATAAAACAAGATTTTTTTTTGAGAGAAAAATAAGATTAAAAGAAATTTTTTTTGAAGTTACCTGTAGGAGGAAAACTTTGAACTCAGTGGCGTCTAGTATGTATGCTGAAGAGAAAAGTAAGGAAGATAACTTGTCCTGTTGTATTTCCTTAGGCCATTAGAAGCATAGCAACAATTACCTTGAGTTTTACAAATCCCTGGGCTAATCCTTCAGTGATTGGCTTGTCAAATTAGCTCTATAAATATTATGTGAATGAGTAAAAATTAAATTAATAAATACAGAAATTAAAATACAAACATAACTTTTACAAAATAAACAATGATTACTTCAATGAGGAATGACATTAATACATATGCATTGATAGTAGAAAAACATTACTTTTCACAATGTTTACTCTTTTGAAATTTATTTAAATGATTTTCAAAAATTTACACTTACATATTGACATAGAGAAAATAATATAACCTATACTAGACTACAAAATTGGCTGCAAACTCTTGCCCTCCCAAGAAGAGATAGATTTTCTTCCCTTGACTCTGTATTGGCCACACAGCTTTCTTTGGCTAACCACGCATTAGTAAGTATGTCATAAGCAGAGGCTTGAAACATGTTTATTAATTGGTGTTTATTCTTTTGTGACTCTTGGAAGTCTTCCAGCACTGTGTAAAAACACCCCTGGAGAGCCTGATAGAGAATGAGTGTTTCTTCTGAGCAGGGACACAAGCAGTCTCTACCCCTCTAGCCATGACCCTGCTCCCTGCTGTCCTGGTAGCTAACTGTAGTTGCAAGTGTAAGACCAGGTGAACCAGATGAACTGCCCAGCTGAGGTAAAGAGTCATTATTTTAATCTATCAAGTGTGAAGTAAAGTCGGCCCTCCATATTCATGAATGTGGAGGGCCAACTGTACTACGCCATTCTGTATCAGGGATTTCAGCATCTGTAGATTTTGATATCTGAGGGGTTCCTGGAAACTATCCCACCCCCCAACACTGAGGGATGACTGTAGTTTGTTACATAGCACTAGATAAGTGATACAGAAATTGGTACTTAGAAACAGTGTTCCCATAGCAGGAACAGAAAACTTGTGGTACTGGATGGAAGAACAATGGAAAATTATTAAAGATGCTGTTAGCCTTTTCACTCTCCTGGGCTCCTTCTTCTGTTCCTTTCAGACTCGATAAGGATTCCATCTATTAACTTTGGGACTGTAGTACACAGGGTTTCAAAAGCAGTGTGTTGCATTGCTAACAATTTCTGCCACTGGTATTCCATGTGGATAAGCGAGAAGAGGGACAACTTGTCACTTCTAGTTACCTCCTGACAAAGAGAAAACTTCCATAGTGCACATCCTACCAACTGAGATTCTTTTTAAAACACTCCTAATAAAAAACAGTTGTATCTAAATCATGACTGTTTAGTACTGTTAGAAACAGTGTCTTTTAATTACCATCAAAATGGTTTCTTGCTTACACGAAGGAATTAAGATCATCGAGGGGCACTGGGGAAATTCATAGAAGAAAATCAAATTCTCCTACTTTATATTTTGCTTTGAATTTGTCCACTGGCTATTTAATGGATACTGAAGATTACCTTAAATATAACTTGGGAGTTTTTGGAGTGAACTTGGGCTTGTTACATGAAGTATATCCATTAAAAAAATCACTTTATAATGTTTCTGTGAATATTAAATGAAATTAAGTGTATAAAGAACTTCCTGAAAAACTTATATTGTCATATGAATTTCGATGATGATATCAATGGACATGTCAATACCTGAAGTTATACATGCTGAAATTGTCTTAATTCCCACATATAATGTGTGATCATGTTAGTCAATAAATTTCTATAATTGGGGGAAAAAAAGTGCTGTTAACAAAGCCGGGAAAAATGTTAGGCAAACTTTGTGGATGCTGAAAGTTGTCAAGTAAATGGCATGATGAAAAAAGGTCAAAACTGTCAGAGACAATAACTTGAAGACTGAAATGAACTAATGAACTTGTCATTGGCAACATGATTTCCAAGCAGAATGCTGAAACTGTCTATTGTTTTCTTTTATCTGCCTAAAATAAATATGTTCCAGGAAGAGAGAGATGAGCTAAGGCAAGTATGATTCAGTTCGCAAGAAGAATTTAGAGGGAATGTAAATGGGCCAGAATGTGATGAGCTGGAAAATGAAACTGTTTGTCTTCAGCTAAGGGAAGATTCTTAAAATAAATAAAAAACTGGAAGATGAAATCCAAAGCATTACCGATGAAACTTGGCATTAGGGTCATGATGATCACAGCAGAGTCATGGCATCAGATCAAAACTAGGGTGTTAGCTTTAGACCCTTTGTTAAGACCTCTGAAGATTTAAGTAGTTGGATATGTTCAAAATAGAGAAAAGTCTGTCTGGAAAACAAATAGTGATGTAGCTTTTATCAAGTGCAATGGTCTATTATTTGATACATAGCTAGCCTACAAAGATTTTTAAAGGGAGTTTTGTCAATTAAAAGGATCCCAGCTTGAAATAAAGGGACTGAGAAAATTGCATAAAAGCCTCTGGACCTTTTATTTTCTATGGACAGAAAACAGGCTGAGTAACCCTCTCAGCTTTTCACATAGAAAAGGTAGAATTTCTCAAAGGACGAAGCCAAGAGCCTAGTATGTGGAGTTAAGAGCCAGCTGTGGGGAAAAAAAAGATATTCTTTTCTTTTTTTTTTTTTTAAATAATAAACATTATGATCAGGTTATTTATTAAGGAGGTAACCACACATACAAGTTTGGCTATAGAAATGTTTGCATATCAAACTTCATGTGATCTAAAAGGACCATGCATAATGTCAAAAATTATACTGTAGAGAATCAGTTGTGAACGGGGAGCCACTTGCAAGGAAATGGCTAGATCCTGTCCCCAGGGTAAGAGAACCTGGCAACATCTATCCAGGAGTAATTTATAATGGCTATGGACCAGTGACTGCTATGTGCCTCTCATTCATCCTCTCTGTGAACAGGTGTCAGTTGCAGTTATGTTGCCCCTCTTTCACCATTGTATCATGTGTATGTGTGTGTGTGAAGGGGACAGATAGCAGATAACTCGCCTTTTTAGTTCATAGCGCCATGAATTAAGAGGAACTACCATCTGTATTCACATTAATATAGACCATGAGATCCTTTACTTCAAGCTTGCAGTGCAATTCAGTGAAATTCTGGAGGATCCTGGGGTAGAAATGAGCATATTTCAGGCAGGAGGAATGTGAACAACTATGATGAGGAGAATTGCGACGTTTTTGCAGAAATGATTATAATACTTTGAGCTTCTCCCATCAACAGATGGAATCTATGTCCCCATGTTCACCTCTTGAATCTGGATTAGCCATATGCCAAAGGCTTTTTAGCAAGTATGGTACAAGTAGAACCTTGAAAGATGCTTGCACATTGGACTTTACCTCTTGAGGGCTTTGAATCCCTCCTTCCACCTTTTGAGCAAGCCTGGGGTAGCCTCCTGGCAGACAAAGCTACCCTAGATAGGGCCTCACTACAGAGACCAGACCCATGAAGATCTGGCAGTTGACTACAGATAAAAGTGAGCCCAGGAGAGACTTAGCAGTAGAACCAATCAGTTAAACTCATCCAGAAAATCAAGAGCTTAAATAAATGGTGTGTTTTGAGCAAAAGAAGTTTTGGAGTTGTACAGGAAAAACTAACTGTTTAGCATCATCCTCGATTTAAAGTTGCTGACATTTTGTTATGTTTTCCTCCAGTGTTTTTTTGTAAAAAAATAAAATAAAACATTACAAATTAATCTGAAGTGAGAACCTTCTCTTTCCTTCTCTACCCAGAAGTAACCACTATTGGGGAGTTGGCTTGTTTTATTTTTATGCACATAACATATTTAAAATTGTGTAAACAATACATAATGTTGTTTTATAGTTTTAACATGTTACATAAATGAGATCCACTGCACTTTTATTTACTCTATCTTTTAATTTAGAAAAATGAATATGGTTTGGAACTATAGCCATTCATTCATTCATTTTTTAACACTGATTGAAAGAAATTCACAGGACATGCAGTAGTTGCTGGAAATCTTAAAAATGTATGAAAACTGGTCACACTGGACCAGTAGAATCATAGAGCAGCTAGGGTGACATCTTTTACATATTAAGTTACTCTTTGGTTGGTGAAATTCTGTAGTTTCTGTTCATTTCATTCAGAATGAAAGTCAAAGTCCTTACAATGGCCTATGAGGCCCTTTGTGATCTCCCCAGTCTTTTTCACTTCTCTTACTTCATCTTCTACTATTCTTACCCATCCTTACTCAGACAATAAATAATGGAAGACTGCACATAAATTCCCTAGCCTCCTTTCCTTCAAATGGGCAATTCTAGAATGTACTCTATACATGTTTCAAAGTCCCTTCTGGACAGAATCCGTGTTGTCTATGGTAATGACCTCAGTAAGCTGCCTTTAATAGGCTTTGCCTTCCTCCCTGTCTCATTCTCCCTGCTCTATCATCCAGCTTCCTGGAATTACCTCTCAAGTAGACCCAATTTCCTTGCACTGGGTACCTTGTCTTTGTCACTTCCTAAGGTGAGACCATTCAAGAATCTTTAATCAAGCCAGGAAGAGACTCCCTGGGCAACAGGAGAAGCTGTTTCTACCAGGTGAGGTGACTTGGTGGGGTTTGAGGGCTTGAGAATTTGGAATTATCTCTGTCCTTCCAAAGCCTCCAGTGTGGTTTGTCATCTGACACATTCAACTCAATCCCTGAATTTCGAGCCATCTTCGACTCTTCTCTTTCTTTCACACCCTTTCTCAGCTCTGGATTAAAATATATTCAGAATCTGATCACTTCTCACTTTGTTGCAAACACTCTGGTCGAAAACAAAGATATCATTTCTCTAGTGAAATTTTGCGATAACCTCCTAACTGATTGGTTTACAATCCTGTCTCGCTATAGATTATATTTCACAAAAGAGCAAGAATGATCAAACATAATTCAGACCATTTCAAACATCTCATTTCTCAATACTCTGCAAAGGTTTTCCATCCCTATTAAAGTTCAACACTCTCATCATCAACTCTCCCCCACCCCTTTTAACCTATTGTATATGGCCCTACATGATTTTGCCTCTGCTATCCCTTGAACTTACCTTTTACACCTTAGCTTAGGCTGTTAGGTACATGTAACATGCCAGGTACATTTCCTCCTTAGCATCTTTGTACTTGCTATTTCCTCTATGTAGAATGCTCTTCTCCTATTGAAACCAATAGGCATCATTTAGGGGGGATCCAAGGAGCCCAGTCCTTTATGTCTCAGCACAGAAAGAATTCAGCAAGAGGCAAAGTGACAGATAAGAAGTGACTTATTAGAATAGGATGCTTGTGAGGCTTACAAGTGGTGGGCGAGAGGGTGCTGCCCCGAGAACCTAGTGAGCTACAGTTTTATAATCATAGGAAAAGTGGGGAGGGGGAAATGAACACTTTCTTCCTCATTCTTGAGTAGATGGCACTCTCCCATCTTCAGCTCCTCCTCTGGGTCGGGCAGGGTAGTTTTTTTGTCCCTACATGGACAAGCTAGGACTGTCACAACACTATGAAAAAATTATTTCAGGTGTCAGTACAATGAGTGTCTTTCATTTTGAAATGACACCTTTCCATAAATTATTTTTTTCTGTGCGCAAAAAGCACATCCTAGGGATCATTAACTTATTGAACTCACTGGGCAGGATGTGGGTCTCAAGCCACCATTGTTATTGTTTTGGGGTATGTCTTGTGCTTCTGTTGCATGGTTTTGTTGCTAAGCAAGCCTGGTTGATTTTGTGTTTAAGCAAACTTGTTTTCTTGAACAATTATTAATTTACAGGGGTGTCCATACTTTATTCTACTTACAATCCCCTAGTGGGATTAATTATTTAATCACTTACTTTGTCCCTTTACTCTGTCCCTATCACTATTATCTATATGACATAATGCCTAACTTCCTTCAGTTTTCTACTTTAATGCTATCTCATTAGAGAGATGTGGTAAACTGAAAATATGCTGCTCAGGTTTTGTACCCTTGGAAACATAACTGACCGATGTCCCTGACTGGTTCCACTACCATCTTGAGTCAAGGCTATGATTCCTGTGGTCTGTTTCAAGTCAGTGGCTGACTGTAATGGGAGTACTACTGCTGGCCCATTCCTGCAGAATGAGAAAATCCTCACACAGCTGACTTTGGCTAGAGAATTATCTGCCTTGGCATAATGTTTTTAAAAAACTGCTATATCCTGAGATTTCCTGTGCTCAGATATTCTTTCTTGGCCCTCTCTTTCACAGGTGGTTTGAAAGCTCTCTCTACCTTCTCTGGCTCTGCCTCTTAATCTTTCACAGGTATTTTCCTTAATACGTCTGTTGCTTGTCTAATCTCGTCCTGGTGTCTGCTTCACGGAGTATCCAGACTAACAGGGCATTCCCTGATAATTTTCTGTAAAATTTTATCATCATTCTAGTTTCCCTAGCCCGCTTCATTTTTCTTATTAATACCTCTCCTGTTATCTATTCTCTGATCCTTGAAGGCAGAGAACTTACCTATTTCTTTAGCTTCTATAATGCAGCATCTGTATTAGTGCCTTTCACGTGGTTGACTAGAGATATCTGTTGAATGAATAAATGCATAACGAAAAGAGGCCTAAAGCAGCTGTGGATTCTGCCTATCCTGAAACACAGTAATGACAACAGCAGGTTCTGTGTTGCTAAACAGTCCTGTTGCTAAATGACAAAAAAACATTTTAAGCACGTCATGAGAATCTTTTGCTTATCTGGTAATGGTCGAATAATAATTTAAAACTTTGAGCGGTTAAATTATTTTTTAAACTCTCCTGGGCTGCTAGAAGCAATCCGTGCACAAAAGAGCCTTGGTATTTTTGATACTCATTAAAATGGTGTAAATAGTAAACAATGAATCCTCAAAAGGTTGCTCTAATAGACACTTGGTTCGAAGGACCACAGTGATGAGTTAGGTCAATGTTTGGTCACTATGTGCTGTGAAATACTAACGTCCCTTTTCTAATGCTAATCAGTTCTCTACTTACTGACTTCAAAGTCACTCAAATGAGATGACCCATTTCAAATTCCCACTTTTATCTTTTTTTTTGGAGTGCTGGATGCCTGAATCTTCCTCTGAAGTCAATTACTCTGTTGGTCATCCTCCCTACTATAAGCCAACAGACTCCACTCTCACAAGTTTAAGCAGGAAGTATTTATCAACATATATTAATAACCTTCAAGGAACAATTCTCAGACCATACCACAGAACTAGGTAGTTGAGCAACTACAACTCTGACCCCCCACTACTTCCATCACAATTAGGAAAGGACTGTCATAATCATTTATCTTATTTTATTAGCTTTTAAATTGTTCTGTTACTCAAAAAAGGCTTTATTTTTTAATTTCGGTTTCTGATTCTGTTCTCCTGCCTTCATCACTTTCACAATGTTTCTGTTCCTCAATAAGGAAATCACACTTGACCCTGGCATGGACTTAATTTAGCACATATGCATCCAAAGTAGGCCCACTGACATTTTTTTCTTTGTTTTAAACTACCTTCTAAGAACTTCAGGTCTCACAGCATGAACCCCTTGAAGTCAGCCTGGGAACAGGCCATATGCAGATTTTGGTGCTTTTGCAAACTTCCTGTTATAAAGGTAAACAATTCTATTACCAGAGGTTTAGGACAACCTAGGTTTGTTAGAGGCTATATTGTCAGATAACTTACAATAATTATACATCAAACACTGGACCATTCTGAATGCCTTTAGGCATATCTCTGGAGGAACAAAGGGTCACCAGTATTGCCACCCTCATGAACTCACTGCCCTTGCCTCTGTGTGCTCCAGCAAGTTGGGTGCCTTATACCTGACTGGTTTTCTGATATAACTTACATATGACTCGGAGACTCACACAGGTGCATCAAGTTGGCAGAACCTAAGTCCTATGTCTGCAAGGTAGCAGAAAATGTGATTGGAAATGTAGGGTTTCAATTTGTGGAAAGTAAGATTCACAATTTAGGCAGCTATTGTGTTGCAAAAATCAGTCCATCAAGAAACCAAGCACCACACTCGGAGGGTTGGAGAACTCAGGTTTACTATGCCGGTGGCCCAAAACGAGCTAATGCTCCAAAGTTCTGGGCCCTGAGCTCAGGGTGAGCTTTACTTTTATAGGCGTCTGTGCACATGTTTACAGTTAGCATTGGTAGATTGGTTACTTGGTTTACAGAGCACGGCAGTTTCCAAACAGAAACTTACAAAAGCAGGTGCAGAACTTTCCATATTTAGCAAAACATCCTATGGTTACATTTGATTGCTAGGTCATCCTGTTTTTGTTTTCCCTTTTTGGTGCAGCAGGCATATTTTACAAAAGCAGAATGAGCATGGAGTTATTTTTAGCTGAATGCAAGTTTCTAATTTTCCTCTTCAATGCCCCCTCTTGATGCCCCTTAAATCTTGTAAGGCATCAACATGATGATCTTCTAAGCCCAGGGGCTGATAACCTCTCAGGGCTGGAAGGTGTGCAGTGGCCCTCCTATCTGTGGTGGCCTCAGCTAGGCTGGAAACTATCCTCATGAATAATGGCAAGAGGCAAGGTAAAAAAAGGCAGGTCCCGAGGAGGAGTAGGACTATCCCCACAAGAGTTTTGAATCCCCCTAGTTAAGAAAACCAACCCCCAAATAGCTCTTTGGGATCCCATCCCTTCCAAGTCTAGACTGGACATGAACTATTTTAGTCATCTTGTCAGTTATTTCTTCTATAACCTTGCCCTTATCATCTATCTGTAGGCAATAATTACTGAGGTTGAACTTCCCACAGACGCCCCCTTCTACAGCCAGTAAGTAATCTAGGGCTAGGCAATTCTGATAAATAGCACCATGCATCTTGGTTTGTTGTCCTGCCAACAAATTAAGAGCCTTGACCATTTCATTAGTAATGATTTCAACCATAGCCTGGAGCCGGATAATTCTGTTAAGCATGTAAATTGGGGTTTGGTAGCCCCAGGACCCATCTTTTGCCCAAGGGGCTGGCCCATAATATTGGATTATGCGTTCAGGAGGCCACTCATCATCTTTCCAGTTTCCAATCTGTAGAGACCTGTACTTCCTGGTGAGGCCTCTGCCTTCATAAGCTGGGACCCCTAATGATTCACCTTGGGCTAAGGGAAGTAGGAAAAAGGAGGGGCGGATAGTCCCCACTATGCATGCCCCTGACCAACTGGCTGGCAAAACTGAATATGCGTTAGCCCCACATAGCCAATATAATCCTTCTGGAGCAGGCCACTGACCTTCAGTGGACAAGTCATTCCATCTGGTCTTTAAATTGGGGAAGCTTGCTAGAGGGTGAGGATTAGGCTCTATACAGTTTGGGCTTCCCCACCAGTCAGAAGTGTGAGTAGTTGTGTTATAGTGTTTTTGGCCTAGGCAAGTGAGGTTTCCTACTGGAACGTTGAATAATGGGCCCCACCATGCCAGACAGTTCCTGCCGATTATGGAAGTCTTTAAATGCCAAACCCTGACCCTGGTTTTCTTGACTTCCCCTGAGTTGTTGAAGGGTCTCTGGGGATCTAATTCTTTAGCTTCCCAGGGCCAATTGGTCTCCCATATTAGTTCTTCCACACACATAGCAGGAAGTAATCATCAATGTCTGGACTATGGTTTCTGCTAGGGCTAAGAATAGGTTTTTAGTTTTGACTGAAACAGGAGGAGGACTACTTTCTATCTCTTCATAAAAAGAATGGAAGAGCTTGTGTGTAGAAGCCCGGAGTGGAACAGAAATACTCTGGAAATTTAACACAGTTCCTAGGTCAGCACCTCTCCCATTGATATAAATACCGATTTTCAGAACATTTTTCTATTTTGAGTCTTTGGGGTTGAAGACAATGAAATTGACAGGAGTACCTGTCCCTAATTTACAATTGGGGCCAACAGTTCCCTTTTGAAGAAGAGCTATTTTGCTTTGATTCTCCCAGTTTGCCCATGTGACACAGCTCCAGTAAGGGCAATAAACCCAGCGGTCACCACAGTAGGAGGAGTGGGCTTAGGCCTGTTCACACATATATTTGTCATTGAGCCTGTACTCCCATTGCCACGACAAGCCCCCACATCCTGTAGTTACCCAAGGGTTACCCTGCTAACAGCAGCACACACATCAAAGTGTACCGACACCAGACACTCTAGATTTGTAATTCGTGTCCGGCTGGTCAGAAGCCCCTTTGTTGGTGCTGGACCTCTAACCAGTCTTCACTGGAGGGGGATCGGGGGTCAAAACAGGTATATTGGCCTGCTTGTTGACAAGTAGAATAGGTTGTTTTGTTATGTTCACAGGTTCCTTGGACCTCCCCTTGGCAGGAGAAGTGAGTATGGTAAAGCAAGGTCCAAGTGACACCCTGACCTGATCTAGTCTTGCAGATGCATGGAGTACATGAGAGGTCTATTTTACTCTCCAATGTACTAGAGCTCAGTAGAATATAAATTGCTACTACACAAAACATTTGATCCCACTTAATAATTCCATTACTTTTGGGTAAATTGTAGCCAAAACAACCCCTTGTGTTCAGCCTACAGAAAACATCAAGGCCAGTGGTGCAACCAATCCCTACAAGGCAGAGTGTCACCGTCACCCTGACTCTCAGATGTCCCTGGTCGAATTCCTCAAGCTTCCGCCGTGCATAGACCAGTCAGCCCTGATGTGACTGGAGCAGGGCTGAAGATCTCAGGCATTATATGTCCAAATGGCCCTTTTGCCCTAGGGCCCTCCACCAAGATTATTTTCTTAAAATTTTAAGGCTCACTCTCCCCTTCCATCAGCTGACTCTTTGAGCCAATTTATTGAGGAATTAGGTTTTCCCTCAAAAGACTTTCCGCATTTGCTAGACAGACCTGTACCTCCCTCCTTCTTGGTCCGCTGGACCAGTCTGTGCAGAGTGGCACACTCTGATGTGTTCTTATATACTTCCGGATTCTCATTATGAGGCTTCCTTCCTCTGTCACCTTTCCTTCATAATCCCCTGATTTCCCAAGGATTTCAGGCTCTTCACTTAGGCGAGGAGTATGCATACTTGCTCCTGCCACCTGCTCAGTGCCCTCGAGAGGGTCAATCACCCTAGACCCCCTCTAGAGCCCCACCTGAAGTCATTCCTCCACAAACCCCATTACAAGGGACTGCCTCCTTTCAGCCCCATCTCCCTGAGACAT
Organism: Hippopotamus amphibius kiboko; assembly: GCF_030028045.1. Classification (NCBI taxonomy): domain Eukaryota; kingdom Metazoa; phylum Chordata; class Mammalia; order Artiodactyla; family Hippopotamidae; genus Hippopotamus; species Hippopotamus amphibius. The sequence goes on along the minus strand of NC_080198.1, from coordinate 73,634,597 downwards.
TTAACGATCAGGGCCATCTTCAAAGAGGCATGTACGTGTGCTGTTAACATAAGTTTACATAGTTACTTTCAGTAAATTTAATCACTGGAACTGAAAGAAAGCTGCCTATGCAGCAGTATTGAATGGAGCACTTACAATGTATCTGTAGCATAAGTGGAATGTGCTAGGGAAAAGAAAATTCGAAGATAACTTCAGGAAGAGTTCCATGGCAAAAATAATTTCTACAAATCACATAAAGAACTGTTTGTTTCCTCTCATAAATGTACAGTGAGAATATCTGGTTTAAGTTGTAAAAGATACACACAAAGGCTATCCATAAAGTATTTAATTAATTATACATTTTACAAAGGTACATTTCTATGTCTAGTTACTAATAGTATCAAAATGCCTTAGTGTTCCCCAATCTTATAAAACTTAATATTCAAGAATGGGTTTGATTTCACTGTTTGTTGTCCATTAAAAAAAAAAAACAGCTTCAATTAATCCAAACATATTCCTTATATTATTAGGCATTAGAGAAACACTGAAGCATCTGTGGCTCCAACAATCCTTCTTTCTAACTCTGGGCACCTACGTGCCAACAGACAACGCAGAGTGGAGCAGACAGTAAACACCTGCTCTTCAGGATCAGTGATCATTAACCATGGAGCTCTTCCTAGCAATTCTCTTCCACTCTGGATCTTACCTCCTTACTTCTCTATTCCGCCCCCCCTTAGCCAACTTCCCTGATCACTGCTGTTTGTTTCCTTAAACCTTTAACATCTTCCAGCTCTCTCCTCTCATCTAGATTTCCTGTGGGAGCCTCCTGACCACCTTGCTCAATTGTCACTTCGTACCTCAGGATGACAGTCTGTGTCTTAACTCTCCTACAAGATTCAAAGCTCCTCAAGGGTATACACATTTTATGCTTCAACCATACAAACTATTTTGCTAATTACATTACTCAGTAAATTTAAGTCAGTCTCTAGGGCCATCTGATTTCAGCATCAAATTCACTGGACTAGATCAAAAATAGTCAGAAGATTTTAATCCGCAGGACCCTCCGGTTTATTGGAACTGGCTGCCTGAAAAAAGACTGCATAGCAATACCTGCCATGTCTGTGGGAGGCGGGAATAATGACACACGTGCAAATGTCTGCTCCCCGAGACTAAGTGATCTTGGCACGAATTAAATACAAGACGTTGCAGCTTCTCACCCAATTGTTTTCAGAAGATTCTGCAGAAAAAGAAGGCGGAACACTCCCAAACTCATTCTATGAGGCCACCATCACCCTGATACCAAAACCAGGCAAAGATGTCACAAAAAAAGAAAATTATAGACCGATATCACTGATGAATATAGATGCAAAAATCCTCAACAAAATACTAGCTAACAGACTCCAACAGCACATTAAAAAAATCATACATTATGATCAAGTGGGGTTTATCCATGGGATGCAAGGATTCTTGAATATACACAAATCAATCAACGTGATACATCATATCAACAAACTGAAGGATAAAAACCATATGATCATCTCAATAGATGCAGAAAAAGCTTTTGACAAAGTTCAACATCCATTTATGATAAAAGCTCTCCAGAAAATGGGCATAGAAGGAAATTACCTCAACATAATAAAAGCCATATGTGAAAAACCAAAAGCCAACATCGTTCTCAGTGGGGAAAAACTGGAAGAATTCCCTCTAAGAACAGTAACAAGACAAGGGTGTCCACTCTCACCATTATTATTCAACATAGTTTTGGAAGTTTTAGCCACAGCAATCAGAGAAGAAAAAGAAATAAAAGGAATCCAAATTGGAAAAGAAGAAGTCAAATTGTCACTCTTTGCAGATGACATGATATTATATAAAGAAAACCCTGAAGACTCTACCAGAAAACTGCTAGCACTAATTGATGAGTTTAGTAAAGTAGCAGGATACAAAATTAATGCACAGAAATCTCTTGCATTCCTATACACTAACAACGGAAGAGCAGAAAGAGAAATTAAGGAAACTCTCCCATTTACCATTGCAACCAAAAGAATAAAATACCTAGGAATAAACCTGCCTAAGGAGGCAAAAGATCTGTATGCAGAAAACTTTAAGACATTGATGAAAGAAATCAAAGACGATACAAACAGATGGAGGAACATACCATATTCCTGGATTGGAACAATCAACATCGTGAAAATGACTGTACTACCCAAAGCAATTTACAGATTTAATGCAATCCTGATCAAATTACCAATGGCATTTTTCACAGAACTAGAGCAAGAAATCTTATGATTTGTATGGAAACGCAAAAGACTCCGAATAGCCAAAGCAATCTTGAAAAGGAAAGACGGAGTTGGTGGAATCAGGCTTCCTGACTTCAAACTATACTACAAGGCCACAGTGATCAAGACAGTATGGTACTGGCATAAAAAGAGAAAGGACAATCAATGGAATAGAATAGAGAACTCAGAAGTAAGCCCAAACACATATGGGCACCTTCTCTTTGACAAAGGAGGCACGAGTATACAATGGAAAAAAGACAGCCTCTTCAATAAGTGGTGCTGGGAAAATTGGACAGCAACATTTAAAAGAATGAAATTAGAACACTTCCTAACACCATACACAAAAATAAACTCCAAATGGATTAAAGACCTACATGGAAGGCCAGACACTATCAAACTCCTGGAGGAAAACATAGGCAGAACACTCTATGACATCCATCAAAGCAAAATCCTTTCTGACCCACCTCCTAGAATCACGGAAATCAAATCAAGAATAAACAAATGGGACCTCATAAAACTTAAAAGCTTTTGCACAGCGAAAGAAACCATAAACAAGACTAAAAGGCAACCCTCAGAATGGGAAAGAATAGTTGCCTATGAAACAACGGACAAAGGATTAACCTTCAAAATATACAAGCAGTTCATGGAGCTTAATACCAAAAAAGCAAATAATCCAATCCACAAATGGGCGGAAGACCTAAATAGACATTTCTCCAAAGAAGACATACAGATGGCCAACAAACACATGAAAAGATGCTCAGCATCACTAATCAGTAGAGAAATGCAAGTCAAAGTCACAATGAGGTGTCACCTCACACCGATCAGAATGGCCATCATCACAAAATCTGGAAAGCACAAATGTTGGAGAGGGTGTGGAGAAAAGGGAACTCTCCTGCACTATTGGTGGGATTGTAAGTTGGTACAACCACTATGGAAAACAGTTTGGAGGTTCCTTAAAAAACTACAACTAGAACTACCATATGATCCAGTAATCCCACTACTGAGCATATACCCAAAGAAAACCATAATCCCAAAAGAAACATGTACCATAATGTTTACTGCAGCACTATTTACAATAGCCAGGACATGGAAGCAACCTAAATGCCCATCAACAAATGAATGGATACAGAAGATGTGGCATATATATACAATGGAATATTACTCAGCTATAAAAAGGGATGAGATGGAGCTCTATGTAATGAGGTGGATAGACCTACAGTTTGTCATACAGAGTGAAGTCAGTCCGAAATAGAAAGACAAATATTGTATGCTAACTCACATATACGGAATCTAAAAATGGTACTGATGATTTCAGTGACAAGAACAAGGACGCAGGTGCAGAGAATGGACTGGAGAACTCGAGGTCTGGGAGGGGCCGGGGGGTGAAGGGGAAGCTGAGACGAAGCAAGAGAGTAGCACAGACATATATATACTACCAACTGTAAAGTAGATAGCCAGTGGGAAGCTGTTGTATAACAAAGGGAGTTCAACTCGAGGATGGAAGATGCCTTAGAGGACTGGGACAGGGAGGGTGGGGGGGACTCGAGGGAGGGTGGGGGGGGAGTCAAGGGAGGGAGGGAATACGGGGATATGTGTATAAAAACAGATGATTGAACTTGGTGTACCCCCAAAAAAATAATAAATAAATAAATAAAATTTAAAAAAAAAAAAGAAAAGATGACTAGCTACAAATTTCAATATAACTTATTAAATAAACAAAGAAAGTGAAGTGACTGATAAGGTGGTCAGGATAGGCTTCGTAAGAGCAGGAAGGATTAAAAAATAGACATGCATGAACCCACTGAAATAAAGGAGTTGTACAGGTTTGGAGCAACTAGGAACAGACTTTTAAGTAAAGAAAAGCAAGTCTGAGGACTGACTCCACCTGACTTCAAAACTTACTATAAAGCTGCAGTGATCAAGACAGTATGATATTCATAAAAGAATAAAAAAATAAATCTATGAAACAGAATACAGAGCCTAGAAATACTTACACAAACATAGACAATTAATCTTTGACAAAGGCAGCAAAGGACAGTAGAAGAAGGATAGTCTTTTCAACAAATGATGCTGGAATAATTGGACATCCACACGCGAAAAAAAAATGAATCTAGACACAGACTTTACACCTTCCACAAACATTAACTCAAATGGATCACACTAAAATGCAAAACCACAGAACTCCCAGAAGATAACACAGAAGAAAATCTAGGTGACAAGTATGATGATGATATTTTAAATACAACACCAAAGTACAATCCATGAAAGAAATAATTGGTAAACTGGACTTCATGACAATTCAAAACTTCTGCTCTGCAAAAGACAATGTCAAGAGAAGGGAAAGACAAGCCACAGGTTACGAGAAAATATCTGCAAAAGGCAGATCTGATAAAGGACTCTCATTCAACATTTACAAAGAATTCTTAAAACAGCAATAAGAAAATGGAGAATCTAATTGTTAAAAATGGGCAAAAGGTCTTAACAGACACCTCACTAAAGAAGATATACACATGGCAAGTAAGCATATGAAAAGGTGTTCAATATCACATGTCATTAGGGAATTGAGATTTTTTATATATTTATTTATTTATTTATTTATTCTTGGCTGCATTGGGTCTTCATTGCTGCGAGGGCTTTCTCTAGCTGTAGCAAGGGTGGGCTACTCTTTGTTGTGGTGCACAGGCTTCTTATTTCAGTGGCTTCTCTTGTTGCAGAGCACTGGCCCTAGGTGCTTCAGTACTTGCGGCATATGGGCTCAGTAGTTGTGGCTGGCGGGCTCTAGAGTGCAGGCTACGTGGTTGTGGCACATGGGCTTAGTTGCCCCGTGGCATGTGGGATCTTCCTGGACCAGGGATCAAACCCATGTCCCTTGCATTGGCAGGCAGACTCTTAACCACTGTGCCACCAGGGAAGTCCCAGGAATTGAGAATTAAAACAATGACATACCACCACACACCTTTTAGGATGGCCAAAATCCAAAACACTGACAACAGCAAATACTGGAGAGGATGCAAAGCAACACAAATTCATACACTACTAGTGGGAATGCAAAATGATGCAGCCACTTTGGAAGAGAGTCTGGCAGTTTCCTACAAAACTAAACATACTCATCTCACACAATCCAGGAATCACTGTTCTTGGCATGTACTCAAATGCTGAGATCTATGTCCACATGAAAACCTGAACACGGAAACTTACGGGAAATTTATTTATAACTGCCAAAACTTGGACGCATTCAAGATGTCCTTTAGAAAGTGAATGGATAAGTACACTGTGGTATAAACAGACAATGGAATATTATTCAGTGCTAAAAATGAGTTACCAATTCATGAAAAGACAAGGAAGAAACTTAAACACATACTACTAAGTGAAATAAGCCAGTCTGAAAGGGCTGCCTACACACTGGATGATCCCTCCCAACTATCTGAATTCTGGAAAAGGCAAAACCATGGAGACATAAAAAAATCAGTCGTTGACAGTATTGCAGGGAGGCAGAACACAGAGGGCTTTTAGGGTAGTGAAAACACCCTGTATGATACTACAATGGTGGATACATATCATTATATATTCATCTAAAAACACAGAATGTGTAATACCAGGAATAACCCCTCATGTGAACTATGAACTCTGGATGATAAAGATGTGTCCATGTACCTAAATAGACATTTCTCCAAATGAGATATTCGGATGGCCACCAGGCACATGAAAAGATGCTCAATATCACTAATTATTAGAGAAATGCAAATCAAAAATACAATGAGGTAGCACCTCACAACAGTCAGAAAGGCCATCATTAAAAAGTCGACAGGGCTTCCCTGGTGGCACAGTGGTTAAGAACCCACCTGCCAATGCAGGGGACACGGGTCCAATCCCTGGTCCGGGAAGATCCTACATGCCGCAGAGCACCTGAGCCCGTGCGCCCCAACTACTGAGTCCGCACCCTGCAACTACTGAAGCCTGCCAGCCTAGAGCCTGAGCTCCGCAGCAAGAGAAGCCACTGCACTGAGAAGCCTGCGCACCACAACGAAGAACAGCCCCTGCTCATTACAACTAGAGAAAGCCCGGGCCCAGCAACAAAGACCCAATGCAGCCAATAAATAAATAAATAAATAAATAAATAAATAAATAAATAAATACATAAATAAATTTTAAAAATGGTGTTCTTCAAGGTTTAAAAAAAAAGAAAAAAAAAGGCTACAAATAAGAAATGCTGGAGAGGGCCTGGAGAAAAGGGAACCCTCCTACACTGGTGGTAGGAATGTAAATTGGTGCAGCTATTCTAGAAAACAGTATGGAGGTTTCTTAAAAAAACTAAACATAGAGTTGCCATGTGACCCAGCAATCCCAGTCTGGGGCCTCTATCCAGAAAAAACTGCAATTTGAAAAGATACACGCACCCCAATGTTCACAGCAGCACTATCTACAGTAGCCAAGACATGCGAGCAACCTAATGTCCATCTACAGAGGAGCACATAAAGATCTGCTACATGTATACAATAGAATACTTACGGGGCCATGATAAAGAATGAAATAATGCCATCTGAAGCAACATGGATGGACCTGGAGATTATCATACTAAGTGAAATAAGTCAGGAAGAGGAAGACAAACACCAGATGATGTTACTTACGTGTGGCATCTAAAATAGGATACAAATGAACCTATTTACAAAACAGAGACAGACTCATAGACATAGAAAACAAATTTGTGGTTACCAAAGGGGAAAGTGGGTGGGGAAGAGATAAATTAGGAGTTTGGGATTAGCAGATACAAACTACTATATATGAAATAGATAAACAAGGTGTTACTGTATAACACAGGGAACCATATTCAATCTCCTGTAATAGAGTGGGAAGACAAGGGGTAGGGAAATCAAAGGAGGAAATCTAAAGGCCTCAAGGAATGTTGTAAAAGTATAAAGGAAGTCCTAATCCTACACTTGTTCATTGATCCTGAGTTCATAATGATATAATGTTAATTAATAGTTTATTTAAATATTAATGAAGGGGGCAGAGTCAAGATGACAGCCTGGGAAGACTCAGAGATCACATCTCCCCACAAATAGATCAGTTGCCAGATGCAAGCGGGGGACCTGAGACCCAAGCAGACTGCGGGAACCCCGCAGCAACCAGGTAGGACCTGGGGCAAGTCAGGGGGGCGGGGAAGGGGAAGCCACACTGGACCAGCGCCCCTGGGGGGTGGCTGGGGGAGGTCTGGAGGGACCGTTGAGGGCTGGGGAGATCAGGAAACTGCAACTGGGTTTCTCCCACCCAGGAGGCCAGGAGGCCTGCTGAGCTCCCCAGCTGGAGGGCCTGCTGGGCCCCCCAGCAGGGTCCTCCACCCTCCAAGGCCCCCGCTGGGCTGCCTGGGTCCCGGGGGTGTGCGAAGGAGGGAGGAGGGGTGAGGAGGTGGAGAGGCGGACAGGTGGGGTGGGGGCCTTGGGGTTGGGGGATGGGGAGGCGAGAGGGCACTTTGCCTGCCCTCTTGGCCAGGGAGGCCGACTGGGCTCCCAGGCTTGGTCCTTTACTCTGCAGGCCCCCCTCCGGCACGAGGATCCTGGGGGTGTGGGGGGGTGGGGAGGCAGACAGTGGGGGTGGGAAGGGATCTCTCCAGGTCAGAAGAATAGGGGAGGCACCGCTGGGTATTTCTTCTGGGCGGGTCCTCCACCTTCCAAGGCTCCTCCAGGCCGTTGATCCTAGAAGTACAGGAGGGAAGCGGTGGGGGGAAAAGAAGAGCGACAGAAGAGGGGAGGGATGCTCTGGGATCAGAGGATCAGGGGAGGAGTGGAAGGCATTTCCGCTGCCCACTGGCCCAAGAAGCCTGCTGGGCTCCTGAGGCTGGTCCCTCGGTCTCTCTGGCTGAGTGGGTCGTACAAGCCTGGGAGGGAGGGAGGAGAGGAGAAGAGGAAGAGAGGCAGACAGCAGTTGGGGGGGACCTTGCAGGACCAGAGGATCAGGGGTAGACACTGCGGGAAATCTCCCTACCCACTTGGCAGCGGGAGGCCTGGTGCGCCCCCAGGCCTGGTCTTCGGTCCTCCAGGGGCCCCTCTTGGTCTCACTGGTCCTAGGGGTGTAGAAGGAAGGCAGGGAAGAAGAGCAGAGGCAGGCAGGGGAGGGGGCCTTCTGGGATTGGAGGATCAAGGGAGGCGGAGAAGGTATTTCCCCTGCCTACTAGCTCTGGGAAGCCTGCTAGGCTCACAGACCTGGTCTTTCACACTCCAGGCCCCCTCCAGCTGCTTGGGACCTAGGAGAGTGGGGGGTGGGGGAGAGGAAGAGAGGCAGACAGGAACCTTAGGAGACTGGGAGATCTGGGGAAGTGCCGCAGGCGTTACCCTAGCCCAGTTGGCCCTGAGAAGCCTGTTGGGCATCAGAGTCTGGTCTCCTGCCTTTCAGTGCCCCCTGCAGCTGTGAGGGTCCTAGGGGAATAGAAGAGAGGGGGTGAGGAAGAAGAGAACCCAAGGGGGAGCGACCCTCCAAGATTGGAGAACTAGGGGAGGTGCCTAGCATTTCTCCCACCAACTCGGGCCCAGGGAGCTCACTGGGTACCTTGACCTGGTCCTTTGCCCGCAGGACCAGAGGCATTCCTGGGCCCCTCTGCCTCATTGGGCCTAAGCCCCATTCCCCACCACCCCCAAGGCCTTTTCGAAGTGTAGGCCCTGCCCACTGCCTAACTCCACCCCCCCCGCCCCACCATCCCTTGTCTAAGCCCCACCCCCACAGCCAAGGCCTTTTCTGGCTTTTTTTTTTTCTTTTTTTTTCTTTCCACCTCCTCACTTAGGCTATTGCAGTTGTTTTACCTTCCAGCTGTTGCTCCATTTTTTTAAAAATTTTTTCTAACACATCTGTTAGTTTCCTATTATTGTATTTTTTATCTTGCTATTGTTCTGCTATTCTCCTACCTTTTTTTTTAATTGTTTTCATTTTCCTGCTCCACATGGCTTGTGGGATCTTGATTCACAAGCCCAGGGTCAGGTCTGAGCTCCTGAGATGGGAGCTCTGAGTCCAAAACATTGGACTAGCAGGGAAACCCAGTTTGCAGGGAATATTCATCTGAGTGAGGTCTCCCAGAGGTTCTCAACTCAACACGAAGACCCAGCTATACTCAACAGCCTACAAACTCCAGTGCTAGAAACCTCAGACCAAACACCCAGTGGGAGAGGAACACAATCCCACCCATCCAAAGTGGGGGAAAAATGAGGTGACAAAAAAATATGTCACAGATGAAGGAACAAGGTAAAAATACACAAGACCAAATAAATGAAGAGGAAATAGGAAAATTGCCTGGAAAAGAATTCAGAGTAATGATAGTAAAGATGATCCAAAATCTCGATAACAAAATAGAGAAAATACAAGAAACAGTTAATAAGGACTCAGAAGAACTAAAGAATAAACAAACAGTAGTAGATAACAAAATAACCGAAATTATAAATACTCTAGATGCTACAAACAGCAGAATAACTGAGGCAGAAGAATGAATCAGTGAGTTGGAAGATAGAAAGGCGGAAATAACTGCCACAGAGCAGGAAAAAGAAAAAAGAATGGAAGACAGTCTCAGAGACCTTAGTGACAACATTAAGCCAACCAACATTCAAATCATAGGCATCCCAGAAGAAAAACAAAGAAATGGTCTGAGAAAATATTTGAAGAGGTTATAGTGGAAAACCTCCCCAACATGGGAAAGGAAATAATTCATCAAGTCCAAGAAGTGCAGAGAGTCCCATCTAGAATAAACCCAAGGAGAAATACACTGAGGCACATATTAACCAAACTAATGAAAATTAAACACAAAGAAAACATATTAAAAGCAGCAAGAGAAAAGCAACAAATAACATAGAAGGGAAAACGCAAAAGGATAACAGCTTGTGTTTCTGCAGAAACTCTGCAGGCCAGAAGGGAGTGGCAGGATCTATTGAAAGTCCTGAGAGAGAAAAACCTACAGGCAAGAATACTCTACCCAGCAAGAATCTCATTCAGATTCCATGGAGAAATCAAAAGCTTTACAGACAAGCAACAGCTAAGAGAATTCAGCACCACCAAACCAGCCTTACAACAATTGCTAAAGGAACTTTTCGAAGCAGGAAATACAAGAGAAGGAACAGATCTACAAAAACAAACCCAAAACAATGAACAAAATGGGAACAGGAACGTACATGTCAATCATCACATTAATTGTACATGGATTAAATGCTCCAACCAAAAGACATAAACTGGCTGAATGGATACCAAAACAAGACCCTTACATATGCTGCCTACAAGAAACCCACTTCAGACCAAGGGACATATATAGACTGAAAGTAAAGGGATGGAAAAAGATATTCCATGCAAATGGAAGTCAAAAGAAAGCTGGAGTAGCAATACTCATATCAGACACATTAGACTTTAAAGTAAAGACTATTACAAGAGACAAGGAAGGACACTACAGAATGATCAAGGGATCCATCCAAGAAGAACATAGAACAACTGTAAATATCTATGCACCCAACATAGGAGCACCTCAATACATAAGGCAAATGCTAACAGCCATAAAAGGGGAAATCGACAGTAACAGAATAATAGGAGCAGACTTGAACACCCCACTTACATCAATGGACAGATCATCCAAACAGAAAATAAATAAGGACATGCAACCTTTAAATGACACATTAGGCCATCTCGACTTAATGAATATTTATAGGACATTCCATCCCAAAACTACAGAATACACTTTCTTCTCAAGTGCACATGGAAAATTTTCTAGGATACATCACATCTTGGGTCACAAATCAAGCCTCAGTAAATTCAAAAAAATTGAAATCGTATCAAGCATTTTCTCTGACCACAATGACATGAGACTACATATCAATTACAGGAAAAAAACTGGAAAAAATACAAACAAATGGCGACTAAACAATATGCTATTAAACAACCAAGAAATCACTCAAGAAATCAAAGAGGAAATCAAAAAATACCTAGGAAAAAATGACAATGAAAACACAACAACCCAAAATCTATGGGATGCAGCAAAAACAGTTCTAAAAGGGAAGTTTATAGCAATACAGTCCTACCTCAAGCAACAAGAAAAATATCAAATAAACAACCTAACCTTAACACCTAAAACAATTACAGAAAGAACAAAAAAACCCCAAAGTGAGCAGAAGGAAAGAAATCATATAGATCATATCAGAAATAAATGCAAAAGAAATGAAGGAAACAACATCAAAGATCAATAAAACCAAAGCTGGTTCTTTGAGAAGATAACAAAATTGATAAACCATTAGCCAGACTCATCAGGAAAAAAAGGGAGAAGATTCAACATAGTTTTAGAAGTTTGAGCCACAGCAATCAGAGAAGACAAAGAAATAAAAGGAATCCAAATTGGAAAAGAAGAAGTCAAATTGTCACTCTTTGCAGATGACATGATATTATATATAGAAAACCCTAAAGATGCTACCAGAAAAGTGCTAGCACTGATAGATGAATTTAGTAAAGTAGCAGGATACAAAATGAATGCACAGAAATCTCTTGCATTCCTATACACTAACAACGGAAGAGCAGAAAGAGAAATTAAGGAAACTCTCCCATTTACCATTGCAACCAAAAGAAGAAAATACCTAGGGATAAATCTGCCTAAGGAGGCAAAAGATCTGTATGCAGAAAACTATAAGACACTGATGAAAGAAATCAAAGACGACACAAACAGATGGAGGGACATACCATGTTCTTGGATTGGAAGAATCAATATTGTGAAAATGACTATCTTACCCAAAACAATTTACAGATTCAACGCAATCCCGATCAAATTACCAACGGCATTTTTCACAGAACTAGAACAAGAAATCTTACGATTTGTAGGGAAACACAAAAGACCCCGAATAGCCAAAGCAATCTTGAGAAGGAAAGACGGAGTTGGTGGAATTAGGCTTCCTGACTTCAAACTATACTACAAGGCCACCATGATCCAGACAGTATGGTACTGGCCCAAAAATAGAAAGTGAGATCAATAGAACAGAATAAAGAACTCAGAGGTAAACCCAAGCATATATGGGCAGCTTATCTTTGACAAAGGAGGCACGAATATACAATGGAAAAAAGACAGCCTCTTCAATAAGTGGTGCTGGGAAAATTGGACAGCAACATGTAAAAGAATGAAATTAGAACACTTCCTAACACCATACACAAAAATAAACTCCAAATGGATTAAAGACCTACATGGAAGGCCAGACACTATCAAACTCCTGGAGGAAAACATAGGCAGAACACTCTATGACATCCATCAAAGCAAGATCCTTTCTGACCCACCTCCTAGAATCACGGAAATAAAATCAAGAATAAACAAATGGGACCTCATAAAACTTAAAAGCTTTTGCACAGTGAAAGAAACCATAAACAAGACTAAAAGGCAACCCTCAGAATGGGAGAAAATAGTTGCAAATAAAAAAATTGAGGGAGCAATACTCTTCCATATATACAGAATTTTTATTCTGCAGCTTTAGAATTTTTCGGTCAGGAGATTTTTGCAATCCTGTCTTTCAAATTCATGGTGTGTTTTCAGCCTCTTTGCAAAAAAGAATTATATACCAGCTTGGTCACTCTGTGGCTGCTGCTTTTTATGTCAGGCTATAACTTTGGAAATAGTATCAGATATTTTATTTGCCTCCCGCATTTGTTACTGTTCATTTCAGATTATGTTTTTTTCTAATGTGTTATTCAGCCAGACTTTAACAAGCACTATCCTTACTCAAGGTACTTTTTACACATCTTTCATATATTATTGGCACATATGTAGTTCATGAATTTGGTGGAGGAGATAGAGTTTAAGGCGAATATGCTGGGCTATCTGATAAAACGATTTGTTTGGAGTGAGGGATTAATTAGAACAAAATCGGAGCTATGCAAACCCTTGTTATATTACATTTTCCATTTATATTAAATCTTGACTGTGTTCCTAGACTAGCTATATTCAAGCATCTGACTAATATTCTTGCTTCACTTGCCATTTGATTCAAATGTGATCATAATTGATGCTTATAAACCCAATAATGTGGTTAGAGACTCATCTCCTATAACCAGCTAGGAAAAATTCCTGAGCCTTATAAAGCTATCTCCTCATTTATAAAAAAGAAAGAAAAACTACCTCACTGAATTGTGGGAAGATTTAAATGCGATGAACTGTGTAAAATCATGGAGCAATGTTTGACATAAAGTAGGCCCTCCATAAAGGTTAAGCAACTTCTGGAAAAGGCCTGTTGCTGGAGTGTCCCAATTAAAGAAGTTAACCTTCAAAGGAAATGAAGCGTATAAACACAAATCCTTTAATCTTATAGTATTGCAAGATTATTTGTTTGTTTTAGTGACGGGCAAGAGTAAAGAATATATAAATTGGTATAGTTTCAAATTCCCAAAAATACATAAAGAGAAAGGTAGACATCTTTAAAAATTTTTTCTAACCGAACACAAACGTGTATCTACTATGGCCTACTCCACAAACCCAGAGGGAAAAAAAATTATGCATATCTCTTATTTGGTTCCTGTTAATCCACTGGGTCGTCTTTGGTTACCTGCATCCCTCCCTAAATGCCACAGCTCTTGTCAGACACCCTCTACAAATAGCCACCCTCAGAGTTCTGGTCACTTCTCCCTTTCCTTCAGACCGGGAACAGGTAATGGTTCTCCGCTGTTGCTAGTTCTGAAGTTCTACATAATCCTTATTTTTGGTTTCTTTAAACACTCCCACAGTTTTAAAAATAATCCTTTGAATCAGTTGGAGTTTACCCTATATTTTCTTCAGAGATCCTGACTGAAACAATTAAATAAGGACGCAAGCCAGGTTCTCCAAAATAAGAACTCCTACAGGTGAAACCACATTTCATTTTGTGGGTAGCATTTCCTCTAAGCACCCCTGGAATCAGAAGGAGGATAGGGAGCTGTGAAGGGTATTCCAGGCTACAGACCCACTAGGCCCGCATAGGAGTGAACGAGCCTTCACGTGGTTCCCACCCCGGCCTCCACGTCTTCCACCTGGGACTCCAGGTGTAGTGGATTAGAGACCCTGCTGTACCCCATCTGAATTCCTGACCCACAGAAACCATGAGACAGAAATACTTATTATTGTTGCTTTAAGCCACTGCACTTCGAAGCACCCTGTTACACAGCAACAGATAACTACTACGCTTGTCCTCTCCGGCGTCTGTCCTCTGAGGAGGTCCCAACCTCTTCCTCTTTTTCACTGTCCATCATCTCTGACACCTGTGAGAATAGGCAGCGCCAGCGCTCACTGACCCTAATGACACAGCAGACCAGGGTGACTCATTTCTCCTGTTCTCTAAGCCTTTCCTGACAAGACTTCACAGCATAACACAGTGGTAAAGAGTGCACACCCTCTAGCTGAACTGTGTGCCTTCAAGTAAGCTCTGCCACTTACTAGCAGTAAGCCCTTGAACCAATTATATAACCTCTACATACCCCAGTGTCTGCATCTGTAAAATGGCGATAATAATAGCACATGGTTGATAAGGTTATTAGGATTAAACAAATTATTATTTGTATATTGTTCCAGAGTGCCTGGAATATAGAAAGTGTATATTTTATAGAATATAAAATAATATAAAACATATATACTATATAATATAAATATGTTATAGATATAATTATATCTATATATAGATTACATACATATATAGATTCTATCAATATAATATTATATAGCTACGTAGTCTATATAGACTATATAATATCTATCTAATTAGATATATCTAATATATATATCGAATCTATAGATTATATTGATAGAATCTATATATAGATATAATTATATCTATAATTATATATTAAAGATATATAATATATATAATATAAATAAAAGAATATAAAATAAGACAGTATGCCAGAAAATGACCAATTTCCCCACAAAGCAACAATGGGAAGACTCACTGAATCCAGAAAACCTAAATAAAGGATGGCCTGAAAAACCTGGTCTCTTCTAAAATATTCTAAAGTATTTTGTTAAGGGTAACATGCTAATTACCTGATATGAATACACACACATATGCTTGTGCTAATTTGTCTCTGGCTTTCTAAAGCATAATTTTGGACATCCTTAACATAGACTGTTAGCTTTCTCCTCTGTTCTTTAATAAATCTTGAGATATGTACATCAGCTCTGGTATATAAGCTAAGATCCTGACAGGAAACAGATGCCATTCTCAAACTGGGTAATTCAGGAGAATTTAATTAAGGGACATTTTTGAAAGGTGGACAAGATTTCTAAAAGTCAATAACAAAAGACAGTACAGTTAGAAATGGCAGGGAGCCATTAGCTCCCATAGGCGGTAAGGCAAGAGTAGTTCTCTGGAGAGGGCTGTCTTGAAGAGATTTTGGCAGAGGGACACAGCCAACCAGGGCTGACCCAGTTGGGAGGTTACCAGGTGTTTGGTTATTTATTGCTGTGAAACAATAATCATGTATTGTACTCACAATATTGTGGGTCACTAACTCTGGCAGGGCATAGCTGAAATGGATTATTTTTGCTTCACCAAAGCCTGGAGTCTCAGCTGGGGTGGTTTGAACAGCTGGAGATGTTTGAGACAGCTCAACAAGGGTCATATATCTGGGGCCTCGGTACGGTTGTTGGCTGAGTTCCTTCATTCTTCTCTATGATATATCTGCTGGGATTGCAACGTCCTCCAAGATGTTGTCTTCACTCACGTTTCTGCCTTGGAAGGCTGGAACAGCTAGGGGATGGCCAGCTTCGCTCTTTCTCCATGATCTCTCCCTATGGCTTCCTCCAGCAGGGAAGTCTCAGGGTAGTCGACTTCTGACAAGACAGCTCAGAGCTCCAAGAGTGAGGGCTCCAGGAGACCTAGGTAGTAGGGGCTGCAAGGCTCCTTGTGATGCCCTAGCCTTAGAAGTCTCAAAATGTTACTTCCACTACATGCGATTGTTCAAGCAAGTTACTTAGGCCAGC
This sequence comes from Hippopotamus amphibius kiboko, assembly GCF_030028045.1. NCBI lineage: Eukaryota > Metazoa > Chordata > Mammalia > Artiodactyla > Hippopotamidae > Hippopotamus > Hippopotamus amphibius. The sequence goes on along the minus strand of NC_080198.1, from coordinate 73,618,403 downwards.
TCTGATTAAAGGGGAGAGGGGAATTAGACTCCACTCGTCAAATCTTCAACTGGAGAAATAGCACAAAAACCCTTGACAGCATGTTTAGTTTAGCATATCCGGTTATTAAAGATTCTGAGCTCATTTCCTCCTGGCCTGCCATCTCTTGCTGATGCTCTCTATAAACCAAGACAACCAATACCCAGAGGGCAAAGGAGCTTGTTTTTTTTAATCCTACTAAAATTTAAAAATTTGAGAAAATTTACAAATTTATAAATATACAAATTTATATTATTTTACTTTTATAATCACATGTCATATATTTATTGTTTGTTAATATTGGGTTGGTCAAAACATTCATTCGGTTAGTGAATATGTTGTTCAATAAAGTGCTCTGTGAAAATGAAAAATGTCTTTTAGTTTTACTTAAAACCAAATGAACTTTTTGGCCAACACAATACATTCTTATATTCATATTATTTTCTTCATTGAAATACAGTTAATTGACAATGTTGTGTTAGTTTCGGGTGTACAGCAAAGTGATTCAGTTTTATATATATATGTGTATACAAACACACACACATATATATTCTTTTTTCAGATTCTTTTCCCTTATAGGTTATTACAAAATACTGAGTATAGTTCCCTGTGCTACACAGTAGGTCCTTGTTGGTTATCTATTTTATATATAGCAGTGTGTATATGTTAATCCCAGATTCCTAATTTATCCCACCCTCCCCCCTTTCCACTTTGGTAACCATCAGTTTGCTTTCCATGTCTGTGGGTCTATTTCTGTTTTGTCAATAAATTCCTTTGTACCATTTTTTTAGATTCCACATATAAGTAATAGCATATATTCATCTTTGTCTGACTTACTTCACTTAGTATGATCATCTCTAGGTCCATCCATGTTGCTTCAAATGGTATTATTTCATTCTATTTTATGGCTAATATTCCATTGTATATATGTACCACATCTTCTTTATCCATTCATCTGTCGATGGACATTTAGGTAGTTTCCATGTCTTGGCTATTGTAAATAGTGCTGCAATGAACATTGGGGTGCATGTATCTTTTTGGGTTATAGTTTTCTCCAGATATATGCTCAGGAGTGGGATTGCAGGATCATATGGTAGCTCTGTTTTTAGTTTTTTAAGGAACTTCCATACTGTTCTCCATAGTGACTGTACCAATTTACATTCCCATGAACAGTGTAGGAGGGTTCCTTTTTCTCCACATTCTCTCCAGCATTTATTGTTTGTAGACTTTTTGATGATGGCCATTCTGACCGGAGTGAAGTGGTACCTCATTGTAGTTTTCATTTGCATTTCTCTAATAATTAGCAAAGATGCTGAGCATCTTTTCATGTGCCTGTTGGCCATCTGTATGTCTTCTTTGGAGAAATTTCTATTTAGGCCTTCTGCCCATTTTTTGATTGGGTTGTTTGTTTTTTTGTTATTGAGCTGTATGAGCTGTTTGTGTATTTTGGAAATTAATTTCTTGTTGGTCTCATTGTTTGCAAATATTTTCTCTCATTCTGTGGGTTGTCTTTTTGTATTGTTTATGGTTTTCTTTGCTGTGCAAAAGCTTTTAAGTTTAATTAGGTCCCATTTGTTTATTATTGTTATCTCCATTACTCTAGGAGACAGATCCAAAAAGATATTGCTGCAATTTATGTCAGAGTGTCCTGCCTGTGTTTTTCTCTAGGAGTTTTATAGTATCCGGTCTGACATTTAGGTCTTTGGTCCATTTTGAGTTTATTTTTTGTATGTGGTGTTAGAGAATGTTCTAACTTCATTCTTTTACATGTAACTGTCCAGTTTTCCCAACACCACTTATTGAAGAGACTGTCTGTTCTCCAGTGTATATTCTTGGCTCCAGAGGAGCTTGTTTATGTAGTCTTTATGGGTCAGCCTTCTGGGAACAGAGTAGGACCTGAAGGAACAAACAGAAGATATCCAGCATATCCAATGACTCTCCAAACCCTCAAAAAGGCTTTCAAGCACTGTGCTAGAGTTATATAGGAGTTTGTTCTTGAGAACATGGGAATGACCAAGAGGAGAGAATCATATAAGCCCTTCATTGCATTTGTATTTCCTATTATTGTACCTTTCATTCTTCCAGACTTAATCTGTGTTCATATAGAAGTGTTCTTTGGTGTGGGCTAGAATTTCATTCCCTACATACCGTCAATTATGGTACTGCAATTTCCCATCTACAGGGAAAAAATAGACTTACCTCCAACTGGAATCCCACCATTGGAATATTCTTGCAAATCATTCTTACACAGGGTGGGTAGCAACATGTTAGTCTGTGTGTGCTAGCATGCTGAGGCTTGGGATGCAGTACATTTGTGCCTCAGGAGTCTAGCAACATTAGATACTGTGTCCCCTTCCATCGTGAGGTTCTATTTAAAAAAATTTTTTTTGGACGGAAGGCAGGGAACGGTAGAGTATCAGGTGAAGGCCTTAAACTCATACTGTACATCATTTTCTGTTTGGTTTATCTTCAGAATCAAATAGTTACTTCCTTTTTCAGCAAAGACTAGTAAAGGAGCATTCTCCTTCTATACCTTCCAGAATGTTTTGCTGTCCAGTAATTTTTAAATATATTATAGTTTCCTTTTAAACTAAGTCTTATCACAGTTTTCCAGATTCCCCAAGTCAGAAAGAGCTTTTTCCTCCTGAACTATCCACACACTTCCAGTAACAAGTGATGTAAGGCATATTCATTTCGCAACACGATGTCTGACCCTTTTCATCCTGGAATTAGGTGATTCTGAAGAATGTGTGGTAGGAATATTCATATAAGTCTCTCCCACACCAGGGCAGCGAGCAAAAACTTCACAATGAAAAGAATTGACTTTGAACCAGATAAAGATATCTCCCTTAAACCAAACTAAATGTATTCCTAACTGAACGTCCTCTTCGCTGAATCCCCAAAATGCCTTCAGCCACTCCAGTGATATTGCTGACATCTGAGGAGGAAATTTTGGGTGTAAAGAGTCCGTTGGGGGGAGAAAAAGATGGCGGCGAAGTAGAGAGACGTGGAGTGCATCCCTCTCCACAGATGCATTGGGAATGCACGGAAGGAGGCAGTCATTCCCACAGAGAACCAGCTGAACACCAGCAGACGGCCTCGGACACCGGAAAGGGCTGCGGAGAACCTGACATAGCCGACTGAATATTCGTCTAATCCAATACTTGGACATTAGTCTGAGGCTTGGACAGTCTTCTATAAACACCTCTATCACCAGGACAAGCAACCCCAAAAGCTTGGACAACCATGAGGAAACAAAGAAACACCATGCAGGCAAAGGAGCAGGAAAAAAACCCACAAGACCAAATAAATGAGGAGGAAATAGGAAAAATGCCTGAAAAAGAATTTAGAGTAATGATAGTAAAAATGATACAAAATCTCGATAACAAATTAGAGAAAGTACAAGAAACAGTTCATAAGAACTCAGAAAAACAAACAGCAATGGATAACAAAATAACTGAAATTAAAAATACTCTAGATGCTCTAACCAGCAGAATGACTGAGGCAGAAGAACGAATAAGTGAGTTGGAAGATAGAATGGAAGAAATAAACGCCACAGAGCAGGAAAAAGATAAAAAAATAAAAAGACTAGAAGACAGCCTCAGAGACCTCAGTGATAACCTTAAACGTACCAACATTCGAATTATAGGCATCCCAGAAGAAGAAGAAAACAAGAAAGGGTCTGTGAAAATATTTGAAGAGGTTCTAGTGGAAAACTTCCCCAACATGGGAAAGGAAATAATGAACCAAGTCCAAGAAGCACAGAGAGTCCCATACAGAATAAACCCAAGGAGAAATACACCAAGACACATATTAATCAAACTAATGACAATTCAACACAAAGAAAAAATATTAAAAGCAGCAAGAGAAAAGCAACAAACAACATATAAGGGAAAACCCATCAGGATAACAGCTGACCTTTCTACAGAAACTCTGCAGGCCAGAAGGGAATGGCAGGATATACTGAAAGTCCTGAAAGAGAGAAACCTACAGCCAAGAATACTTTACCCAGCAAGAATCTCATTCAGATTTGAGGGAGAAATCAAAAGCTTTCCAGACAAGCAAAAGTTAAGAGAATTCAGCACCACCAAACCAGCCTTACAACAAGTGCTAAAGGAACTTCTCTAAGTAGGAAACACAAGAAAAGGAAAACACCTACAAATACAAACCCAAAACAATTAAGAAAATGGTAATTGGAACACACATGTCAATAATCACTTTAAATGTAAATGGATTAAATGCTCCAACCAAAAGACACAGACTGGCTGAATGGATACAAAAACAAGACCCTTCTATATGCTGCCTACAAGAAACCCACTTCAGACCAAGGGATACATATAGACTGAAAGTGAAGGGATGGAAAAAGATATTCCATGCAAATGGAAGTCAAAAGAAAGCTGGAGTAGCAATACTCATATCAGACAAATTAGACTTGAAAGTAAAGACTATTAAAAGAGACAAGGAAGGGCACTACATAATGATCAAGGGATCCATCCAAGAAGAACATATCACAATGGTAAATATCTATGCCCCCAATATAGGAGCACCTCAATACATAAGGCAAATGCTAACAGCTATAAAAGGGGACATCGACAGTAACACAATTATAGTGGGAGACTTGAACACCCCACTTACATCAATGGACAGATCATCCAAACAGAAAATAAATAAAGACACACAAGCTTTAAATGACACATTAGACCATCTCGACTTAATTGATATTTATAGGACATTCCATCCAAAAACGACAGACTACACTTTCTTCTCAAGTGCACACGGAACATTTTCCAGGATAGATCACATCCTGGGTCACAAATCAAACCTCAGCAAATTCAAGAAAATTGAAATCATATCAAGCATCTTCTCAGACCACAATGCCATGAGACTAGATATCAATTACAGGAAAAAAACTGCAAAAAATACAAACACATGGAGGCTAAACAATTCACTATTAAACAACCAAGGAATCACTACAGAAATCAAAGAGGAAATCAAAAAGTATCTAGAAACAAATGACAACGAAAACACAACAACCCAAAACCTATGGGACGCAGCAAAAGCAGTTCTAAGAGGGAAGTTTATAGCAATACAGTCCTACCTTAAGAAACAAGAAAATGATCGAATAAACAACCTAACCTTACACCTCAAACAACTAGAGAAAGAAGAACAAAGAAACCCCAAAATGAGCAGAAGGAAAGAAATCATAAAGATCAGAGCAGAAATAAATGAAAAAGAAAGGAAAGAAACCATAAGAAAAATCAATAAAACTAAAAGCTGGTTCTTTGAGAAGATTAACAAAATTGATAAACCATTAGCCAGACTCATCAAGAAAAAAAGGGAGAAGATGCAAATCAACAGAATTAGAAATGAAAAAGGAGAAGTCACAACGGACACCTCAGAAATACAAAAGATCATGAGAGACTACTACAAGCAACTATATGCCAATCAATTGGATAACCTGGAAGAAATGGATACATTCTTAGAAAAATACAATCTTCCAAGACTGAACCAGGAAGAAATAGAAACCATGAACAGACCAATCACAAGTACAGAAATTGAGGCAGTGATTAAAAATCTCCCAACACACAAAAGCCCAGGACCAGATGGATTCACAGGCGAATTCTATCAAACATTTCGAGAAGAGTTAACACCTATCCTTCTCAAACTCTTCCAAAATATTGCAGAAGGCGGAGCACTCCCAAACTCATTCTATGAGGCTACCATCACCCTGATACCAAAACCAGGCAAAGATGTCACACAAAAAGAAAACTACAGACCAATATCACTGATGAATATAGATGCAAAAATCCTCAACAAAATACTAGCTAACAGACTGCAACAGCACATTAAAAAAATCATACACCACGATCAAGTGGGGTTTATCCCTGGGATGCAAGGATTCTTCAATATACGCAAATCAATCAACGTGATACATCATATCAACAAATTGAAGGATAAAAACCATATGATCATTTCAATAGATGCAGAAAAAGCTTTTGACAAAGTTCAACATCCATTTATGATAAAAGCTCTCCAGAAAATGGGCATAGAAGGAAATTACCTCAACATCATAAAAGCCATATATGACAAACCAAAAGCCAACATTGTTCTCAATGGAGAAAAACTGGAAGAATTCCCTCTAAGAACAGGAACAAGACAAGGGTGTCCACTCTCACCACTGTTATTCAACATAGTTTTGGAAGTGTTAGCCACAGCAATCAGAGAAGAAAAAGAAATTAAAGGAATCCAAATTGGAAAAGAAGAAGTAAAATTATCACTCTTTGCAGATGACATGATACTATATATAGAAAACCCTAAAGACTCTACCAGAAAACTGCTAGCACTCATTGATGAGTTTAGTAAAGTAGCAGGATACAAAATTAATGCACAGAAATCTCTTGCATTCCTATACACGAACAACGGAAGAGCAGAAAGAGAAATGAAGGAAACTCTCCCATTCACCATTGCAACCAAAAGAATAAAATACCTAGGAATAAACCTGCCTAAGGAGGCAAAAGATCTGTATGCAGAAAACTTTAAGACATTGATGAAAGAAATCAAAGATGACATAAACAGATGGAGGGATATACCATGTTCCTGGATTGGAAGAATCAACATCGTGAAAATGACTGTACTACCCAAAGCAATTTACAGATTTAATGCAATCCCGATCAGATTACCAATGGCATTTTTCACAGAACTAGAGCAAGAAATCTTACGATTTGTATGGAAACGCAAAAGACCCCGAATAGCCAAAGCAATCTTGAGAAGGAAAAATGGAGTTGGTGGAATCAGGCTTCCTGACTTCAAACTATACTACAAGGCCATAGTGATCAAGACAGTATGGTACTGGCACAAAAATAGAAAGGAAGACCAATGGAACAGAATAGAGAACTCAGAAGTAAGCCCAAACACATATGGGCACCTTATCTTTGACAAAGGAGGCACGAGTATACAATGGAAAAAAGACAGCCTCTTCAATAAGTGGTGCTGGGAAAATTGGACAGCAACATGTAAAAGAATGAAATTAGAACACTTCCTAACACCATACACAAAAATAAACTCCAAATGGATTAAAGACCTACATGTAAGGCCAGACACTATCAAACTCCTAGAGGAAAACATAGGCAGAACACTCTTTGACATACATCAAAGCAACATCCTTTTTGACCCACCTCCTAGAATCATGGAAATAAAATCAAGAATAAACGAATGGGACCTCATGAAACTTAAAAGCTTTTGCACAGCAAAAGAAACCATAAACAAGACTAAAAGGCAACCCTCAGAATGGGAAAAAATAATTGCCTATGAAACAACGGACAAAGGATTAACCTCCAAAATATACAAGCAGCTCATGCAGCTTCATACCAAAAAAGCAAATAACCCAATCCACAAATGGGCAGAAGACCTAAATAGACATTTCTCCAAAGAAGACATACAGATGGCCAACAAACACATGAAAAGATGCTCAACATCACTCATCATCAGAGAAATGCAAGTCAAAGCCACAATGAGGTATCACCTCACACCAATCAGAATGGCCATCATCACAAAGTCTGGAAACAACAAATGTTGGAGAGGGTGTGGAGAAAAGGGAACTCTCCTGCACTGTTGGTGGGACTGTAAGTTGGTACAGCCACTATGGAAAACAATTTGGAGGTTCCTTAAAAAACTACAAATAGAACTACCATATGATCCAGTCATCCCACTCCTGGGCATATACCCAAAGAAAACCATAATCCCAAAAGAAACTTGTACCATCATGTTTATTGCAGCACTCTTTACAATAGCCAGGACATGGAAGCAACCTAAATGCCCATCAACAAATGAATGGATACAGAAGATGTGGCATATATATACAATGGAATATTACTCAGCTATAAAAAGGGATGAGATGGAGCTATATGTAATGAGGTGGATAGAACTACAATCTGTCATACAGAGTGAAGTAAGTCAGAAAGAGAAAGACAAATATTGTATGCTAACTCACATATACGGAATATAAAAATGGTACTGATGAACTCAGTGACAAGAACAGGGAAGCAGATACAGAGAATGGACTGGAGAACTCGAGGTATGGGAGGGGGCGGGGGGTGAAGGGGAAACTGAGAAGAAGCGGGAGAGTAGTACAGACATATATATACTACCACCTGTAAAATAGTCAGTGGGAAGTTGTTGTATAACAAAGGGAGTCCAACTCGAGGATGGAAGATGCCTTAGAGGACTGGGGCAGGGAGGGTGGGGGGGAATCGAGGGGGGGGCGTCAAGGAAGGGAGGGAATATGGGGATATGTGTAAAAAAAACAATTGATTGAACCTGGTGTACCCCCAAAAAAAATAAAATAAAATAATAAAAAAAAAAAAAAAAAAAAAAAAAAAAAAGAGTCCGTTGTCTTAAACAGTCAGCAGTTAAATAATTGCAGCGATGTGGCCATGTTGCTAGAAACCCACTCAGAGATTCAGAAGGGGCCCTATAAAGGAATGATCCGGAAGCTTCTGTAACGTTGGGGTACATCCACCTCTGCCCTTTTTTGCAGATGATGTTTCCTCAGGAGGCGCCGTTGCTCTTCTCTGCCTCTGTGTCTAGATCAGGGACATCCTGAGTCAGCTTGGCACACAGTACACCCCAGCCCCCGCCACCCCCGCTGCCTCCCAGTGCTGAATTACAGCTCATAAAGAGACGTGGTTTCGTTCCTCTCTTCCAGAAGCTCCAAATTCCTTATGAAAATTAATCTAACTCCATCCTAGGGACCTTGTGTGTGATGAAGGGGTCCCAGGGAATGGCAGCCTTTTGTTTCAACTGTCATTCCCCCTTCAAACAAGGGAACCCTTCCTATACCCCATGTACATAACTAAAGGGAAAATGTCACGTGATTTCTAGCAGCCGATCCGATTCAAAGAAACTGTCTGTCTCCTTTCTTACAGGTTGGAAGTGCTCACTTAATTTTTAATACCCCCGCCCCCCTCAAAGGCTATCTACAGGTATTGTCTGCCTCAAGAGGCACCCTGTTACTTTTTTTTAGGTGACTAAAACAAATACATGTACATATATTTATCAATTATATGCTATAACATTTTAGGTTATGATGTGGATATACACAATTTACTGTTCTCAAGGACCGTATAATCTGGTATTCAATGCTTAACATTTAGCACCTAGCATGTACCAGAGAGTATTGTGGGAGCTGGCGACCCAGTGGTGAATAAAACAAACTCCACTTTATGGAGCTTACAGACATCTGGAATAAACAAACAAATAATATAGAATATAATGTCCAGAGTAGATAAGTGTATCAAGAAAAATACAGCTGTGTTTGGCAGTGGTCTGATTGTGTGTCCTATTTACTTACTCAGAAGACCCTTCTGAGATGATATGTGAGCAAAGATCCACATTAATTGAGATGTGGAGCTATGCAACTATTTGGGGTTTTTTTTTTTTAAGTCAGAGTGAGCAATCTCCCCAATTTGGGAGATTTTTTAAATCTTAATAACAATAAAAACTGTTAATGAGTCACAAGAATAGTAAATAAGACATAAGAAACCTTACTCATTCATTCATTCATTTATGTTCCTAGGGATACAGATATGAACACAAGGTCTTAGAAGGGTGTGACTAAGACTAGCATGAATAAGACACAGGGCCTGCCCTCCAGGAGCTCATATCCTGATGTGGAAATAAATTTCAAGTAGAGGATTACAGTACACTGCAAAGGTTGGGCATGTGCTATGAGATTACTTAAGAGGTATACTAAATGAGGCTTGGGTGAGAAGTGGGGCCTGTTAAGGCCTGGGAGTATGAGTTTGCTGGAGAACTTAATCTCTAAATGAAATTCAGAGGAAACAGTAGGAGTTAGCAAGAAGCCAAAGAGAGCACATTTCAGCCTTGTGCAAAGTCCTGGGAAACTGAGAATATGCTACATTTAAAGAACCGTGGCACTGATGCTTCTGCCAGTGTGAACCAGGTTCAGGCCACACATGGCTTTATATGTCCCACTGAGAAGATTGTCCTCTGGTTAGAGGGGATAATGGGGAAACACCAAAATGTTTTAAGACGGAAGTGACTCCAGCAGGCTTACACTTTGGAAAGATCACTCTGCCTGCGACATAGAGAACGCATGGCTTCAGGATTGAAGACAGGAAGTGGGTTGGAGAAAGGGGATGGATTTAAGAGCTATGATATAAGATCAGTCTTTAGGACTCCATGATTGGCTGGAAAAAGAGAAAATTACAAAATGAATTATTTACACCAAAAAGGTGGCTTCAGAGAATGGATTTGGAGTCAGTTTTGAACCATATGCTGGATTTGAATAGATGGAGTAAGGAGTTTAATAGAAGGGAGAGGGCTAGAAGTCCCTTCATGTAGTTATTCTCCAGGTAAGAACTACGGAGCTCTAACTGAGTGCTGGGCACTCTGACTACTAAGGTATATTTATTATATCACATAATAGTCAGAACAAGTCTACGTGAGCCATTGTTATTCCTGTTACAGAGAAGGAAGCTGAGGCACTGGGCAGTCACCCAGCTGGAAAACAGAATGATACAAACTTCCAATCTAGACTATAAAAGCCAGAGCCATTATTTTATAACCATTTCTTATTTTACCAAAAAAAAAAAAAAATGTATTTCCCACCAGACCATCATAGGTGAAGTAACTTCTGACTGTTTAAGATATACAAAAAACCAAATTCACTCTCAGCATAAACTAAACAAACCAGAATATTGTTACTACTGAAGAGATGCAAAAAGTCTGCTGCAGACTCTGAAAGCATTCAAAGAAGGATTTCCCAAAATGTTTTGAGCAAAGGCAATACCATTCATAAAATCATATGGCATTCCAAGGTAACTATTGCAGAGAGAAAATCACTTGCATTGATCAATTCTAGAGTTTTAAGACATTATTGAAATGTTTTTCGGTTTCGCAGACCTAATATGAAAGAAATTTTGCAGGTTTTACTCTCATGCTAGAATAGCTTGCACAATACTTCTAATATATGCACCACCTCAGTGATTTCATGGACAGGGAAGAATGAAAACAAATGAACTGAAGGAATTGGGGCCTGTTCTGTGGAGTATTTCCTTCTTTCAATTGATTTATTGATTACTCTTCTTGGAAGTGCTATTATTTAAAGAGAACATTTTATGTAAGCATAGCTGGAAATTTTATCCTAGAACTTCCAGATTGGAACGGCTGCACATCATCTCCTGTCAATATATTATTCATTTCCCTGTAAGAAAGGAATGGGAAAATTCAGTCACTGTGACTATATCTATTAATATAAAGAATGAACTTCTGGCTTCATCTAGATCTTCATACAGCCTTTGTTTACTTAAAAAATGGAGTATTTTCAAGGCATCTATCAAAGTTGAGTGAAAAATTTTGCACACTTATTATCCCTAATTTGGGGGTCTTGTTTGAGTTTTAATTGCTTTTGTTAAATTGTAAAATGTTGATTTTTGTTTTCAAAGAATTGAGTCAAAGAAGTTTATCCAAAAGCTACTCCTAAAAGATGAAAGTTATCTCCAGTCATGAGGTTCTTTCTTTTTCTCTGGCATAATAATTAAACCACACCTTTCCTTACACATTTGGAAAGAGGCAGGCTTCACAACGGTGTCTATGCAGCCATCCGAGGTTTTCTAAATGAGACTGAGCATCAAGTAAAAAATTTTCATCTGTAACTTATAAAGGAAAAACAAATGATTCTGTAGGCTAGACTCAAGATCAACAAAGCTATCTCTTTTTTTTAATACACATTTTGTTCCTTTAACCTTTAAAGAGTCTATTTTAAATGACTTTCTTTTAAACTGGTTTTCAGTTAAGTGTGTCACACCTGGATGCAGTTAACTTAAAAGTGTTTCACTCCTTGCTATTTCTTTCTAAACTAATTATTTTATTTTTAGTCACTCTGACTAGCACAGGATATCTTCTCTAGAGAATGAAATCTTTTCTGTAATATGAAAGTGGATGAAAAGAGTACAGATTTGTTCTGGATATAGGTGTTTTAGGTTATTTTACGCTTCTGTGAATGGTTAATATTATTTATCAATTAAAATGACATCATTCCTCTGTTTAACATATTCTCCAGATGCAGGTGAAAGGGCAGTGAGGAGCCTCGAGAGTTCCTGAGGTTGATCTGCCCTGAGACAGGACTTCAAAGCATTATCAGAAGATGGTCATCCACCTCATTTGTAAAAGTCTCTAGGGAAAAATTCCACAGTTGGTTTTCATCACGAGTCCATCTGTGTTGCATCCTTCTGTCAGGAAAGTGTGTCTAGTATCTGTCCGGAATCTCTCCTGTTTTAATGTAAGTCCATTTCCTCTACGTGTGACCTTCCTTGATACAGAAAACAGCTGCTTGCCATCCTCTGTGTAGTATCCTTTCACATGGATCAGCCTTTGTATATCAAACTGAATTCTTGGCTGCTTCAAGGGACTTAGGTAGAAAACCCTAGGTTTGATTTGAGGGGAAAATGCTGTGTACTGATTGGAATCATTGCACTGCACTATAACATAGTTTTATTATTCATAGTTTGGCTCTGTCTTTGAAACTTAGAATTATGATCTGATTTAAATTCACGCATTTAAGATATTAGGCTGATCTCTACTGTGTGACAACTTGAAACATGTACTCCAACACTGTCCTCAGAAAACTGCTATGTCACATGAGCTTAGGGCTGCTAAGAATAAACAGTGATGTTAAGTGTGATATGACTTCCAAAGACTACTAAAAGAAATAACCCTTCCCCAGAGATCAGTTGCTGACATATTTACATACATACAATGAGCAAAAGTATTTCCAAAGTACTCTAAGGAAAAGCCCAGGACTTCCCTGGTGGCACAGTGGGTAAGAATCCACCTGCCAATGCAGGGGACATGGGTTTGATCCCTGGTCCGGGAAGATCCCACATGCTGTGGAGCAACTAAGCCCATGTGCCACAACTACTGAGCCTGCACTCTAGAGCCCGCAAGCCACAACTATGGAGCCCGCATGCCTAGAGCTGTGCTCTGCAACAAGAGAAGCCACCCCACTGAGAAGCCTGCACACTGCAACGAAGGGCACCCCCCGCTTGCCACAACTAGAGAAAGTCCATGCACAGCAACGAAGACCCAACCAACCAAAAATAAATTAAAAAAAAGAAAAAGCCCACATTTCTTTTTAAAATGACCCAACAAATATCTACTGAACCCATGCTATGTCCCAATCACTGTGCTTTATTATACAATATTATTCTAGATGGATTCCTGAGGTGGTCTCCATGATCCCCTCATCCTGCTGTTTACACTCAGGTATGATCCCTTCCCCTTATGTGAGGGCAAAACCTTGACTTGCTTCTTTCAACTGAAAAAAAATGTTCAACCTAAAAGTTGAGAATTATGTTTTAATCAGTGGCCTTATGGAGCACTATAGGATGCATCCTCTCAAACAGCTCTGAGGAACTATTCCATAGAGGTAAGGGAGGATCCAGGACATAGAGGATTTTCTGCTGGGAAAACAAAACAAAACAAAACCATGCAGTCAAACATCAAAAGACCACTGCTAATCACACCCCTCCCCCCCCAAAAAAAAAACAAACAAAAACCCCAGACATTTCAACGTAATGATTTTTAGTGCTTTGCTATATATGGGAAGATGCAAGAGTCTGGGCTTATAGAAATTATTCCTTTGTTATGCATCTTAACTATCAATATCTAGGGCCAGTATTCTGCTTTTCTCCACGCTGTATTCCCCTCTGGGCACACTGTTGGGGCAGCTGCAGTGGCTGATGGCTCGATGGCAGGCAACATTCATTGTTTACTGAAATGGCAGGCAACTTTTTTCTGTCCACACTTCCACAAATATAATATGGCAAAGGTACGTATGCATGTATGTATGTGATTGTGTATATGTGACTGTTTGATTATATTTTTATAAGTTTATACTGCTCATCTTGCTGGAGGCTCTCTCCCTTGCTGGCTTTGAGGAAGCAACTGGACATGTTGGGAAACTCCGTGTGGCAAGGCACTGACAGTGGTTTTGAGAAGCAGAGAGGGGCCTCCAGCCAATAATCTAAAAAGGCCTTCAGGAAGCAGCCAGCAAGAAAAAGAATTTCTCAGTTCTACAATCACAAGAAATTGAATTCTGCCAACAGCCTGAGTAATCTTAGAAGAGGATCCTTCTCCAGTTGAGCCTCAGATGAGACTGAAGCTCTGGCTAACACCTTAATGCCTTGTGAGACACCTCTGAGCAGAGGAGCCAGCTCAACCAACCCAAACTTCAAATTCACAGAAACGGAGGTAACAAATTTGTGTTGCTTTAAGCCACTAATATTGTGGTAATATCGTTGCATAGCAATAAATAATAAGGAGCTCCTCGGTCTTTGTCTTTCTTGACCTTGAAATCTTTGAAGCATAGAGGCCAGTTATTTTGTAGAATGTCTCTCAGTCTAGGTGTGTTTTATATAAATCCCTCCATCTCATCCTCGTGATTAGATTCATGCTTTTGGCAGTAATGACATAGAAGTAATGTTGTGTCCTTCTCAGTATATTCTATTAAAAGGTGTATACTGTTAGTCTGTCCCAGTATAAGTGATACTAAATCAAATCACTTGGTTAGAGAGGTATCCAACAAGTCTCTTTGTTGTAAAGATACTATTTTCCCACGATAAATAATAAGCAACCTGTGAAGAGATACTTTTATTTTAATTTTTATTTGGAGTATAATTGATTTACAATTTTTATTTGGAGTATAATTGATTTACAATGTTGTGTTAATTTCTGCTGTACAGCAAAGTGAATCAGTTATATGTATACATATATCCACTCCTTTTTAGATTCTGTTCTCATATAGGTCATTACAGAGTATTAATTAGAGTTCCCTGTGCTATACAGTAGGTTCTTATTAGTTATCTATTTTATATATAGTAGTGTGTATATATCAACCCCAACCACCCAATTTATCCCTCCCCCCCTTACCCCCTGGTAACTATAAGTTTGCTTTATACATCTGTGACTTGTAGATAAGTTCATTTGTACCTTTTTTAGATTCCACATATGTGATATCATATGATATTTGTCTTTTTCTGTCTGACTTACTTCACTCAGTAGGATAGTCTCTAGGTCCATCCATGTTGCTGCAGATGGCATTATTTTATTCTTTTTTATGGTTGAGTAATATTCCACTGTATGTATGTGTGTATACACACACACACACACACACCCCACATCTTCTTATCCATTCCTCTGTCAAAGGACATTTAGGTTGCTTCCACATCCTGGCTAAATAGTGCTGCAGTGAACATTGGGGTGCATGTATTTTTCTGAATTATAGTTTTCTCCAGATATATGCCCAGGAGTGGGATTGCTGGATCATATGGTAGCTCTGTTTTTAGTTTTTTAAGGAACCTCCATACTGGTTGTACCAATTTACATTCTCACCTACAGTGTAAGAGTGTAAGAGGGTTCCCTTTTCTCTACACCCTCTCCAGCAATGGTTTGTAGAGTTTTTGATGATGGTCATTCGGACTAGTGTGTGAGGTGATACCTCATTGTCATTTTGATTTGCATTTCTCTAATAATTAGTGATGTTGAGCATCTTTTCGTGTGCCTGTTGGCCATCTGTATGTCTTCTTTGGAGAAATGTCTATTTAGATCTTTTTCCCATTTTTTGATTGGGTTGTTTGTTTGCTCTTGAGCTGATGAGCTGTTTATATATTTTGGAGATCAATCTCTTGTCAGTCACTTTGTTTGCAAATATTTTCTCCCAATCTGTGGGCTGTCTTTTTGTTTTGTTTGTGGTTTCCTTTGCTGTGCAAAAGCTTTTAAGTTTCATGAGGTCCCATTTGTTTATTTTTGTTTTTATTTTCATTGCTCTAGGAGGTGGATGAAAAAAGATCCTCCTGCAAGTTATGTCAGAGAGTGTTCTGCCTATGTTTTTCTCTAAGAGTTTTATAGTATCTGGCCTTACATTTAGATCTTTAATCCATTTTGAGTTTATTTTTGTGTATGGTATTACAGTGTCCTACTTTCATTCTTTTACATGTAGTTGTCCAGTTTTCCTAGCACCACTTTTTTTTAAAATTTTTTATTTTTTACAATAAACTGCATATAGAGTGTACAATTTGTTATCCCAATCTCCCAATTCATCCCCCCCAACCCTCCCCACTTTCCCCACTTGGTGTCCATATGTTTGTTCTCTACATCTGTGTCTCTGTTTCTGCCTTGCAAACTGGTTGATTTGTACCATTTTTCTGTAGTCCACATATATGTGTTAATATACTATATTTGTTTTTCTCTTTCTAACTCACTTCACTCTGTATGACAGTCTCTAGGTTCATCCATGTCTCTAAAAATGTCGCAGTTTCATTGCTTTTTACAGCTGAGTAATATTCCATTGTATGTATGTACCACATCTTCTTTATCCATTCATCTGTTGATGGACATTTAGGTTGCTTCCATGTCCTGGCTATTGTAAATAGTCCTAGCACCACTTTTTGAAGTGACTGTCTTTTCTCAATTGTATATTCTTGCCTCCTTTGTCATAGATTAGGTGACCATAGGTGTGGGGGTTTATCACTGGACTTTCTATCCTGTTCCATTGATCTATATTTCTGTTTTTAGGCCTGTATCATACTGTTTTGATTACTGTAGCTTTGTTGTATAGTCTGAAGTCAGGGTGTCTGATTCCTCCAGTTCCATTTTTCTTTCTCAAGATTGCTTTGGCTATTTGGGGCTTTTTGTGTTTCGATATAAAGTGTAAAATTTTTTGTTCTGATTCTGTGAAAAATGCTATTGGTAATTTGATAGGGATTGCATTGAATCTGTAGATTGCTTTGGGTAGTCATTTTGTAGTCATTTTGGGTAGTCATTTTGTAGTCATTTTGACAATATTGATTCTTATGTGAGGAGATGCTGTAAGCTATGAAAATATCCCATCCATCATCAGTCTCATTAATTAGTTTTAGTAACCATTAATATTTTTCTAATTACGTGATTCTTTTTATATTTATTTGTTGGTGTTCTACTGTAAGAAACATCCCTTTCTCTTCTGTTTATTTGGTTATCTAGTTATTTATTTATATCAGTATGGAATCACAGTTTCTTATGTTAGTCAATGGTTTAAAATTTGTTGCAATCAATATATATTTTGATATTCCAATTGCTTTAGATATGTACATTGGAAGCCCCTTTCAGATATGTTCTCTGTTCTGATATGTTGGCATCATTTTTATTTTCTTATTTTCTGTCAAAACAAGATTTTCCAGGCACATTTTGTACTTTTCCTGACACAAACCTGGAATCTTTTCTCCAAAGACTCCTGGTTTCTTTTAAAGTGAATAATGGTATTTAGAAACCAAATCTGGGACGAAGTGTACTCATTGCCACATGAATGTCATTGCTTCTAGTATCTCTCAGTGACAGTGAAGTATATACTGAGATAAGTTTAACAAAATACATGCAAGACGTGCACTAAAAACTACAAGACATTGCTGGGAGAAATTTAAAAGATTGGAATAAATGAATAAATATACTATGTTACTAGATTCTAGGACCCAGTGTTATTAAGATGCCAATTATGAAGCTGTCTTCTGCTTAGCATCCCAGAAGGCTGCAACCAGTTTATTGGCTGGCATCGTGGTCTTATCTAGGCTTGACTGGGGAAATATCTGCTTCTGCACTCACTCCAGTTGTTGGTGGAATTCAGTTCCTTGCAGTTATAAGATTGAGGAATTCATTTTGTTGCTGGATGTAGCTCCTTGTAGGCTGTCAGCTGGAGGCTGTCCACAGCTCTTAGAAACTGCCTGCATTTCCTTGTCATGTGGGATTTCCCCACATGACACATGCACACACACACACACACACACACTTAATTTTTAACCTCCAATTCCATTTCAACACCACAATGTACCTTCTAGGCTTCCCCTTCAACAATGAGAAACCTAGATCGCATTATATGTGCAAATGTGTTTACTCAGTTTTCTCAAGCCTAGAGTATATAGGTTCGCTGCAAGGACACAGAAGCTGCTATGTGGTATTTGAACAAAACAAAACAAAAGGCAGGAAAGATGTCATGACTTTTATAATTTGTGTTCTCTTTTTTGGAAAAGGAATTTGATTATCCATGGTTTTGTTCGTTTTTTCTAGTTGTATGAATAAAACCTTTAGCAGCAGAGGTCGGTAAAAATCATGCAGAACCTTTTAAGCCATGGTAGAGAGTTTGGGTTTTATTCAATGGGAATGCATTGGAGGGCTTTCTGTTAAGTTGTTGCATGTTTGTTTGTTGTAAGTAGTATTAATATCATTTTCCAAGTTATTTCCTAGTAATGTTTATCACTTACTCATTCTTCAACTTACTCTACAACAAGATAGACATGCTTAGAGCAATCCATACCACAAAGTTAGAAAATACATAAAATAATGGAGCAAATAAATGGGATAAAGAATTAATGGAGCTGGAGAACAAAAGGCCAGGGTGAGGCCAGTTCAAAATATGCTTAACTTTAAGTACTTTAAAGTTACAAGACGTACTGTTTTCTCTGAGTTTTCTAGAGACTAGAACAGTTTGAAGTGCCTCATCCCCCATCCCTTGAGATATACTCACTCAGGTAACAGGCCTTCACAGTAACCCTCAACCCAGCATCTATGCCACGCAGAATTGAGACTCACTGATGGGAGAGTCCATGGATTGTTTTGCTTGCACAAATTTTTCGGAAGCCTTCCTGGTTGCTGATAATTTAACCCTTTGAGGTTAGGAAAGAAAATGGACATTTGGATAACGCCTGTTTAGTTAATCACGGGAGCCAACCAAGGCAAGAAATTCAAGCCAAAAATTCACTCCATCTTTAGTAGGACATAGAATTTTAAATTATAATTGACCTCTTGAGAGGAGAAATGCATGGCTTTCCACAGGGAAAAACTGAGCACTGAGGAGAAAGTCTTTATTCCATGAGCACCATAATCACTATGATAGTAACAAATTAGAAGAGAACTTTCATTTTAAAATCGGATATAATTTATCATGCATTACTTCATGCTATACTCCTTTGCTTGTTATTGGTTTGTGGCTACTTGCATACAATAATGAAGTTTCAAAGAAACTGAAGTTACAAAAGGACAATTATTTAATGCAGGAAGTATAAACCATTGCATTGGGGGACTGGAAGACATTTTTTAAAGTTCTCATATTATCTGTTGAATTATGTGTTTCTACACAGTGAGTAATGTCTTACATTCTTGCCAAGAGTGTTTTGAAAGGAGTTTGTTAAAAGTATGTCAGCTAAATCACTTTTAGGATATCACTGCTAATGGTGTCGTTCACACGTTGTGAAACACACAGCTCCAATTTAATTCTGCCCAAAAAATTAGGTCATTGCAAAATACCATATGAAAACTGCAGGGAGACAGGGATGAGGATAAAGCAAAGGAAGACACCAATTCTTTTTTGTAAAGCGTAATAGGGATAGGACAAAACCGGGTAGGAAGGCTGAGCCCTTTTAAACAGATACTTTTTTCCGTGGTGTGTGTGTGTGTGTGTGTGTGTGTGTGTGTGTGTGTGTGTGTGTGTGTGTGTGTATGTATGTATGTGTGTTAATTCCAGTTGAGTACAGATGATGAATTAATTTAAAATTGGGCTAACTGGCTGTTCTGCACTGTACCTGGGTAGTTCCTGTACCTTCAAGTTCACCTAATGGTACGGAGATGCCCTTGTTTTCTGACTTCATACAGAAACCATCGTGATTATTGTATCTCAATTTACTTTTTTCTTTTTCCAGTCAAGAAAGGGGGCTTAATGCAAATTAAGCCTTTGATGCGAAGGCACATAATTTATAATCATGATTGTTATTATTAACATTAAATCGCGGGAATGGCTTTGTTGGAAGTTACCCACCAGGACCCGCAAATCTATTTCGGTGACACACGCCCCAACTCTCCTCACCGAGGCGTGGTGCTTGGCTGGGGCGCTCTGAGCCACTGCGCTGGCTGAGCTCCGAAGGAGGTGGTCCCCGCTCCTCCCGAACCCACGCGCTGGGCTGGGAGAAAGCGAGGCGGGACAGTCATTGTTCTCCCTGGCCCGGGCTTCCAGCACCTCTCACTTTCGGGAGAAACTTCCCCCGGCTGCCGCTCTCTGGGCTTGGGATGGGTCTCCACAGCGCGCCCTTCCCTGTCCTGGAGTGGGACGCTCAGCGAACACACACACCCACAGTCACCTTTGCGCGCTCGTCCCGAGCCGGCCGGCACACAGCGCACCCCAGCGGCCGCGTGGCTGCCTTCTCGTCCTGGCCACTAGGCTTCCGCAGAGCTCGCCAGTCGCCGCCGCGCGCGCCTCGGAATCTGGGGACTCGAGAGCCTGCGAGAGCCAGTCTCAGCCAGACCCCAGGGAGAGCGCGGGGCTGCGGCACCCCGCCCCGCCCGCCACACCTGGGAGCGGTGAGGACCGGGAGAGGCGGGACGCGGCAGAAGGCTGGCCCGGTGCCTGAGCAGCGCTGCCGAAAGCCGGCCGGACTGGAGCGGGGCGAAGGGGGAGGGTCTCGAGGCCGAGTCCAGCTCCTCCGAGGGAGGGACCCCAGCTGGGGTGGAAAACCTGCACGGGGGAGCCGCAGAGACGCGCCGCGCTGATCATGGAGTGGGCCGGCCCCGGCTCCGCGCGGCCGCAGCAGCAGTGGGACCAGGAATCGGTCGAAGCGTGGCTGGACGATCACTGGGACTTTACCTTCTCTTACTTTGTTAGGAAAGGCACCAGGTAAGAAGAGGACCCGTGGAAGCCCCGGCCGGGGCATGGAGCGTAACCTGGGGCTGATCTCTGTCCCTTATTGAATTTTCCCCTTCGTTAACCATTAAACAGTCTCCACTCTCAGGCCCTTTGCCTTTGAAGTAGGGCCGTGATCCTGTTACGGTGTAGAGACCTCGACTTTAAGGCGAGTACAGCCGAAAACCCCAAGCGTCGGATTCGATCCAACTTGCACAAAGTTCAAATCCAAAAATGAACGTGCCGGACCCCCCTCTCCCTCCCTCCCTCCCCCCAACACGCTGGCAACCCTGGTATTCCCTGGGAGCAAGACTATTTTCCTATGCCTGCGCTCACGGGCCTTCCTCTAGCCCTTCTCTAGCCTCCTGGTTCCCCTAAATCTCCTTAGCGAAACCAAAAACAGTTTTTGAGCCCCTTCCCTGCCGCTCCGGAAGCACCCTTTCCAATGCGGTCCCTGTGGCTCCGCTCCTCCCCCATCCCCCTTCGCCCTGGCCCTGGCGGGGCGGGGAAGCCCGGGTAGGGCACGAGACCACGAAGAAGCCCCAAGGGCAGCAACATGCCGGAACCTTCCCAGAGTGAGTGCTGTCGGTTTTTTGCCCCCTTCCAGTCCCCTGGTTGTCCCGCGCTCCTCCTCTCGGCCGCTTTTGCGCGCAAGGCGGCGCCGCCGAACGGGCTCCGTGGAGGGGTTCGCGGCGCGCACACAAAGGACGGCGCGGAGGCGCGGCGGGGAGCGGACCCTGGGGGGCGGGGGGTGACAGGTCCCGCGGCCCGGGACAACCCCAAAGGCCAGCTCTTCCTGGTCCGGAGCCAAGAGCCAGGGCGGCTGCTGCGGAGGGCGGGGAGGAGAGAGAGACTATCCTTCGGGAGGCGGCTGCTCAGCGGGCAGTTGGGGCGCGCGTGGGAAACGCTCGCGGGAGACTTGGAGAGGAATCGCGGCTGAAGCCGAGGGGCTAGGAGGGCGAAACGCAGAGTGCCCGGCGGCCGGGTGCCCCGAAGCCGGGGGAGTTGGTGGGAAGCCCGGCCGGCCGCTGCGCGCGGCGTGGGGCTGACTCCAGACGCACCCCTTTGAAGGAGGGGCCGGGATCTCGGCGTCGCCGGCTCCCGGCAGCGGCCCTCGGGCAGCTGGCGCTGGCCGCCTCTCCGGGAGGGAGACGCGAGCGGGGCGGTGATGCTGAAGGGGCCGGCCGGGGCTGGACGCTGGGCTCCCACCCGCCGGTGCACCGCCGCGACTCGGCCGGGCGCTCCCCGCCAGGGGGCGGCGCAGCGCGGGGCGAGCGGGCGGCGGCGGGCGGCGGCGCGACGGCGGGGGCGGTAGGGGAGCCGGCTTGGAGTCGCTGGCCTCCCCTGGGCACGTCGTCGGCCCCCAGCCCCCACCCCCACGGCGCCTCCTCGAGTCCAGGGTCCGCCGACGCCGCCTCATCTGCATCTCCAACTCGCCACGTTTGCTATGTTGCCTTTTGGAGACAAAACAAGGTACTTCCTTAAGCATCCTCCCCCTCTTTCCCCACTTTCCCCGGGGGCGCGGTGGGGGCCGGGTGCAGGGTGCTTGCACCCAGGTCACACCGGCGGGGCGATGCTTCGTTGAAAATGTGCTCTGTGACATTTCTGTCTTCCTCTACCTTCCTGCAGATGTAATACTCTGAGGTCTTAGATGGGGCGCTTTTTAACTCCGTTGCTCCTAACGAATGTTCAGTGGGTGTCGATTTGATCACTTTTGGGGGGTTTTAACAGAGGCGATGGCTTCTGGACAGATCTTATCTCCTCTGTTTAATTACTCAGCCTGCCTTTTAAAATCCTCTTCCCGCTTTCGCCTTCTATCAAAATAGTAAATCTGGAGCGAGCCAGGGGATAAATCCTGAATGGAAAGTGGTTCCCTTTCGAAGGGCACTTTTCTGCGGGTTTGGGGTGAGGCACTAAGACCATCTAGGTCTGGAATTATCGATTGCTGGGAGCCAGCAGTTTTGAGAGGTCTCCTCCTCCGAGGCCATCTGTCCCCGTTTTCCTTTCACCCTTGTATACTTCCAGCCTTCCGCCCTTAATGAATTATAGCGCATAGTATAATGCGGAGTGGGCAGGAGAACGGGGCTGATATTTTAAATGTGTAGAGGGATGTTCTTTAGGCAGATTATTAAGAAAGAACAAAATTATTTATTTTAAACTCAGCGTAAATGTCCTTTTTCTTTTTTTCTCCCCTCTCCCTTTAAAGACATAAACTTGGGATTGTTTGGTGGTAGCTTTTAACTCATACATAACAACACTTCACTATGAGAGCCCGCCAAAATTTTGAGAGTAATGTCTTTTTGGGTTTTTTTTGTTGGTTTTTTTCCGGAAAATAAATTGAATGAGTTGTTACATTTCTTTTCACATTACTTTTTTCTCCCAAATAGCATAGGATTAAAATCCCAGTTCTCAAAATTACACTGCTTAGCGTAAAATGTAGATCATCTGAGACTTTGTTAAAGGTTTTCTCTTCAGTTAGGGTTTTTATATCATAGTTGATGTGGACAATACGCTGAAACGCTTTTTGTGGTATCTATGTATGTGTATGTAATCTTGGGAGAAGAGTTTATGTTGAGTTCAAGTTGAAAAACGAAAGTGTAAGATAATCAAGAGTAGTGTAGGCCCTCAATTTTAGGAGTTATACATAAAGCGCTGAAAGTAGTCAGTGTGAAGAATATAATCTGTCTTGTCTGTAGCCAGAGATTTTTCATGGAACAGTACTCCAGTTTGGGCTTCTATTTGATGGCATGACCTGGAGACACAGAATGAGAGGTTGAACATTAGCAAATTATAAAAATGCCAACCTGCTGAACACAGTGTGATTCACATGGTTGTGGTAAAAGCTTATTGGAGACACTTTGTTTACAGCTGTTTTTTGTTGTGGTTTTTGGTTTTTGGTTTTTAACGAAAAGCTCACATTACTTTGCTTTTTCCCCTTTTGTTAGACTATGTATAAAATGAACACTGTATGTGATTTGGGAAAGCCTTGAAAGAGAATAGTTCTGTAGAGGCATTTGATGTGTTTTAAGATTTAAAATAAATTTGCATTCACTTAGAATGGCCACCTGTGCCTGTAAACAGGCTCCTTGGTAGAATTATTTCTACCTTATTTGATTTAATTGTTGTTTGACATTCATGCATGCTTCTCTGTTCTCTCCCCAAACTGAATGGTCTGCACTCAATAGTAAGTCATTGAATAGAAGGAAGGTTCTGGCCCTCCTTAACTCTCATGTAAACACCTGTGAATTTTGGTTGACCTTGAAAGCAATTATCGCTGCTATATTTTACATTATTTCCTATAATTATCTTTCCTTAAAAGCTATAGCTTGTAGCACACAAATAGATGCTTTTTAGCAATCAAAACCTGTTTCAGTGAATTTTGAGAGTGTCAGTTGAACATTTCATAATATAATCTATTGGCATAAAAATTAATTTGAGACTAGTAACTAAAACCTATGGAAAACTTCCACCCTCGCTATTATAGAAAACTTTGCAGTCCTGCAGGTTTGGGATGCTGTGTTCATTAAGGGCTTTAATGCTTGTACATTCACAGATGGAGCCTTTTTGGTGCTAATGCCACTTTAACAGCTGTTGTTATTCTTGACAGCATATTAGAATAGTTTATCTTTCATTAGTTACTAATCAGCTCTGTGATTGTGGGCGATGCTTTTGATTCTTTAGTAATGTATGGGTAATATGATTGACTTTTATTGCTTTGTTTTGCACTAGGCAAAAGCTTGAGAATATTTGGCATATACTGGAAATAGGAGATATTAAGTGAGGACAACTTTTTATGACTACTTGGATCAAAGTCCAGAAACAGAAGTTTTACACTCCCATGTAGTTTTCTATGATAGACTTTTTATTTGACATTGCAAAGCTGTGGTGAATTAGTTGATGTTTCAGGTCCTGTGTTTGGGATTTTCTTTTTCTCTTTCTTTCTTTTTCTTTTTTCTTTCTTTCTTTCTTTCTTTCTTTCTTTCTTTCTTTCTTTCTTTCTTTCTTTCTTTCTTTCTTTCTCTTTCTCTTTTTCTTCCTTCCTTCCTTTCTCTCTCTCTCTTTCTTTTTTTCTTTCTTTTTCTTTCTCTTCCTTCCTTCCTTCCTTTCTTCCTTTCTCTCTTTCTCTCTCTCTTCCTCTCTATCTCTCCTTCTCTCTCTCTTTTTCTTTCTTCCTTCCTTCCTTCCTTCCGGTGTCTGTCTCTCTCTCTGTGTGTGTCTCTAAAAGCTATAACCTTTTATTTGCATGATATTTATCTTCAAGTCAGATGATGGGTGTAAAATAAATCTTGCTATTCGATCTTAAAAATGATTGTTTCTGTGATCGTATAGGAATATAAACTTTTCACAATTTTCAAACGAGTTGCTAAGCATATTTTGTTAAGCAGTCACTAATACTGAAGATAATAAAGTCCTGTGGGCATTGACTCAGTCTGGCTTTGATATTATTTCTATTTTCATTATGGTAATTCTGGTGTAATAATGTCCTTTTATCCGTGTATTGCTTTTGACCAGGGTCCTTATAGCCAGCTCTAAGACACCTTTTAGTGCCCTAAAAGTACTCATGTGGATTGAATTTGCATAGGATTGAATCTGGAAGAATCCATAGGAGCCCCTGAAATGTTTCTCATTGCTCTTCTATCACCAGTGTTCTCAGGGTTTCATATTCAGTTCCATTTTGAAAGCCCCCAATACAAGATCATGATTCCTAAAACTGTGGCAGAACTAATCAGTGGCAATTAGTCATTCAAATCTATTTGCTTAGTGTAACACTTAAATAGGCTTGTAGTACAATTCAGTAGCTTTTTTTGGTTTTTGATCTGAAGATCTATAGAAATCGCCAGTATTTTCTTAATATTGTTTTCAGTACCTAAAGATGAGCAGTTTTTAGCATTTTGATTATGTTGTGCAACCAAATTTCCTTTCTAAATAGTTCCACCTGAAGAAATGACTTGAGTCTGGTTTCTGATACGATTTCTTTTAAAATATATGAAAATGCTTTCAAGTTGTATGGGTAAAGTTTGTACCTTCACCCTTATCTGATTACAGAGAGTATGTCTTACTAAGATGCATGCTTCCCTTCTTCTAGATTTGAAAACACGAATTAACCTAAACATGCTTGAACTTCCTAATACTTTTTAATAATGCTTGGGAAAGAGTTCTTTCGTACGAGAAAAGTCTTTAAAAAAACTGCTTGGTATTTATTAGTTTGTCCCTCAAATATTTTTCAAACTAACAATTTATTAAACCCCTAACTGTTGCGTTAAGTTAGATTTTTTCTTTGTTCTCAGGGCTAATTGTAGGATAAAACCTCTTGCTTTGGTAAGGGCTTCAGGGCAATTAAATAAATCACTGAGTTGATTGATAGTGGGCGGTTGAAAAATGACTAATTTTTGAATTTAGACTGCACACTAGCTACTGACTTTGCAGGACTTCCTATGAGATTACTTTAGCTGGACAGATGTTGATTCAGTTGATCAATGTTACAGCTGATTGATGTGGCCTTGGAAATATCTGTTAAATCAGATTCTCAGTAAAAAAAAAAAAAAAAAAAAAGTGCCTATGAATTACAACCTAAGAATAAAAATTGAAGAAACTCTTTCCACATGAGTCATTCGTTTGATATTTAGCTCTGTAATCTTATTTACTGACTTGGTATTCTCACTTTATTTTGAATCATATTTTTTTTTCATGGTGTGAGTGCTTTATTCATTTTCTCTAACTGGTAGGAATTTCTACTTATTGCCAACTAAATATTTAAGGCAGGTAAGGTAAACTAAGTGTTACGTTCATAAGAATCATCCTGATGAATAGTCTAAAAAGCTTTATAAAACGCCTTCTGTATATGGATGTATACATAGATGTATATATACACATACCGCATTTGTAGTTTGTAGTGAACATGCTTTTTAAAGTCTTAGGTGCCATTGTTAGCTTCTGTATTCTTTGAGACCTTTCCCTTATTTCTGAATTGTAAAGTAAAATTAACTTTTTGCAAATTGTCTTCTCGGAATAATTTTATTATATCTAAACTTGAGAAAGAAAAGATCCCTGTCTGATCTCATATCCCTGGTAATAATTATTTTTTAAAAAGTCATCATTTCTACTTTCTGTTGAATAAGTATACTAAGGTTATAAGAAGAGAAAAAAACCCTGATTTTTTAAGCTGATGAAATAATTAAAACACACAGGATCTTTGAACTGTAGAGTTAGAGGAGATCATGTCCAGTGTTTCTCAAATTTAAGTAATGTTTACCTTGTAAGAAAGACATTCTTATTGATCCCCAGTATCTTTGTTAAAAAGCTTTTGGTCACAAGTGACAGAAACGCATCTTAAACTCATACAAAATTAACTGACAATTGACATTCCTGGAGTTTGGTTTGGGTGTGAAATTCACCTGATGAAATAATCTTGTCAACATTCTTTTTGTCTGTATATCTATCTAATCAATCTTCCTTCCTTCATTCCTTCTCTCCTTCCCTCCCTCCCTCCCTCTCTCCCTCCCTCCCTCCATCCCTGCTTCCCTCCATCCCTTTGGCCCTATGCAGCTTTGGCTTTATTCTCAGGCAGGCTTTCTTTGTGCCCTGGAAAAGTTTCTTCTTGGCAAGTTTATGTGGGTCTTAAGCTTCTGATGTTTGAGAAGTACCTTCTTATCCATATCAGTCATCTCAAGATTACTTGGCCTTGCTTGCATGACTTGCCTGCTCTGGACCTGTCACTGTGTCAGGAAGAATAGGGGTGTCTCACTACTTTGCTGGGGCAGGTCGCCCATAGTGTGATACGTCAGTGGGGGAGGAGAAATTCCCCAAAGAAAGTGATGTCAGCACCTCCAGAGGTTCCAGAGATCTGCCATACCTAGTACTGACTTTCTCTTATTTTAATGTTAGTTAAATGTGGAATTCTTAAGAGTAGGTATAAGTTAATCCTAGTTATACCAATTATACAGCTAATACCAAAAAAAGTGTATAAGTTAATTATGAATTAAATGATAAAACTCTAGCCAAATGTAAATTGACAGGCTTCATTAAATCATCCTGGTAAGGGTGACTGTGGCCCTGATTCCCCTGCGGGGGTCTGGTGAGGTCCGCTTGCCTTGGCTGCAGTTGCCTCCTGATGACTGTTTCTCCCAATGGGGCCCTCTTAACAGTCGTGAAACTTTTAGTGCCATAGCACAGTACACCAACCTTACGGTTTTATTTGGCTTGAAAGCATATTTGCATATTAAATCTACTTTTTTTTCTCTTTACCCCAGAACCATTGGGCTGCAGTGTGATTGTAAACAGAAATATAAACTTGACTGCTAAAATTGCAGGATAGTATTTGGTTATAAGGTGGTCATCCCAATCATTTAAAGTATGTCTTTTACTTTTTTTTTTTTAGGTTTTAATTGTCATTAGTGTGAAAACGCAAAACTGAAGCATTTCCATAGAAAAACTACAGATCTTCAAAACATACTTGCTTTGGACTGTCCCGGCTTCTCGTACCTTAGATTGAGACATGCCAATCTAGTCCAGTCTTTCCCATATCTAAGCTGCAAAACAAATCGGTTTACATATTTACAGTATAGATTTTGCTTATTAGGTTTTCTTTCAGATGTAAGCAGGTTTTCCATGAAAGAACATTTTTCATATATGTGATTGTGAATGCATGGAAAATTATAAAACATGTCTCTTCCAACTCTTGGTCAAATTTGAATGTAAAAATATGAAGCAGTTGTGCATTTTATTTATGTTTGGTCCCAGTAAGCGTCTCAGATGTTTTCATAGCTGGAGAACACTTGGGAACATCAAATAACTTTAGGCAGCATTTGTTTCTAAACCATGCCAGAAGCAAAGGAACTACTCACTGTAACATCAGAGTAGAGATTATTGGAGGAATCACTTGGAGGTGTCCCAGATCGCCCCTGTTTCATTTAATACCCTGTTATAGTATGTTAATCTTTTATTCATCCAAACCATTGCTTTTTTTTCTTTCCTTTTTTTTTTAATTGAAGTATAGTTGATTTACAGTGTTGTGTTAGTTTCAGGTTTACAGCGAAGTGATTCATCTTTTTCAGATTCTTTTTCATTGTAGTAAACCATTGCTTCTTAAAGGGGATGCTGTTTGGCATTCGGTAGTGATACTTTTTGTTGTCATGAGAAACTGTTCCGCGTGTTGCAGGATGTTTAACATCCCTGGGCCCCAGAAACTAAATGTCAGGAGCACCCCGATTATTGTGACACACATTTCCACATGACCCCCAAAGGCTGGCACCACTACTTGGTTAGGAGCCACTGTTCTGAACCCTTTAAAATTTACTTCTATTTATGGTGGTTAAGGGCCCCAGATAAGATAGATTTAAGCTTCAACCCCAGAACTACCACTTTCTTAAAAGTACCTTTAGGTACTTTATTTGCTTTCTCTGCAAAATGGGAATAATAGCATTGACTTCTAGTGTTCTTAAGGAATTTAAAGGAACTAATACATATTTCCTTATCTTTTTTAGACTGATTTTCAGTAGGTTACTGTTTATTTTACTGAGAATCATCAGTGCCTTAATTATAATTGCAAACTTTGAGAGTCACCCCCTTATTCTGATAAGTGGGAATTAGAACAACAGAACAGGGACTTAATAGACTTTGTGTCCTTCTCATTTTTTAGATGAGTTTTTAATTAATGGTTGGAACAGAACCTTTTGTGGATTGTGTAAGGTACTGGAAAGGGAATTGAAATGGGAGTCCAGACCTCCTGCCTGTGTTCCCAGCTTTGTGACTGGCCCAGGTTAATAAATCTTGGCTTTAAAATGGGAGATAGGAGGGGGTGAGAAATCAAAGCAGAGAAATTCATAAATGAGTTTAACAATCTCTTTCAGCTCTAAGCATTCTTGATTCTCACCAGGAGAGCAGAATATCAGCTTCTCAGATTGAATAGTTTCCTTCTTTAAGTATTTTCCAAGTATGAGTGGTGGATCTAGGTCAATTATGCAAACAACACAACTAGAACTGTGTAAAATTAGGATCCAAGAGCAGAAGAAATATCTAACATTATATTTTATGTGAGTTATTTTTATGTTTTTCCTACAGATCATTTTATCACATTTCCCTATGTTATCAACCATCCCTTTTTAGACAGGAAATCAGTGTACTCTTTGTAATTCTGGTTTTAAGTGGTTAATTCCCATCAGTGATGGAGAAAGGCACTGGAGAGAAAGAGAAAGGGGTCATGTTTTAATAGTAGACTTAAAAACATGATTGTGCACTGTGTTTGTGGATCATTCAGGGCCTGTAACTGTTTCCTTTGTTTTGTTTGAGGCACCCTGCAAATCTCTGTAATGTTACTCAAGGGTAACATCCTTGAGGCCCAGATATCAGCCTACCTATAGAATTCCCCCAAGTAAGCCCCCTTGGGTGGGAACTAAAGTGGACCAATTTTAATCCCCAGATCTCCTGTAGCAGAGTGTTAAAGCATTGTTTTTATCAAGTGTTGATATTTAAAACCATTCTCCAGTTTAGAGGTATGGTTGTTATGAAATATTGCTATGGTTTTTATCATAAGTAATTAGTTGTATATTTTATCACATTTGTTGTCAAACAGTTTTATTATATCTGTGATGTTTTGAAAAACTCATCACCAAAATTCTATAACTTATTTTTAAAAATTAAATTCTGAGTAGTAATAGAAAGACTGATTTTTCTCAAGAAACAAAACACAACACTGTTCAGCTCTTAATCTTTGTGCATTATTCAGGAAATTATGTCATATGTAAGTGTAGTTATTGGTCTAGGGAGTCTATGTTTTTTCAGTTCTAATTTGAGAAAATACCAACATTGAAACAATTTTTTTTTTTTGCACAAGTGTTTCTATAGAGAAATTAGTGCTTTTAAACTAGGAGCTTAAAAAGAAACAAATGGGTAACATCTCATTATTCTGTAGAAACCCATGAATACATTATTTTTATTTTTACAAAATAAATTTTGAAAATATATTTCAGTTAATGTTCGATTAACTTGGGAATTTCCTGGTGGTCCGGTGTTTAGGACTCAGTGCTTTCACTGCCAATGGCCCGGGTTCGATCCTTGGTCAGGGAACTAAGATCCCACAGGCTGCATGGCGTGGCCAGTTAACTTAAAAACAGTAATGACCACATATTAAACACTGTGTACTAGACTCTATGCTATTACTTTATAGGCATCATTTCCCTGAAGAACGCGATGAGGGTTAATGCCATTATCTCTATTTTATAGAGAGTGAATAATGCACCTGAGGTCTTATCTCAGAAGCAGCTCTGGGGTTGAAGCCTCAGTCTGTCCCACCAAGAGCCCTTACCCACCAATCTCTGCTGAAGTTCAATATTCAATATTAACAGAAGCAAAGCAAAGACTCATAGATTTAATGGCGTGAGGAATTTAACTCAGGAAGAGGCTAAAGTTTCTCCTAGGGCCTCTTAATGTGCAAGCACGTTACTAAATGAGGTGCCTAAAGACTTTGCCCAAGTGGATTTCGTTTCCATATATAATTTTAGAGTATGAAAAGTGGGACCTCGCCAATGACATTTTAAAATAGAATGGCTGAAAACTTGGGTACTAGACTGTTACCATTGTATTTTTAGTATTAGAACACAAATACCCTAAGTACAGTATATTTTCAAAGAATTTTTATCCTCTGATACATTATTTTAGGCAAGAGTATGAAACACATTAAACTAGTTGCTCTACAAGTAGATTTCATCTAATTATATTTTTAACCCGTGAGAATTATGTTTACATCAGAATTTTACACTGCTTTGTAAATTTTTCTTTTCCTTACTTTTCTAGATGCCAGGAAATAGTCTATAAAACCTAGACAAAGTATTTAAATTATTTTTCCCTTTCAAGGCATCTGGAATACTGAATATGTACTTTAAGGTATTTCTGTCTTTTTAAGATGAATGAGCACAGTAAAAGCTATTGCTTCGTGGAGCCCCTTTGTACACAGTTGCGAGTGCATGTGTGTGTGTGTGTGTGTGTGTGTGTCTCCCTTTTGCTAACCGTATTTGAAATGGTATGTGAGAATTTGCATCCCACTATGCAGTAAGTTTTGCATATTCTATTTAATACTTCTAGATAGTAAGCATTTGGAAGAAGCTATGACTTGTTTAGATTAGTGGGAAATTTCTAGAACACAAATTATAAACTGTAGTTTTCCTCCCTGAGATAGGTAATAATATTGAGTGAAAATTAGAAATTGCAAAAGGGGGAAAGTTGTCATTCGTAACAGAGTATGTGCCATCATCTGGTGACATTCCATTTTTTCAATGGATATTACTAATCAGTTTATAAAATTTTTGTAGAATATGAGATGAAGCATAGCTCATATCTAAAACTTAAACCTATTTAAATATCCCGCAAAAAGATATTCTTAGCTTGGTACCATTAAATTTAATCATTAACTTAATTGAATCTATCATTTTAAGAATGATACACTTTTCATCTTCTTTAAAAATATGAGCATGTCAAGCTCAGCCTTTTCCTGCAGCAGCTGCTAGAACCTGGCCGCCTGGCCTTTTGAGTGCATGAACTCATTTAGTTTTGTAGGGTGCTCCAGCCACAATGAACATTGTCTTGAAGGATGCAGTGCCGTTAGGGCTTTACAGAAGCCTCCTGAAATCAAAATATGTTAAACGTTATTCCTCATGACACTGATTTTTGTATTAAATCATCATTGCACGGGTGGGACTCTTGAGCTGCAAGCGTCTTCAGTAAAGTAGAATACTAAGATAGTAGACTTCTGATTGGATTCATTGTTTTAAGAGATTGGGGGTTTAAAATCCAAGTCACATTTATGATAACTCATGGCACGTTTTGATCAGCTTCCAGTGGCTTTATTTCCGGCTCTCTAATTAATTTCAATCTTTTGGGTTCTTTACTTGCTCAGGAAGGGAAAGGATCCCTTCGTGAGCCCTGAGCAGCATCTCTGGTACCTGTACGTTTGAAAGCACAGATGGTATTCACATTCATGTTACCTGAGTGAAGTAACTCCCAGCATTGATTTTGGCACCCTCCAGGGTTTCTCCAGTTATTTTAAGACATATTGTAGAAGTTTAAAAACAAAAATACGTCGAATTTACCCATTTTAAAAAGGTGTATAATGCAACTCATTTATGAGGTGAGAAATTTTGTGTGTAATAAAATGTGGAAGGAAATAACTGACTGGAGAATAAGAAAACAGATTTCGGTGAGGAGAGAAGGAATGACTTAGATGGGGTGTTAAACATCAGGATCTTGTCATCGATTATAAATTCTTGGCGTTAATTTTTATTGCATTTCCCTTGGCTGTGGGTTTTTTTCAAGGGTCCAGGGCCTGTTGTCCTTCATTAATCAGGGCCTGTTGTCTTTCATTAACAGCCTTGTAAAAGTTAAATCAACTCAAAGACTTCAAGAGGTCTGTTCTGCTTTCGATTGCAGGGCAGTTAGCAAGGACTTGCTGATACCTGAAAGCAGAGTCACTAAGTTATCAGTGCTTGTAGGAGAGGGTAGAATACCTTTGTGGGACGTGCATCCATTTTGTTCTTTTCGTTCAAATGGCTAGGATGTAATTTATGTAGAGTTATGATGTAACTCTTCTTTTTAGAGGGAGAACTCAGTGGGATTCTATAATGAGTGACAATCTGCAGTATCTGCTTTGGACAAGTACTCTGGATGCTCAGGGTGCAGGTAGTCAGCCTGTTTCCAAACCCTCTTAGGCCCACTCAGCCTGTGGGCCTGTACCACCAGGAATACAACCTTTTTCTCCCTCACTTTCTCTGATTCTCTTGGCTGGACTTTAGGAGGGAGTGAACAGCCATGGCTCCTTACCCCAGCCCTACGTCTCCACTGGAATGAATCCTAAGGGTCTAGGAGATAGCAACATCTTCAATATATGGAAGAGATTTTGAAATGCTTCCACGTGCGTTTTCTAACTTGACTCGCACACCAACCCTGTGCGGTGAGTGAAGGAGGAAGAAGTCTTTTGCCTGTTTAAAAATGAGGAAGCTGAGGGGCAAAAGGAGATGACAAGAGTTGACCAACCTAATCCTCATCACCTACTGGCCCGTTCATCATGTAAGCAGGCTTCATGACCTATTCATATGGCTGACCGTGTGTACAATGAAGAACTTGTACTCTGGAGAAAATGAACTCCAGAGAAGTTGTGATTGGTTCAGCCTCACGTCTGTGTATTCTTATAGTTGGAACTAGAGTTCTCTCCTGATGGCCAGTTTGGTATTCTTGACTTCATACTCTGCTGAAGAAAGTCAGCACCTTGCGCTTCATGAAGAAGTTAGAATAGGCAGTATTTCCCCTATTATACAGAGGATGAAATCGAAACTCAGAAGAAGAAAATTGTTTGCCACTGGTCACAAATCCCACTGGTAGCAAAAGCTAAGATACAGATTGGAATTTAGGATTTATGGCTGAAAAACACAGCTTCCCGGGGTGTGGTTGTAAGTCCCAAGAGTTTTTAGCACTTAGTCAGCCTCCCTTTTATAAGTAGATTGCAGTTTGTTTTTTCTCTATTAAATATATGGTATAGTTTGGACAGTAAAATGAAAAAGCTTGATTTAAGGAAGACTTTTATGCCACAAATTATTAATCCAAGAGCTTTCAAAAGGTTCAGTTATCTTACACAGGATCCTTTGTGCTCTTTCAATGATAAAATTAGTATTAGTGATTTGATAGCCTGGAGCTCATTAGCATGCTGCATAGAACCTGCTTTTTTCTTTGTTGTCTACCTGCCAACAGTGTCACTTGGGAAAAATAGAATATCGAGTGACTAGTGTGGCCAGCTAAAATATAGGACACCCAGTAAAATTTGAATTTTAGATACTGCTGATATTAAAAAATTATTCATTGTTTACCTGAAACTGAGTTTTAACTGGATATCCAGGATTTTTATTTGCTAAATCTAGCAGCCCTGAGAATTATTCTTCTCTTGAACACATTTATTATATATTCTTTTCAGTGAATCATTTTCGGTTTGTAAAACATTTTATGCTTTCAGAGAAACATAGGCATGGGATTCAGTCAGATTTTTTTTCAGGACACTATCCTTAAGAATCTTGGTTCTCTGAATCCCTTGAGGCAGTGTTTTTACCTCAGTGGTTAAGTGTGCTGTCCTTTTATGATCTGGATGGAAAGAATTTAGTTAGAGGATGTGTATTATAGGTGATTTTATTTTCTCTATGCCTTGTGTGTTTAAATTTGATCTTTGACTCTTTCAGATGCAGCTAGACATTATGAAGTGTCTTCGTGACAAACATTGATGTTCTGGGAACTTTTAGGTTCTTGTAGGCCGTAAGACTTGGATTAGGAGACCCAGATTTGATTCCAGGTTTTGTTACCAGCTTGCAGAATGTGTTTGGTTCAGCCATTTAATTTAGCTTCATAATTTAGAAACTGGGATTGTGCACGCCTGCTTCACGAGGTTTAAATAAAATGGTGCTTTTTTTTCCCTTCCAATATCACTAATGTAAATACTTTTCAAAATCTCAGAGACTCAAGGAAGAGAAAGAAGGGAAAACAGAGATCCTGTCTCAGGCCAAAGAAGTGATTTGCCCCATCAGAGCTACCAGCCAGGTTTTTTGAATCCCATCTGGTATATTACCCTCATATCTGACATGTTCATCTTTCCATCTTTTTTCATTCACATGCAGTTACATATAACTTCATATGACAGCAAATTCAGTGTGTGTGTAAATTAGCTGCTGGACACAATATAAGCTTCAGTTTGGGGAGGAGAGGTCTGGGCTTGCTCACTCCTGTATCCCTAGTGCCTGACACACTCAAGGACCTTCATGAGGATAATTTATTCTAGAAAAAAAAGGACACAGAAGTGAATCCAATTAACACGGAAAAATATCAGTGAAAAGGCTTTGATTGGAACTTTATCTTGAAAAATGGAACCATGGGTTATAAGAGTAAATTTACCTTATTTTAGATTTAAGAATATTTAGATTATAATGAAAACTCCAAGCTATTAAAATAAACAATTTTCTGGCAAGGCTGTATCGTAAACACAAGTATCTTTACTTCTTATTTGGCATTCGCAGCAGGATCCTAAAGAGAGTCTTTTTTCCTCAAATATAGTTTTTTAAAATTAATATTTGACGT
Source organism: Hippopotamus amphibius kiboko (assembly GCF_030028045.1). NCBI lineage: Eukaryota > Metazoa > Chordata > Mammalia > Artiodactyla > Hippopotamidae > Hippopotamus > Hippopotamus amphibius. The sequence continues at coordinate 73,582,564 of NC_080198.1, read as the reverse complement.
TTTTCTAGCAGCCTTTCTTAATCTAGACTGCAGTTCTTTGAATAGAATTCTCTTTTCACGTGTTTGTTATATCATGATCCTTGTTGATTTTTTTCCAGTTGTTAGCTGTTTTTTAATTGGACTTAACCCTTAATTATCAGTGGCTTTATGTAATATTAGAATAGTTCTCCAATATCACCTTGGTTTCCTTCTAGAAATTCTATATCTTACATAAGAGTGTAAAATTGCAGTCTGCAGGTGATTTGTATTTGCAGAGATTAAAGTATTAAAAAACAATCAACAGGAGATGATAGATATTAGTCTTAGGAAGGAAGGCCCACTTCATACAGCCACGTAGGTCATGCACTGCAAAACCTCAAGGGATGCCTAAAGAGAGAGAGGTGTGAGAGAGGATTTAATTTCATTTATGCTTGGTTTATAAGTGATTGTTTTGATGTTATGATAACATATGTTTTCCTACACAGGGACATATCTACAGGGACTCAGATGATCAATAATGTGGTCGTGAGAAAACCCTTCCCTCCATGACTGGTAGTTAATAAAAATTGTTGATTGAGTCACTGAATATACCAGATCTATTTTTCCTGTGTCATTTAATACTGAGTTCATCTCTCCAAGAAAATATCTAGAAGTGAAACACTTGTGACACAATTAAATATAATACAAAACACCTAACAAAGAATTTCTGGACACTGGCTTAGTTTAAGACATATATTAGGCCCTATAGGATATCCTATAGGGTAAATTAGCCATGGTCAGTTAGGAGACTCACATCCAAAGGAAGATGAACATTAATAGCTAAAACACAATGTTGATTTTCTGTAACAAATATACCAGCATTCACATTTTCAAAGGACTATTGTCCCTTTTAACGCAGTTAATTTAGGAGGCTTCATTTATTTATTCATTCACACAAATAGTTATCAAGGACTTAGTATGTGCAAGGCATTTTCTAAGTACAGACATGCAGCCGTGAACAAGATAGACAGACAAGTATGACATTTACATCTCCTCGGAGGAGGCAGACAATAAACCAACAGATTGATAAACAAGAAAAATAGACGATAGTAAGAATTCAGATAGCGTGGGGGGAGAACATAGTGTGTCGAGGCCACTTGAGGTGGAGTGATCAGGGAAGACCTGTCTGCGCAGGGGATGAGGAGCTGCGATCAGCCGGGTGCAGGTGAGTAGAGTGGTCCAGACTGGGGGCAGTTAGAGTTTGATGTGATGAGGAGTATCAAGGGGCCGGCATGGGCGAGAGGGGCTATGGTAGGGGATAGAAAGAGTTTGAGTTTGAGTCTCAATTCAGTGAGAAGCCAAGTAGGGTAGTTAAGATGTTAAGGTTTTCTTTGTTCAAAGATGACTCTGGCTGCTGTGTGGAGAATGGATTGAAGGGAGGCTAGTATATCAGAGAGACCAGTTAAGGGGCTGTGGCCACAGTCCCAGGTGAGAGGTGGTGGGCTTGGATCAGGGAGGTAGTACAGGAGATAGAAATGAACAGACTAGAATATAGGGTTTTGAAAGTCACGTAGACAAGACTTGGCTGCTGGATTGGACGTGTGAGTTGAAAGAAACAGAAATTCAGAGTAACTCCTAGATGTTTGGTTGAGTAGCTAGGGAGATCATGGTGCTACTTATTAATATGAAGAAAACTGTTAAGGAGTGAGGTTGAAGCAAGACGAAGGATGGGCCATTAGGAATTCTGATTTCACAATTTTAAGGTGTCTGTTTAGATGTTCAGATGGAGTTGTCAAGTAGGTGGTTTGATTAAAAAATTTAAAAGTTGATCACCATTTTTCAATGAGAGGATAAGAAATAAGTTGAGGCTGTGTTTCAGGTTTGTAGCTGAAATAGTTAAAATGCCTATTTTTGTATGCATTTGAGAATTTGTTACATGTACACACTTTTAAATCACATGAGATGTTAAGTTAAATGTATTGCTTTTTTCTGTCTTACATTTTATGAAACAGCTTATTCAAATGCTTCCTTTGCATTTTTCACATACATGTCTGACATCAGTGTCTTTGGCACTACTGCTGTGATTCTGGAGGTAATGCAAGCATTTCCCAAAGTATGTCCCCCTCATTTCTGTCGAAGTTTTTGAGATACAGCATTATTTTATTATCAGTGTATGTTCTCATCGCTGGAAATTTTGTCCCAAGCCTTGTCATGAATTTATAAAACATTAGGCAATTATATTTTAAAAGATTCTGTGCTGTAGGTATACACCGGGGATCTGTACAGTATACTTACTACATTGCTTTTCTAAAAATAATTTTATTTATTTATTTATTTATTTACTTATTTATTGGCTGCGTTAGGTCTTCATTGCTACGTGCGGGCTTTCTCTAGTTGCGGAAAGCAGAGGCTACTCTTCGTTGTGGTGCATGGGCTTTTCAGTACAGTGGCTTCTCTTGTGGCAGAGCGTGGGCTCTAGGTGCATGGGCTTCAGTAGTTGTGGTGCACGGGCTTAGTTGCTCCATGGCATGTGGGATCTTCCCAGACCAGGAATTGAACCCATCTGTGTTCCCTGCACTAGCAGGCGGATTCTTTTTTTTTTTTTTTTTTAATTTTTTAGTTATCTTTGTGTCATTTTTTTAAATTTAAGCTCTTTTTTGGAATATAATTGCTTTACAGTGCTGTGCCAATTTTTAAGGTACACCAAAATGAATCAGCTGTATTTATACACATATCCCCACCCTCCCGTGACTCCCTCCAACCCTCCGTATCCCGGCCCTCTAAGTCATCACCCATCATCGAGTTTGTCTCCTTACGTTATGCAGGAACTTTTCATGAGCTATATATTTTACATTTGGTTGCGTATATATGTCAAAGCTACTCTCTCACTTCGTCCCAGCTTCCCCATTCCTTCCCCCTCCCCCAACCCTGTGTGCTCAAGTCCATTCTCTACATCTGCATCTTTATTCTTGCCCTGTCACTGGGTTCATCAGTACCATTTTTTTTTTTTTTTTTAGATTCCATATGTATGAGTTAGCATACAGTATTTGTTTTTCTCTTTCTGGCTTACTTCGCTCTGCATGACCGACTCTAGGTCTATCCACCTCATTACAAATAACTCAATTTCATTCTTTTTTATGGCTGAGTAATATTCCATTGTATATATGTGCCACAACTTCTTTATTCATCTGTTGATGGGCATTTAGATTGCTTCCACATCCTGGCTGTTGTAAGCAGTGCTGCAATGAACATTATGGTACATGTTTCTTTTGGGATTATGGTTTGCTTTGGGTATATGCCTAGTATTGGAATTGCTGGGTCATATGTTAGTTCCATTTTTAGTTTTTTAAGGAACCTCCAAACTGTTTTCCATAGTGGCTGTACCCCAACTTACATTCCCACCAGCAGTGCAGGAGAGTTCCCTTTTCTCCACACCCTCTCCAGCATTTATTGTTTTTAGTTGTTTTGATGATGGCCATTCTGATTGGTGTGAGGTGATACCTCATTTTGGCTTTGACTTGCATTTCTCTAATGAGTAGTGATGTTGAGCATCTTTTCATGTGTTTGTTGGCCATCTGCAGGTCTTCTTTGGAGAAATGTCTATTTAGGTCTTCTGCCCATTTGTGGATTGGGTTATTTGCTTTTTTGGTATGAAGCTGCATGAGCTGCTTGTATATTTTGGAGATTAATCCTTTGTCCGTTGCTTCATTGGCAAATATTTTCTCCCATTCTGAGGGTTGTCTTCTAGTCCTGTTTATGGTTTCTTTCGCTGTGCAATGGCGGGCGGATTCTTAACCACTGCACCACCAGGAAGCCCTACATTGCTTTTTTAAAAACTAATTATTATTATTATTATTATTATTATTATTACTATTTTGTCCCATGCTGCGTCACATGCAGGATCTTAGTTCCCCAATCAGGGATCAAACCTGTGCCCCCTGCACTTGAGGGCATGCAGTCTTAACCGCTGGACCACGGGGGAAGTCCCTACATTGCTTTTTAAAGAGAACTTTAAAATTTATAAGTGTATCTAACACTTGGAATTATGGGGTAATCCTGATCATATCTGTGTTATCTTTTTTTTGACCCATTTCATTCTAGACTGGTGTCATTTCAGGGTAGTACAGTATTTACCAAACAATAGTTGCTGTTCAAAATAAAATAATTAAGGGAACATTCTATAAGTGAAAGACTTAGTAGAGACTCAGAAAAAAGGCTAACTCTTCTTTCTCCCTTCTGGATCTTCTTTTTTCACTTAATAAATTGTGATAATTATTCACATCAGTACCTATGACCATTTTTAAATGTCTGCCTAGTGTTCCCTTTATAAATGTGCCATGATGTGTTTTTTTTTTTTTTTTTTTTTTTTTTGGCACACGGGCTTAGTTGCTCCGTGGCATGTGGGATCTTCCTGGAGCTCCGATCAAACCCGTGACCTCTGCATTGTCAGGCGGATTCTTAACAACTGCGCCACCTAGGAAGCCCGCCATGATGTCTTTATGCCAGGCTTCTGTTTGTGGTATTAGGTTGCTTCTTATCTTCGCTATAACAAAAAGTACCACAGTAAATAAATACCCTGGTACTTCTTTTCCCACATGCGTAAAATCTGTGGAACAAAGGATAAATGCATTTTAAAACTTGTTAGCTATTGCCTACTTGCCCTCTGAAGAGGTGTTATCAATTTCTATTGCATTCAGAAGGATTAGAGAGTGCCTGTTTCCCTGCACTCTCCAAAATGATACACTGTCAAACTTTTTTATCCTGGCTCCTTGGTGAAGATAATCAGTAAGTCATTGTCAAGTGGAGATTGCATTGCTTTTATAGGCCAGTTCTTTTAAGTATCCTCAGTGGTAGCAAGTTTCTGTCTCTTGAAAGTGAATTTGAGTTTCAGAAAAAGTCAAGTCTAATGCATAAGATATACATTAAGTTAGCTTTTACTCTAGGTTTTTGTGGTTTTACTTGCTTGTTTTGAGAGGAAGGCTTAGTGAAAAACAAGATCTAACTTTAAGATAAAACAAATATTCTTTCTACTCAATACTCTGTAATGGCTTACATGGGAAAAGAATCAAAAAAAGAGTGGATATATGTATAACTGATTCACTTTGCTGTACAGCGGAAACTCACACAACATTGTAAATCAACTGTACTCCAAAAAAATTAATTAAAAAAACTAATATTCTTATGTGGCTCTTGAAAATTTTTAGAAGTTAGTTTCAAAAGAAGAGTTCCAAAAATGTCTAAAGTAATGGCACCATCCGTTGGCATGAGAATGCAGCTTCCCAAGAGGAATTGTTTGACCTGAACAACAATCATTTGGATGTGTATGATCTCTGGCATATTTGTTTTAAAAAATCACCCACTGTGAAGGCTTTAGCCCAGATGGGTTCTTTTCATGGGATGGCACATTAATAACATAAATAACTTAAGTTTTCTTGGACTGAATTTTCTATATGTTATTACCTACCTTTTTTGTTTTCTCCTTTATACAAGGAGTAGATACTTTAGAGGAAGAGATCATCTTTACCATTAATTGAACAAATCTTATTAGGATGATTTTAATGGAAATCTATAATCTTTCATACCACATACCAGATCAAATGGTTTATATTTTCCATTTCCCTTTCTAAATCTAATCTATATGTAGCGATATAGATTAAAACAACTATCTACAATTAAGCACATTAGCTAGCCAATGTTATATAAATTTTTAATAATTTTTAAATATTTAACTTCAGAAAAAGTTGTATGTTTTAAATAGCAGATAAATTTCCATATTTATATTTTCCTAAGACTCTTGTCAAATTTAGTGTCTTTTACTTTAACACAAACTGATTTGAGAGGAGCAGACTTGACAATGTGTTATAAATCAGATATCTGAAAATACACGTTATAGGAGTTAGGCTTTATTAAAATGTTCACTGAAGCAATTGTCCTCTAGAGTTTTTCAAAATAAAACTGTCTTAAATAAACCATCTTGTTTTTATTTTCTATGACAAATCAATCATTACCACATCAGTTTACCATGAGCGGCTTTTTAGAAGCTTTCGGGGGTAGCAATATTTAAGAAGGGGTATTCCTCAAACATTTACTGTGTCTACATGTTCTTTTCTGCAGAGAAATGGTCAATGCATGGTTTGCTGAGAGAGTTCACACCATCCCTGTGTGCAAGGAAGGCGTCAGAGGCCACACGGAAGCTTGCTCTTGCCCCTCACAGCAGAGTCCCCATGCAGAGAGCAGCGTCCCTGGAACACCAACCAGGAAAATCTCCGCCTCCGAATTTGATCGGCCTCTTAGACCCATTGTCGTCAAGGATTCTGAGGGAACTGTGAGCTTCCTCTCTGACTCAGAAAAGAAGGAACAGATGCCTCTAACCCCCCCAAGGTTTGATAATGATGAAGGGGACCAGTGCTCAAGACTCTTGGAATTAGTGAAAGATATTTCTAGTCACTTGGATGTCACAGCCTTATGTCACAAAATTTTCTTGCACATCCATGGACTCATCTCCGCTGACCGCTATTCCCTGTTCCTTGTCTGTGAGGACAGCTCCAACGACAAGTTTCTTATCAGCCGCCTCTTTGATGCTGCAGAAGGTTCAACACTGGAAGAAGCTTCAAATAACTGTATCCGCTTAGAGTGGAACAAAGGCATCGTGGGACATGTGGCTGCTCTTGGTGAGCCCTTGAACATCAAAGATGCATATGAGGTAAGTAAGAAACAGAGGCGGGGTGGGAGGTGGAGCGTGGGTGGGGCCTTGGACAACTACTGTGAATTGTGGGGATATTTGAAACTGAGATGTAAAAATGTGCATACTTGTTAAAAATGGGACTGTATGGTAAGGACCTCCCCATCTTTTAAATGCCAGAGTTTCTTCACTGGGGGCTGAATCAAGGATAGAGGCCTGAGGGAAATATTGTCTTGTTTTCCTGCTTAATGATAATTTAACATAGCTCATCTCACAGTTGTATTCTTTCATCTTTTTACCTGATCACTATACATATCCCCTATCTATGTTATCTCCACATGAACTTCTGGGGACTTTACTAAGATTCTAAAATGATAGGTCCAAAAAGTGTCAGAAAACCAAACCCATAGTCTTTTTAAATTCATTCATTCAATTCATCATATTCATTCATTTGAAGTCCCTTTGACACCAAAGTCTGAGTTTCTTTCTTTCCACTCTTCCGTTTCATTAAACAAATAAATGTGTGGATAGCTCTAGAAAATGGACATTTTTGCCCTACAATATTTCAATGGAAAGATTTGATATTTCTTCCACTTTTGCTTCCATTATGAACAGATCTTTATTATGGACTTAAAGTTTACACTGTATGATTTTTCAAATTTCCCATTTAAAATGATTCTTTTATTAATTGAATTAGAGGTTTTAAACAAATCATCTTAATTGAATGACACTTAGTATGTTTATGAATTATGTTCTGGCATCATGCTAGAACAATTATGCTAGTTACTTATCATGTGGTACACTTTGAAGATTCCATAATAATACCAGCTTGAGGCTCCTCTGTGTCATTTGAGGGGTCATAGATGTTTTATTCATTCCTGTACTCCTGATGCCTAATACAGTGCCTGGAACATAGATAAGTGTTAATAAATATTGATTGGGAGAAAATTATAGTAGATGAGATAAATAAGTAGACTAGATAGCAGGTCATAATTGATCCAGGGAAAATGTGTTAGGTTCAGGGAAGCAGGAGATCACATATAATTGGGGAGATGGAGAGAGGTTTCTTTGAGGAAGCAATGATTGATATGGACCCTGGAAGATGGATAAGATTTCAGTAGATTGAGTCGTGTGAATATTGAGATCCAGTTGCAAAAAGAAGTTTGAGGAAGAAACAGGAAGTTGGACCATGGGGTGCTTGTAAGGAAATGTGTGGGTGATAGTATAGACGTTGAGGAGCTACTGGAGATTACTGGGGTCTTAAATGCCAAGCTGAGGAGTATTTATTTGATTCAGAGCCATGAGGACTAATTAAAGATGGTTTGAAAGGGGGACTGGCATGATTCAGACTGTGCTTTAGAAAGATGAATATTATGGTGGCCATAAAATGAATTAGAGGGAAAAATACTGGAAACTGGGAGGACAGGTTAAATAGTCTGAGGGAGTAAGCACCTGAACCAGAGCACTGGCCTTTGAGACCAAAAGGAGGGAATGGATTAAAGATGAAGAAGCTGAATCTGCTAGACTTGGCAGCTAACAGGAGGGGGAAGTGAGGAGAAAAGAGGAGTTGGAGAAGACTCAGGTTTTGAAGTTGGGTGAATAAGTAATAGTAACTGGTGAGAAATACTGAGGGCAGGTATCTGGGGAAAGATGTGATAGTTCAGATTGGCTAAATCCTAAGATAGCTTTCAGAATCCACTCTATACCAGCAGTCTTTTCAATTTTGATTCTTCACGGAGCCATCTCCATGACCTCTTTGAGCTCTGTAAGTAATGTCACAGCATAGCAGACTCCAAGAGGGGTATTAAGGACACAGCTGAAGGATCGCTGCCAAATTTGCAGAATTCCCTTCCTGTCTTAGGTGACAGCTGGGTTTCCGCTTTTCAGTGGCACTATAGTCCCAAGTACAGTAGGACCATAAATATGCTACAGCTTTGCTGAGAAAGCCTTCATCTGTTTGCATGGTCCTAAATTTCTCCAGCCCTGAGAATTTCTTCACTTATATGCACGTTATTTAATCTATTTACCATCTTTAGAGTTTTGATGGTGTAATCTTTGTTTTGCAGTTAGTAATGATTTAATTCTTGTACTGCCATCTAAAATAGGCTCAGTGTCCTTGATTTGCAGTGACCCCAGACTGAAGCCTCTTAGTCTGTGGATTTCTCATGTTGCTGCTTCACCCTTGACACCCTTGATCTGTGTTTATAGAGGCCTTGCAGAAGTTATTCCCATCCCAGGAATTTCATTAGAAGTTGTGGGATTGATCTGGGCCATAATTTACATTGGTATTAACAGTGGAAATCAGTTGGCTAGTCGGTAATTCATCACTTAGCCCACTCATAATTTGAATAGTCAAAATACTGTCTCATAGCCGTTTATGAAAATAGTCAGACTATGAAAGTACGTTCTATGTTTTCTGAGTCCTACTGCTTTAAATACGTGTCAGTGAAAATGACACATTTCTTCAGCTTATGAGACCACAGAACACTTAAAAATTAATAATGTAGCAGTAGAAAACCAAGAAATGGCCGTGAAACAAAGTAGTGCTCAGATTGAAGCTAAGAGTAAAAAAATAGTCTGCTAGATAGATTAATTGTAAGAAATGGTCAACTTTTGATTCGCTTTTTAAAACTTTGCAACAGAATGATATAAATGTAGGGATTCAACTATTTTATTATTAATAAAATAACACATTCATATGTTTAACATAGAAGACAAGGTCCACAGTTTAGACCAGTGAGTTTCAATTAGACCACAAATACCAATGGTGTTCAGTCACACATCATCTCCTCCTTCATCAGCCCCATCATTCGTGCAAATTTCTTGAATGTGGCACAGTATTTATTAATAATAAGATATTAACACATAATAATCAGAACAACTATATAAATGTGTTGGCATTATCCTCATATGTGAAAACTAGATATCATCCAATATCGAGATTGAATTGTGTATTAGTCAGTGTTCTTCAGAGAAACAGAACCAGTAGGATATCCAGAGATAAATAAGTGATTTATTGTAGGGATTAGCTCACTTGGATATGGAGGCCTAGAAGTTCCACAGTCTGCCCACCATCTGCACAATCTGGAGAACCAGATAAATTGATGGTATAATCAACTGAAGGCCTAAGAATCAGGGAGGGGTCAATTGTGTAACTCTGGTTTGAGTCCAAAAGCTTTAGTTCCAAGAGCTCTGATGGACAGCAGGAGGGCAAGAGAAGATGGATGTCTTAGCTCCGAAAGCAAATTCGTCCTCCCTCTCCCTTTTTGTTCTGTTCAGGTACTCAAGGGATTGGGTGATGCCCACTGCGTTGATGAAGATCTTCTTTACTCATTCTCCTGATTCAAATGTTCATCTCTTCTGGAGACGTCCTCATAGACACACCTAGAAATTACATTTTATCAGCCACTTGGGTATCCCTTCGCCTAGTTAAGGTGACACAGAAAATTAACCATCACAAATTGCTTTGAACCCCTGGTTCCATGTCCTGTGGAAGCCATAAGCCTCCCCAAGATTTCCTGTGTCAAAGGATTTACATTGGCTAAACAACCCTTTTTCCTAAGTCAACTGGAATGCAAAACTTGTACTCTTCTCTTGTTTCCTGGAGACAGCCTTTCCATGGATACCATGATTTCTAGGGAGGAAGCTTGGAAGGTCTTAGGGAACGGTCACATTGCCACTCATGTGGCCTTCACCCACCCCTACTTTATTCCTCCCTTTTCAGTCCTTCTCCAGATAAACAAATCTTCACCAGCTCTCATCCTACAGGTCTCACTTGCTACTCAAGTGAATTTCTGATGAATGAAATTATTTCTAAAATGAATTTTCAGAGGAAAGAAAGAACAACAGCAACTGTTTTAATTTTGATGTCTTTAATTTATCAAAATTATTAATTGTGATAAATTTGATAAATTTGTCATGGCATAATTGTACTCCAGGAAACACAGTTCGGGAACTGCTCTATCTTTGTTCAATGTTCTAATAATCTTTAGGTATTCCACTTTGTGGAAGAAAACCGACATATAATTTGGCAAGTCTACTGTGTTATTTCCGTTTTCGTTTTCTTTTATCTTTTATTTTTATATTATTTCAAGCTTACAGAAAGGTTGCAAGACCAGCATCACAAACTTGTGTATACCCTTTACGCAGATTCTCCAATTGTTTATATTTTGTGCCATTTGCTTTATTATTTTCTTTTTCTATGTATAATGCATGTAAGTAATATATGCATATTATTTTTTTCTGAACCATTTGGAGACTTTTTTATGAGTATATATTTTCTAACAAGAATATTCTCTTACACAATTGTGATACATTAATCAAAATCTGGAAATTTTATGATACAGTACTCTTATCTGACATTCTATAGTCAAATTTGGTCAGTTGTTCCATGATGTCCTTTATAGTTGTTTTTTCCCTCTGATCAAGGCTCTAATTCAGGACTGCATATTGCATATACTTGTCCTATCTCTTTAGTCTCCATTAAATCTGGAATAGTTTCTCAGGGTTTATCTTTCTTAACATGTATTTTGGAAGAATACAGGGCAGTTATCTTGTAGAATGTTTTCCTTGAATAGATACAAGTTAGGCACTTTTGGCAGGAATACCACAGACGTTGACCTTGAGACCTTGTTTGGTTTTACAAACAACAGTCAGTTCTTCACTTCTCCTGCACCAGCTTTGAGCTACATTCCAGCTCAATTCAGACACTAGCTACCTGGAGTTAGTGCAGACCCCACAGGTTAAGGACTCAGTGCCACAGTATTCTCCCCGCTTCAGATGCCAGCCATACATAGGATCCCCACATCCATGTCTGGCTAGCTACAGATTCAGGAGTTCCCTGCTCAGATTTAATGATTTCTTAAAATGACTCAGAACTCAGAAAGCACTATAATTAACACTACAGTTTTATTATAAAGGATACAATTCAGAAATAGCCAAACAGAAGAGATGCATAGGGCAAGGAACGAGGTGGGGGACACAAAACTTCCATGCCCTCTCCAGTGGGAGGAGGGGCAGTGCATCACCATCCCAGCACACAGATGCCATCATAACCCAAATCTCTGACAAACGGGGCAAGAATATACAATGGATAAAAGACAGTCTCTTCAGTAAATGGCACTGGGAAAACTGAACAGCCACATGTAAAAGAATGAGATTAGAACATTCTCTAACACCATACACAAAAATAAACTCAAAATGGATTAAAGACCTAAATGTAAGACCAGACACTATAAAACTCCTAGAGGAAAACAGAAAACACTATAAAACTCCTTAACATAAATCATAGCAATATCTTTCTGGATTCATTTCCTTATTCTTTATATATGTGTGCATGTGCTCAAGCCATGTTCCAAGCTCTTTACTCCTCTCTGTAGAATCTCTTATCTTTCTCTTCAAGCTGAAGAGCTTTCATTAACTCTTCTTTAGTACCCGTGTGGTGGTGACCAATTCTCTGATTTCGTTTATCTGAAAATGCCTTTATTTTGACTGTAATCCTAAAAGATATTTTCACTGCCTGGACAATTCTTAGTTAATAGTAGTTTCCTTTCAACACTTAAAATGTTCTCCCACTTTTTTCTGGTTTTAATTTTTCTTATGAGAAGTCAGCCAGCCTTCATTTTTCACCTTATGAGTTTCACAATATATGTCATTTTCACACTATGTGTGTATGTTTAAGGTTTTCACTAATGTTGGGAAATTTTTGGTCATGTGTTTAAATATTTTTTCTGCCCCATTCACTTCTCTTTGAACTCCAATTGTATATATGTTAGACCATTTGATGTTGGACTCAGAGAACACTGAGGCTCTGTTAACTTTTTTATAGATTTTTTTTTTGTCCTCTCAGTCCTTTTGACTAGATATTTTCTGTTGATCTGTCTTCAGGTTCACTGACCCTTCTGTTGTTTCCAGTCTGTTGTTAAATCCATCAATGAACTTTTGTATTTTTCAGTTCTAGAATTTCCATTTGGCTTTTTTAAAATACTTCTTTCTTTCTACAGAGATGTCCATCTGTTCATTATTACCATATTTTCTATTCAGTCCTTAAACACACTTATAATAGCTGCTTTAAGGTCCCTGTTTGTTAATTCCAACCTCTGAATCATCTTGAGGTCATTTTCTATTGACTGCTTTTTTTCTTTACTGTGGGTTTCAATTTCCTATTTCTTCACACATGTTGTGATTTTTAAAAAATTTTTTTATTGTAGGTTGGATATTGTGAATGTTTTGTTGTGGGGCATTTGGATTATATCAACTTCCTTTAAAACAGGACTGACCTTTGTTGTTGTAGGCAGTGGAGTTACTGGAAGAGGCTTTCCGTCTTGTCAGGTTTGGTATTATTATTTGTTAGGATGGATCTACTTTAGTTTTAAATTTAGTCTTAGGAAATGTTGTCTGAATCTAGGGTATGGTCCTTACTTCCAAGGAGTGGCCCTTCTGTGTCTCAACTGAATGCCTGAGGTGCCTAGTAAGGTATCTCCTCTGGTGGGTGGGACCCCAGTGTCTTCAAACATTGTTATAATTGGTATCACCACTTGCTTTCAGGCTTCAACAGGTAATTTTTGCTGCTTCTCTTAGAGTCTTGCCAAATACATGTCTGAAGTGACTAGCCACTCAGTCTTCTGCCACTCCTTTACACTCCCTACCCCCACGCACAACACTGCCTCTCTTATCAGGTACTTTGCCTTGCACATTCCAGCCACTTTAGAAGCCCTGAATTCAGTTCCATTTGGAACTATTACTCTGGATACCAATTGTCTTCTCCTCCTGGGGGAAAAGTGCCCCCAGGAAGAACCAGATTAATGCAAGTCAGTGGTGTGTATTCCCCTCTTCACTGTGTGTGTTTTAGTTATTGCATGTATGTGGTCTAATCTTATATTTTTCAGCTGGAGGGCAAGTCTGGTACTAGTTATTTTATTATGAGAGATGCGTATCTAAGCTTTGTGTTTTTTTTACACTGTCATGTTCTCATAAACAGTGAAAGAAATAATCACAATAATAGTTGTGCTCTATTTTTCTTTCGATGGGGCTTAGAAGTTCTCTATGTGTTTACAGCCCCTGCAGTGGGTGCATTGTTAAAGGAGAATTCTTTGAGATGCTAAAATTCGCTTAAAGTGATTTTGAAGCATACATTCCTCCTACCTCCTTCAATAAAGAGTGAAATCCAGGGCTGCTGTTTATTTTAAACTTCCAGTATGCACAAAAAAATTCTGTGAAAGTCCTTCTAATTTCAGACTCTTGCTTTGCTTAGATAGTTGGGTTGAATCCTCTTTTCTATAAATTGGTCTTGTAATTCAGATATTCATTAACAAAATAATTGCTGAGGATGCATTACTATTCATATTTTGATTATTAGCTTGTAGAATAATTCACTATATAAATTCATAATTTTTAACTTCTTTTACTTCATCCATGTCAGTATCCTGTCTGCTCTCTTTAGATACCTAGCAATATAGTATGTTATTTAAGAACTGCTTTTTGGAAACATTCAGCCAAGGTTTTCTCTGTCTTTCAATATAACTTTGAGCACTTTTGCAGAAAAATTAAAAATGCAATAGTGTTTATTTATAATATAAAATATTCATATTGATTTTCCACCATTTTATAACTTTTCTTCTGAAATTTTCTTTACTGCCAGAGTTTGGCCCTCTCAGGGGAAAATTGGCCTCATTTCTGACCCTAGTTGATGGAATCTAGTGTAATCATTTACTTCATTGACAGCTTTGGCTTTGCGTGACTTTAGACTAATTAAAAAAAAAAAACAAACAGAAATGACCTTCAAAGATGAGGATTTTTCCAGTGTGACTATTCCATATTCTCTGAAGGGAATTCCAAAAGCAGAGTTTTTAGAACAATAATGCTATTATTAGGTTGAGCATGTAAGTTCCCAAGGCAGTTGCTTTGAAGGGAACAATATGCATTCAGATGTTTATGTTCTGGTATGTTTGCTTCCATTCTAATTGTAGCTCATATACTGGTCTCTGTCCATTTCCTCAAGTATATTTTTCCTCCTACCTATAAGATTTGCTTTAAACTATAGTAAGCTAAAAGTGATCACATTGGATAACTATGATATCATTTGTTAATGATATCATGATTTCCTTCATTTATTGAACAAATGTTTCAGAGTTCCTGTGCTAATATTGGGAATACAGTGATGAACCAGAAAAAGCCCCTCGTAGAGTTTACAGCCTACCTTTAATCTTCTCAATCTGGTTTAATGGAAAATAGCCTGTATCTTTCTTTCTTTAAGCCACATTTAGAAATTTTACACTTTTCAGAAGTCCTTTGTGATTATTGAATGTGCAAGGATGTATTTTGTAAAAGGGGAGAGAGATTCAAAAGATTGAGAAATTGATTATAGATGAAGGCCATGCAGTTTTATTAGATACAAAAAAGGTAAGATTTTAATTCTTATGCACATCTGAGATAGAAATACAGAACAGGAAATATATAAAGGAAATATATAAACAGTCATTATGAGGGAAGTCAAGTCAGTATTGGAATGGTCATTTTGGAGGTGATGGGTTTTATAGGAAAACTTTCAGACCAAAGATGCGTTTCTTTTTCAGAAGAATCAGTGAGATGGGAATAGGCAAACGGTATTACAGAGGGGGAGAGTTGCCACTTTCCCCCGAGTTTAAGTGAGGCTGTCTAAATTGGTTAATATTTTGAATTTCCTTTATTTCTTCACATTTGTTTCCATCTGTATTTTTTCATAAATACTAGCTGCTAAAAAACCCTTAAATTTATCTTTGTCCAAGATGATGTGTACTTATATGCTTTGATGCCTCTTACAATGATAAAATTGTCATTCAGAGCAACAAGGTGAGTCAAAGGTTAGATTTCTCTAATCCTATAAACCAGAAAAATCAAATCAGTCTTTGAACAGGTCAGTCACTAAATTGAATTTCTTCTTCCTTACTAGGATCCTCGGTTCAATGCAGAAGTTGACCAAATTACAGGCTACAAGACACAAAGTATTCTTTGTATGCCAATTAAGAATCATAGGGAAGAGGTAAGCCAGTTTTCCATTTTATAAAAGGTCATTTGGAAACATTTTTCTTTTTTGAAAAAAAATTTTTCACTTTGCGCACTTATGAAATAACGCTATAGTGACAAGTTAACTATAAAGTGCTTAAATGTTCTGCTTGATGTGTTTTATTTAGACTTGAGTAATAGGGTTGAATCCTGATACTTTACTTTGACCTAGAAATAAATTTTAGACATGTCATTTCTGTACCTCTCTTTCCTGAGGACCTTACTGACTCCTAAGATATATAATTGCTATTGTGGTTGTAATCAGTTTATTTCATATTATATTTTAAACATCTCAAAAACGCTTATTTCATAAATGGTTATCCATTTGCAGTGATCGTCAGCTGATTTTTTTGTTTGGATGCAAAATGTGGTTTGAAAAAATGGAAATTGCAGCCAAGTCCAAGCAAAATTTATTGTGAAATTATAACAAGCCATTGAAAATAAGTTAGTTTATATTTCATCTAACTAGAAGGTTTGGATTCTGTAAGCACTGAATTCTCTCTTCATTTTACATTTATTTGAAAAAAAAATAGTTAATACATTATCATTTAAACTGAGCGCTTCAAATGAATGTTCTCAGTCCTGTCTGCACATTACAATCAACTGTGAAACTCTAAAACGTTACCAATTAAACCAAGATCTCTAAGAGCTGGGTCTAGATACTGATACATTTTTAAAGCTCCCCAGATAATTCTGAAGTGTAGCCAGAGTTGAAAATCATTTCTTTAAGTGAAAACAAATAGATTGGAAGAGCCCATGTTTGTGGTTCTTAATCTTGGCTACACATTAGAATCACCTGTGGAGCATTTAGAAGTTCTCATGCCCAGGTTTCACCTTAAATCAGAATCTCTGGGGTTGGGACCCAGGCACATCAGTATTTCTATTTTTTTTAAGCTCTTTATTGGAGTATAATTGCTTTACACAGTTGTGCCAGTTTCTGCTGTACACCAAAGTGAATCAGCTGTATTTATACATATATCCCCGTATCCCCTCCCTCCCACAACTCCTTCCTGTCCTCCCTATCTCACCCCTCTAAGTCATCACCCATCATCCAGTTGATCTCCCTGTGTTATGCAGCAGCTTTCCACTAGCTAGCTATTTTACATTTGGTAGCATACATGTCAGTGCTACTTTCTCACTTCGTCCCAGCTTCCCCTTCACCCCCCACCCCATGTCCTCGAATCCGTTCTCTACATCTGCATCTATATTCTTGCCCTATCACTGGGTTCATCAGTACCATTTTTTTTAGATTCCACATACATGAGTTAGCATACAGTATTTGTTTTTCTCTTTCTGGCTTACTTTGCTCTGTATGACAGACTGTAGGTCCATCCACCTCATTACAAATAACTCAATTTCATTCTTTCTTATGGCTGAGTAATATTCCATTGTATATATGTGCCACATCTTTTTTATCCATTCATCTGTTGATGGGCATTTAGGTTGCTTCCATGTCCTGGCTATTGTAAACAGTGCTGCAGTGAACATTGTGGCACATGTTTCTTTTTGGATTAGGGTTTTCTCAGGGTATATGCCCATTTCTCCAGAGAAGACATGCAGATGGCTAACAAACACATGAAAAGATGCTCAACATCACTCATCATTAGAGAAATGCAAGTCAAAGCCACAATGAGGTATCACCTCACACCAGTCAGGATGGCCATCATCAGAAGATCTAAGAACAGTAAATGCTGGAGAGGGTGCGGAGAAAAGGGATCCCTCTAACACTGTTGGTGGGAATGAAAATTGGTACAGCCACTATGGAAAACAGTATGGAGGTTCCTTAAAAAACTAAAAATAGAACTACCATATGACCCAGCAATCCCACAACTCGGCATATACATCAGTATTTCTTAAAGCTCCCAGGTGGTTATCATGTGCTGCTAGGGTTGAGAACCACTGCCAAGAATACGAGAAACACTTTGCTGGTTCTACTTGATTTATATTCGGATTCTGATATCTTTCCTTTCCCTCCCCCATCCAGTCCTTTACCAAGTCCCATCGCTTTTTTTTCTGTTAGTGTTTCTCATTTCGATTTCTTTCTTTTCATTCCTGCTGCCTGTACCATAATTCAGATCTTGAAGTAATGCCTAAACTTTTAAAATATTCTTGTAAGGGGTTTTTGTACTTTAAGTCAATTTTCCTTTAATCCACCCTGCATATGCCCTTGGGAATTTTCCTGAAACACAGCTTTCTAAATCAGTGCTTCTAAAACAGTAATGTGCATATGACATTTTTTTTTATTTATTTATTATTTTTTGGGGGGTACACCAAGTTCAGTCATCTGTTTTTATACACATATCCCCATATTCCCTCCCTTCCTTGACTCCCCCCACCTCGAGTGCCCCCCACCCTCCCCGCCCCAGTCCTCTAAGGCATCTTCCATCCTGGAGTTGGACGCCCTTTGTTAGACAACAAGTTCCCACTGACTATCTATGCATATGACTTTTAAAATGCAGATTCTGAGTTCAGGCGGTCTAGGTGAGACCTGAGTGAGGTTCTTTTCTAACAAGCACCAAGTTGATGCCAGTGTCCGCAGATCACAATTTGATGAGCAGGATCCTAAATCAGTCACTTCTCAGTCGTCTAAGATAAGTTCTCAGTGCCCTAGAGTTGCTATGTGGTTTCTTAAGAGGGTAGTTACAGCCACAGTTACTGAAAATCCCTGTAGCTAAAACATGCAAATGAGCTTAAATAATTGACTAGCTAATTAATTGTGAATGAATAAATAAAATTGAAAAGGCCATGCATGGACCAGTAGTGTTCTTAATCGGATCACCAGATAAAGCAAATAAAAACCATGTCTTATGCAATATTGGGGACATAGTTATATTAAAAAATTATTTGTTGTTCATCTAAAATTAAATTTGACTGGATGTCCTATATTTTATCTGGCTGCCCTAGTTATAAACCAAGGACTATGATTGTGTGCACTTAAGAAGATGATGTTCAGCTTTTAATTTGTAAGTATGTTTTAAAACCATGGCCTGAAAAAACAACTTTGTACTGGCCGAGAGACTCAGCTTGAATCACACTCTGGTGAAATATCTCTTCCTAAGTAGCATGAACGGTGGGGATTGGGGGAGCCATGAGCAACAAAAACCCCAGGGTGAAGCAGGTGAGACTGCCCTTCTGTAAGAGAGCGTCCTCTGGATCCGTGCACTTCTGTCTTTATGGTTACCCAGTGAGGGTGATGTAAACTAAAACACCAATAACAAAACCCCCTGCTGTAGTGAGGTGTAAATTACGTACCATATAATTCACCCATTTGAAGTGTATAATTTGATGAGATTTTGACACATGCATGTGTAGTCATATAAACACCACTGTCATCAAGATACAGAACATTTCTGTCACCTCAGATATTTCCCTGTACCGCTTGTAGTTGATCTGCTCCTCCTCCCTCAACCCCCAACCCCCAAGAATCACCGCTCTGTTTTCCATCACTATTGTTCTGCCTTTTCTAGAGTGTCATAGAAGCCATATACATGGAATCATACAGGAGGTAGTCTTGTATGTCTGGCTTCCCTCACGTAGCATAACGCTTGTGAGATTCATCCATGCTGTTGCATGTGTCCGTGGTGTGTTCCTTTTTATGGTGGTTATTCCATGGTATGGGTGTGCCACAATCTGAATATCCGTTCATCCATTGACAGACATTGAGTAGTTTCCAGGTTTTGTCTTGTTAGGAGAAAAGCCGCTGTGGATGTTTGTGTGCAAGTCTTTTTGTGAACATGTTTTCATTTCTCTTTGGTAAATATATGAGGGGAATTTCCAGGTCATGGGTGGGTATATGTTTAATTGTATGAGAAACTTGCAAGCTCCTATCCAAAGTGGCTGTACCATACACTTTCTTACCAGCAATGAATGAGAGTTCCAGTTGCTTCACATCTGAGGCAACACATGGTATTGTCAATTTAAAAACATCGTAGCCATTCAGTTTGATTACGTGAATGAATAACCCCACTCTCAGTCAAGAGCCGTCCGCTCACCTACAGACCTGATTAAAATGGATTCAGCTACAGGTCCCCAGATTGGGATTGTCCAGAGCTCTCCCTAAGCGTCCTGCTGGGTTCCTCAGGATCCTCAGGGCTGTCTGCCTCCACACTCCCTCATCCTCTCCTGCTGCCTCTGTTTTACCCTGTGATGACTTGATATAAGGCTGGGCTCTTCACTTGTTTCCACAAAAGTTTTTTTCACACGAAGCATTTCATGAGATTACAAAAAAAAAAAAACCTTCAGTAACTTCACTGGAGTCTTAGTAACTTTACTGATGGGAAGGTTTCCAAATACAGCTTTTTAAACATCTTGCTGACCCTCCCCATTCTCTGTCCTCTCCCCCTTGTTCCCTCTCCTCCCACGCTCACACTGCCCGGTTTGAAATTATTTCCTGTGAGAATTATTTCTTCAGAAAAAAGGAATGAAGAGAAACAGTCGGAAAAACAGGCATACGCTCAGCATGGCTGTTGTAGTATAAAAAGTAATCTGGCTGACTGAGAACCACGGCCCCTAAGAAGATGCAATATATGACTTCCAGAATTATCTTTAAATTTACAGCTACGTAAACAAACTCAGGGCAATGTTTGCTGTTGTGTACACACAGTAGAAAAGTACTCTTTCTCCCACGAGCGTTTGAAATCAAAATAGAGAGTCACAGTAAGGCTTTTGGGAGTAATTCTTAAGATTGCTTGCTGTGGGCTTGAATCCCATCTTCACCACTTACTTGATGAGTAGCCAGGATGGAATTGGTGAATCCCTTCGTTCTTCAGTTCCCTCATCTGCACAATGAGGGTTATAAAAGGACCCACCTCCTAGGGTTGTTGTGAAGATTACATGCGTTTGTGCATGCAAAGGGCTTAACATATTTCCTGGCACACTGGAAGTGACTGATAAATGTCAGCTGTTACTTTTGAAAGGAGATCTAGAACTAAGCAAACTCTTAGGAGAAACAAGGAATGATAAGTTGTATGCAGAGGTCATCAGCCACATTATAACCAGTCAGCTGAGATCAAATGACAACCCAGCACCGTCCCTGACTTCACTGGTCTGTTACCCTCTAACACACTTTACGCTTAAAAGAAAATGACTTTTCATTGTTTTTCCTCATAAATGAGGCAAAGTGAATTTGGTTTCTTCTCTTTGTGTTAGTCCAATTGTACTCATTCCGACTAATTACCAAGGAACCTAAGATGAAATGTGGTTGTTCATAACATGTCTTGGTACCTTTTCGTGACTCTAATTTCTTAAGGTGCCACCTCTGAAGAGCTGCTTGAATGGAGCAGTTGACTATTGAATGCTAAAGTCTGAACTACAACACAGTCCAGAAAATTCAGAAAGATTTTTAAGATTCAGTAAAATCTGTAATCACTGCATCTGCCTCTCTTCTTGGGAAGTATTTCAACTAATTAAAATTTTTCGAGAGTTCTTTTCATCCGTGTTATAACCATAAGTGTAATAGCACAATGCCTTTTTAGAAGTCAGGATCGTAGATATTCCTAAAACCTCTATGACAGAATTATTTTTGAATCATAAAGGATAAGCTTTTGCAATTTTCTCCTCTCTGTACTCCCTTCTAAGACAGTGGAATTAATGGGCAGTGTGGTGGGGGTAGGGTGGGGACTGGAGAAGCTAGAGGAAGCTAAAATAATTTATTTTGGAAAGGTCACAGAGCTATTGGCTAGAGAAAATGAATGAAGACAAAAAGTAAAGGGGTCAAGGGAGAGAAGAGAGACAGCCCAGGCTGTATAATAGAATAGTTAGAGGAAAGACAGGGTAGGACTTTGGAAATAACTGCCTATCCTGTGGAAGCTATTCTAAGGACTTGACATATATTCTTTCATTTAATCTTCATAACAACCATAGGAGGTAGTTATTATTTTATTCCCACTTAACAGATGATGAAACGGAGACACGGGACATTTAGGGAACTTGGCCAAAGTCACAGAACTAAAAACTGGCGAAGCTCAGATTCAAGCCTAGACAAGAGGGTTTCTTAAAATCCTGCCGTGGATGACGACTGCACTCTCTTTTCTTCCCCCTCAGTGTTTTCTTGAGCCACTGCAGTCAACATGTAGATTCCTGTTGATTTGGGGGTGGGAGGTACACTGATGTGAGATGCGGCTTCACATATTGTAGAAGCAGGGCTCGAAGGGGGAGACAAGGAGAGCTGGCTGCATCCTGATGGTTCTTCAAAGTCAAGTGTTGAGACCACTCTGCAGACAAACTTTTTAAAAAGAGAGAGAGGGGTAGCAGGGAGAAAGAAGGCAGGGAGCAGGGGCGGGGGAGAGAAAGAGGGATCAGAGTCACATCCTCTGTAATGTCTTAAGAGGACTCCATCTAGTAAACAAGAAGAAATTTTTACCAGGGATGAAAGAGTTACAGGAGCATGTTTCATGTTCATCTGGGCCAGTGTGCTCTGTGATATGCACAGGAAGCATCATGAAAAAAATTTGCAGCAAGTGTGTGAATTTTTGGGGCTGCTGTTACATTTCTTTCAGGCTTAACGCTGGATTTTTCAGACCTGGGCACTTGGATCCGTTTTTTATTTTTGTCACGTGCGTTACTTATTTCTATAAGCAGACGTTTCTTTTATGTTTAGTAAAGAAGTGCAGGGAAACTCAACTCTTTCTAGCTCAGATGACCTATTTCTGAAATCCTGCCCTCTCTTGAAGTATTGCTTGTTATGACATGGTAGCGATGAGTGCTTTTTTTTCTTTTTTTAATTTGTAGGGGCTGCACCAATGAGGTAGAAGCCAGGACATTGTGAAATAATGCAAGTTCTATGAAAATTTTGTATTGATCTGAGGTAGAGATTCTATCCAATAATATCAGGCTAGGCATAACCTGTTTTCTCTTGGTTGAATGTCAACTCCAATTTTTATTAAGTAAAAATCTAACTTGGAATCAGAGCTCTTATCCTCCTCTGTTTTTATCATTTTGATTTTATTTTATCATATTTGATGATATACTTATAATTCTTTGATGAAATGTAACAGTTATAATAAAAGATTTATGGTAAGTTTTTTTACAGTATAAGGGAGCATTTTTAGCTAAATATCCAATTGTTTATATATTCTTTTAAAAGAAAACTGAAAAACTTCAAAAAATATCAGCTAATTTTATGAGATTTTTATGAAATAAGTACAATACTTTGATGAATCAGAGATTAAATGTCTGCTGAAAATCGTAAAGTAAAGCATTAATGGAATCAAATGTGTAATTCTAGCTGCAATATACAAAAGTAAATGTTTTCTAGAATTTAAGGTACATAACTTTATCTGCTAATCCCCTCCTAAATTATCTTGCTTTGAAAGTAATTGTTGAATCACTGCACTAAGTAGAGCCCTGGTCTAGGCAGTGAGGATATGAAAAAAAAATGAAGCAAGGAAGATACTTGAAACTTTTTTTTTCAGTTTCAATGAGAGGGAGACCTTATATACCAAAAAGCAAATATCAATGCAAGGTAGCAAGACAGATGTTAAATAAGTTCAATATTCAACACATAAGTTCGAAGGAAAGTCTGTGGATTTCAGGAGCTGGAGGAATCACAGAGGAAGGCCGAAAACTGTGGTTTCATACAGCAGATCCCTGCTGTGTTTATCCCACAGGCTTAAGAGAGGAAGCTGGAACATGGTTTCTGTGAGAGGGTGGAGGCAGGGTGGGTGCTTGCCTATGATCTTCAGCTCGCAGTACTGACTAGGGCTTTTCTTAAACTTGACCCGTAAGCTTGGAACAGATAAACGTTACAGCTTTATACATAATCCTACAATTCGAAGTCAGACTAGATGAAAATAGAGCTACAAGAATAAGCAGAGTTTAATTGCAGACTGTCAGTTGATCTAGATCTATTTTAGTCTTAAAGAATTGGCTACTTATGTGTTTTTTGAAAACTTATAAATTGTGCATTGCATTTATTCCCCTGTGATATTTGTTTTAGAAACAAAACAGAAATACTCCGAAAAGTTTCCATTGGTACTGGACTTGATATGGTGATGGTGAAGATCTTTTCCTTTTTTTTTTTTCCACATTACCCTTTGAATAACAAACAAGTGTATTTTACAAAGAAGAAGATGGTAACCACTTTCCTAAGGAAAAAAACATTTCTTAAGAGCATCAGATGAAAAACATAGTGCTAGTAAGTTAAACCCCTGAGGCTACACTGCTGATCCAGGAGAAGAAAGAATGAATAAAAGCTTGAGACTGAAAGTTAAGTTAATGGTAGGCTATATTTACCCAAATCTTATTTTCAATGCTTAGAAAATTTGGTTCAGACTGAATGCTATGTTTTATTCAATATAAAGTTAATCTTCATTGGTACTTTTAGAATTCCAGCAGTTGTTGGAATGCCTTGCATTTTTCATTTGATAGAGCATTTGTAAGTTTAATTTTGAGAAGTTTTATATAGATTCTGAATTATGGCTAGTAGAGGTCTGGAACCAGCTGCAGGTAAGCGAAAATAATTTCTTTGTATAATATCTGACCCAGAACCACATAATGAGACCTTGGGATGGATTCTGATTATTAAATAATGTTCATGCATTCTTAAAGAGTTAAGGTAGTTGTCAGTGAAATTGCTGCTCTCAATAGATATATGTATGCAAACATCTTTATTCATCTAAGAGCTAAGATTATATAGGCAAAGTGCTTTAAAAACTATGTACTCTGTATTCCTTCTTATTAAATCCTCACCTAAAAGTTCTTACTTGTTTCTCTTCTACCATAAAGTGAAAATTAATATTCTGGGTGGAATTCAAATAAAAGTATAGAGTTGGTGATCTTATAAAATTTTTGAATCATATCTTATCTCTCTCTCTTTTTTTTTTTTTTTTTTTTTTTTTTTTTTGCATCACTTGGTAGCAGTGAAATAAAGTGAAGATGACCTGGATTTAGAACTTCCAGATGCATTTGATTATTACACATTATTTGATGATCCTGTGTATGACATTAGTGATCTCTTACAGCATAACAGATTACCCTAAGCTTAGTGATTCTGAACACGAGCCTTTCCTATCTCGGTTTCTGTGGTTCAGGAATGCCAGAGCGGCCTAGCTGGCTGGGTGGTTCTGGCCCAGGTTCCCTGCCCGTGGCTGCACTCAGGATGCAGCAGGGAGGCCTGACTCACGCTGGAGCGTGCACTTCCCAGAGGGCTCGCTCGCGTGGCTGCTGGCAGGAGGCCTCAGTTCCCGGCCAAGCAGGCCTCTCTGTAGGTCACTCTGTGTCCTTGACACACGGCAGAGGGTGAGCAAGGAGGAAGCAGCAGCGCCTTGTACGTCCAAGTTGTTCACCTTCGCTTCACGGTAGCTGTTCATTAGAAGCCAGGCCTCACGTCCGGCCCAAACTCAGGGAGGGCAGTTAGGTCCCACCTCTTGAAGAGAGCAGCATCAAAGGATGTGTGGAGATACTGTGAAACCACCAAAAGTCCTAAGAGTACTTTGAGGCTTTAGTTTCTTTCCTTAAAACTGGTCAGATGATAAACGAGGAACTCTGCTTGTTAATTAAAATAATATCTTAAACAATAAGGACCTACTGTATAGGACAAGAAACTGTATTCAATATCTTCTAATAACCTATACTGGGAAAGAATCTGAAAAAGACTATACGTGTGTGTGTGTGTGTGTGTGTGTGTGTGTAAAAACTGAGTCACTCTGCTGTACACCTGAAACATTATAAACCAACCATTCTTCAATTAAAAAGATCTTAAAAAATAGTGTTTTCTCAACCTTTCATGTTCTAAAAATAACATCAGCTACCAGAGACAACATAGACTGGATTTAAAATAAGGTGGAAAATTGGAGTGTGTGCCCTGCCGGATTGGCTTGAATCAAAGGGAAAAGAGCAAGTAGAATTACAAGAGGAGAACTGAGGAGGAGAAGAGGAAGATCCCTGCTGTTTGAGCTGCGACAAATGATTGGGGTATTAAAAGTCTTCTAAAATATTATGTCACAAATGCAGGTCTTCGTGAGGTCACTGTTTGTGTGTAGCTTAAGTACTTTGCTTCTTAATACCTATGGAAAATGCTCACTGGTATATCCTTATTATCTCTCTGCACCATTGTTTTCCGCCTCCCTCGTGGATCAGGATTGGAGGGAATGTGTCTAGTATTTCGGCACAGTGTTTGCTTGGGTGTAAACTGGAGGCGAGGCCATGCAGGCAAGCTGAGGCGGGATTGTGAAGAGTCGGCAAGTTGCCATGCAAGAGAGGTGCTGGATTTTTTTTTTTTTTTTAAGCCAGGAAACATTTGCTGTCATTTAAAGATCTGTGTGGCCAGAGTGTTAAGGATGAACAGTTTTCTTTGTTTAATCTCTAACCCAGAGCCACATGATTTGACATGATAGATTTTGATTTCCATATTTGTTCATATGCAGGGAAAACCCTGGGTCTGGAAGCAGGGAAGCTGGTAAGGAGGCTTTTGCATAATCCAGACTAGGGGTGGATTTGTTGCACTTCTGTTTGGGCGATTGAGGGATTGATTTGATGGAGGGTTAAGTAGAAGGAAGAATCTAGAATACTTTCTAGGTTTTTTATGTAGATGTAATGGGGTAGAATTGTGATATTCCCTAAAGTGAAACATGCTACAGAGAGAATTGGTTTGTGGGGATCAAAACCATTAGCTCTTTTTTGGGGGGTATGTTTTGCTATCTGTTCCTTTCTCCTCTCTCCTCAAATCTCAGTGCTGCATCCCCATCCTCACTTTCAGCCAGTGGTCTTGCTTACTGAGAATTTGAAAACAGGAGCTAGGTTATTGATGGGGCAAGTTTTCTGTATAATTTGGAGGAGATCCATAATAGCAGTGGTAGAAATTTGCTGAGGATCGGAAGTAGGACCTAAGAAAAGAATTGCTTTGTATTTCCGTGAACCAAAAAAGATGCTTTGTTATGCATTACAGAATGGTTATACAAGTGTTCAGTTCAGAAATTGGTGGTAGTCATCTCAAATATTGAAAGTGGGGAGGTCCTTGAAAGATGGCAGTTTGATATTGAGTGTGACAAGACTGCAAAAGATGACAGGTGAGTAGGCATTTAAATTATTTCCACCTTAATATGCTTGTTCTAAAACTTGTTGTCTTTACTAAATGAGTTCTAATGATATTGAACAAGTTTCATATAAGGTATAGTTTTTTCTACAATGTTTAATTTGATCTTCAGTCTCCTGTGGAAAAGAATTGTGCTTATGACTTTAGCATGTCATTAACTTCTAGTACTTTTAACATAATTGCCTTTAGTCTAAATTGGTGAATTTCAGATTGTAGTATTTATGGTGGTATATGCAAAACTACACATGATGTACTAGGTGGCCCATTTAATGAATTGTTTAAAACTACTTTTAACCATAAGGGATTATCCTAGACTCTACCAGCTTAAGGTGCAACTCTGTTGCATTGCACTTAATGCCACAGATTTCCTAAGACACTTCATAAACCCTGAAGTTTCCAGACCACCCGAATGGGAAATGCGCATCATTATATGCTGATGTCTAGCATTGTCCTAGGCATACTTACCTGTAAATTCAGAACCATTTCTCATAATGAAATGTAGTTTGCTTCTGAAGCCTTTGGTCTATTTTAGGAAATGTTTAGCTTATAAAAATGATTTGATATACAATTTAATATCTTATTTTAGACAATAGGGAATTAGACATTTAGGCATTACTAAAAATGCCAAAATGACTATATCCGTTAAACATTTTAGATACCACTGTTATTTTTATTTTTTAAGAGGTGCTGAAGCTTTCCTAACTTGAAGCACTTGGCAAATTTTCTGGTCATCTGATACAGAATGACCTGATACTAAGACCAACCCTAAAAAAATGATTAGAAGGATAAATGAAATAATAAAAATACATAGTATGTCTACTGTGGTATGGGTCCTAATGATACACTCATTTTTTAAAAACACTCCTTTTTAATGTATTACTTCTTTGATTTTGGAGTCATTAAATCAGATAAATAACCTTACAGATGTTTTCAGTAACTCATTAAAACTTAAACTGATTTGATCTCTTTGATAGTGCACCCAGAGAAAAGTCTCAGAAAGCTATCCAAGATGAAATCCGTTCAGTGATCAGACAGATGACAGCTACAGTGACATTTCTGCCACTGTTGGAAGTTTCTTGTAAGTATTATACAACTTCACATGGACTTAAATTTGTTGGGGAAAAGACTAAGCTACTATTTTAAGAATTACCATTTTATTAAATTTTTTCTTAGTTATCAATATCATGTAATAAAACTAAGGAAGCATTATAAAGGAAAAGTAATGTTATATGCATTCTGTAAAATTTGGAAATGCTGAAAAGAAAGGAATTAAAGTATTCCACAGTACTCACCCTTGAATGTTTTAATGTAATTCCTTCCTTAATTTCTTATACATTTTTATGTATTGATATATATTTAAGACTACAGCTATAATTGTGTCTTACTTGTCTACCTTCCTTACTCCTTGAAACATCACATGTGTCCTGAATACCTACTATGTGCCAGACTCTGTTCTAGGCACTAGGATACTGCAATCACAGAACCAAGATGTCAGTTCTCCTGTAGGTTATATTCATGTTATCCCATGTTACTGATTATACACTTTCTACAAATATCTTTAACGGGTTTCCTCTTTAAAGAAAAGAAAAAAACTTGAAGTTTTCATAAGATAAAGTGAAAGGAGTGCAATATTTTCTGTACTACAGTAAATTTCCATTGAGGAAAAGCAATTAACTAGTTATTACAGACCAGGCAAAACGACTTTTCTAACACTATGAGTGGTTCAAAATGTGAGGGAGATAGGGCAGGCAGTTTTACTTTTGAAAAAATAATGTAGTTCAATGATTTTATCTGCAATTTAGGTTCATTTGATCTCCTGATTTATACAGACAGAGATTTGGTTGTACCTGAAAAATGGGAAGAGTCGGGACCACAGTTCATTACCAATTCTGAGGAAGTTCGTCTTCGTTCATTTACTACTACAATTCACAAAGTAAATAGCATGGTAGCCTACAAAATTCCTGTCAACGACTGAGGATGAGATAAAGACAGTATAATGTACTTGTATTCTCAAATGTGGTTTTCCTGAAACCAAATCAACTGTAGTTGATATGTTTTATTTCATTGGTTAATTTTTAGATGGAGAAAACTTAACATTATGCTTTACTGAATCTGTGCATAATCGTTCCATTCCTTGGTACCTGTTTCACGTTCCATAGGGTTGACGTAAGTTATTGCACACTGTTCCAAAGGGAACTAGCAGATTACATCAGCATTGTAATGTCAGTTCCTTTGACGATGGTAACTGTAGATGGAAAAACTTTTGCGATACAGCTAAATGTCTTTCTAAATCAGACCTTTTGGTCAAGCACCTTGACTCAGAGTATACAGAAATATCTAAATATAAAATAGAGCAAAAGAAATATGACTATTGAGAACATGTGTTTAGATCTTGAAAGGAACTAATGATAGTCCATAAGTAATGAAATATTGATCCTGTTAGGTCCCTTTGCCATTTATTTGTATAGTTTCCATATTGAAAAGTTTTCCAATTATTTGATTTTAATTTATATAACTCGAATCTATGAAGCCATGGATAGTCCTGCTATTCAAATTCCTGTGATACTGAACTTTTCAGAATGTCTTTTTATGTTTTATAAAATCAAGCTTTAAATGACAATGATGAAATAAAGTTAAATGTGTATGTTCTAAATTTGTCTTAAAATATTCTTATATTGGTGTGGTGTTGATACAGTTAAATAGTTATAATGGATTCAGTGCAGCATATTATTTCTTGTGCCTACTATGGTTAGCCTAAGAATTCAAAGTTGAGTAAGTCTTGAGGTACTTTCACTTTAATGGACAAGCTTTTATTGTACCCCCTTCATCTCAACAGTACATTTAAAATAAATGTTCTTTTTATGAAATGATAAATGTCCTTTGGAATTAATTCAGTTTAGCAAATGTTGAGTTGTAGAACCTTTCTGTACTCTTAGCCTACTACCAGTCTAATGTTCCATATACAGTTGACCCTTGAACAGGGCAGGGATTGGCTCACTGACCCTCCAAGCAGTTGAAAATCCCAGTATAACTTATAGCCAGCCCTCCACATCCATGGTTACCCCATACCCATGGATTCAACCAACCACAGATCGTGTAGTACTGTAGTATTTATTACAGTACTGAAGCTTGAGATCTTATGAAGGAGAGGAAAATACACAGCAGAGGACTATGAAGTAACCAAACAGTTTACTTCATTATGTATTGTCTTTGTTGTTTCACCTGGATAATCTTCTCTCTGATCCAACAGTGTGCTTGTTAAGAATAAAGGGCAATGTCTTACATTCTTCCATCTCTTAGAGCTGCTGGACGAATAGGTGCCCGTTTTTGATGATGGGTATCA
Source organism: Hippopotamus amphibius kiboko (assembly GCF_030028045.1). NCBI lineage: Eukaryota > Metazoa > Chordata > Mammalia > Artiodactyla > Hippopotamidae > Hippopotamus > Hippopotamus amphibius. Next base: position 73,552,507 of record NC_080198.1, on the reverse strand, counting down.
TGAATGCTGTTGCAAAAGCCAGTCTCTGAAGCGTTGTTGAAGCTATCTAACAGGTTCACCCACAAGTCTTCCTAAATAAGAAAGTAGTTACTCGGAAATACTGTTGATTTAGGGATGGTCAAGAGTCAACATTTGAATTCTTGAGCTGTTCATAATCTGTTAACATTTGAAATATGCGTTGAGAAGGAAAGCAGAAATAGAACTTGAGTAAAAATATGGAGAGTGTTGAAAATCATGTTTTTTTTTTTTTTTTTCCTGTTTTTAGGAAATACGCTTGAACGTTTTTATAGAAAGCAATGACTGCCTCAGGGAACGCCGAATGCGCCCTCTGTTAGACAGTGGGAATAATGATGTGGTTCTTCCCCTCCCCGCCCCCAAAAAAGCTCACCATTGTATATTACTGATGACGCTTAAATTTCTATCATGGGTATTTTTGACAAATTAAGTGACCTTTAATATTAGTACTTTTCATTTGTGATTTATTATGTTACTTCTCCTTTAAGAGTTATGTCCAAAAATTAATGCTGTGGATTTGAAACTCTCAATAACAAGCTTCTGCCATACAATCTGTTGCCCACAGGTTACTCTATAGTATCAGGTCTGCATCAGCTAGGCTCTTGTTTTTTTGAAAACAGCAAAAATTGGTGCTGAAAAATTTAATGGAATAATATTAGCTACGTAAAGAATCAAAGGGAAGGCTGAAAACCAGAGGACTAGGGCAGCCCCAGGGATTTTCAGTGACAAATTTGTGCGATCTGTATATCTTTATGTAATAAATGGGTCACTAGTGTTACTCAGTGATCTATCCAAATGACTCAGGTTGATGGTTTAAAAAAAAAGTGACAATGAAAAGCTTTATTTCCATTTTAACAAGTTGAGATGTAAGACTAAGAATTCTGGGAAATTGCATTTTAAAATACCTTGATCATTTCATCTCGGCCAACATCCTTAACATGGTTAAATTAGACTTACCACACCATTTGCATGTTAATATTTACTCTTGTGAGAATTCTGAGGAGCTAGTCATGATCTCTCTTACCTCTTATAGATTATATGTCAGTTCAGAATTACACATATTTGAGTTGAGTGGGAGCCAAGCTATAAGCTTTAGTGATTAAACTAGATTGGGAAAGCTTTGGTCTAAGGTTCCAACTGGACTTGTTCCACCCTCTTTCTATATCATGAGGCACACCCTGGGAGGGAGGTACTTAAACCAACAGATGAAAGAATTGTGACTGACTTCCACACCGTGTTAAATATAGAGAAGCTAAGATCCCAAGAGTCTGGTGGGCCTCTAGAGCTGCCTGGGCTCTGACTCAGTTTTGCTTACCAAGTAGGTAGAGGAATGAAACCAGGTTCCAGGGGAGCCCATCAAGTTCTGAAATAGAGCCCCAGAAGGGACTGAACCATACCTGGTCTTCAGGATCCTTCTCCCAGTACCATCAATCCGACAGAGAAGCCAAGCCTGTGGGAATTTTTACACATAGGTTTAACAATCTCATGTATCAATTGGCTTTTGTTGTAGAGCAAACAACCATACCATTAGCAACAATAAGCATTTTTTCCTCAAGTCTGCAGGTCAGCTGGGGTGTTTATCTCATTCTCAGCTAAGCCTGCAGGTCATGTGTCTTGTTCTACCACTGAAGGGGCAGTGACTAGCCAGAATTCTCGAAGCTTTGGTTCAGAACTTGCACACTGACACTTCTCCACATTCCACTGGCCAAGGCACGTCTTATGGCTAAGCCAAACGTCAGTGGGGAAGGGAAGTGTACTCCTCCCAAGGAGATGGGGGGAGAGGTATGACAATCCCATGACAGGATCTAATAGACCAGGGGTTGGCGAACTTTTTCCGTAAAGGGTCAGATACTAGTTTAGGCTTTGCAGCCATATGGTCTCTTGCACCTACTCGAGGGATTCAGTTGTAACTTGAAAGCAGCCTTAGACAACAGGTAAATGAATGAGCATGGCTGTGGTCCAATAACAAAAACCAGATGGTGGGCTATATTTGGCCCATGGGTTGTAGTTTGCTGACCCTGTAATAGATCTGTTTGCTGTTTTGTTTACAAATATTCAAACCCCTGCCTGGTTCAGAGCAATTGATTCTATGATATTCAAGGCTCACATTTAAAACAGCATCATTTGTTTTTTCCATCCATGGTACCTCAAATGGGACAGCTCTCTGTCTTATCTCAATCCTGTATTCTGTGAAACACAACTGGCTATTTCTTTAAGGTACTCCTCAGGACACCCCACAGTGAATTATGATCTGAAAACTTGGGAAGGGAGGTTCTTTAGCACATGATGCATACAGAGATTCCAAATAGCATAAAGACATAGACATTACCTTCTGCTACCATTTAATTGCTTCATCTGTGAAATTTACCTTAATTTTATCTGTGAAATATCAGAATAGCTACAATGCTATATTGTAATACCTGTATTTTCCACCAGGTGTCACTAATGTTGTGATCCTTAAAGTGAATTTCCTCTGACTCTAAAGACTACAATATTCAGCTTTTCTTACTGGAAGTTAACACTGGTATTTCTGTCTACAAAAATATAAAGATATCGGGGGGGGAAACACAGCATCTGTCTTTTGCTAGGCACTTCACATGAACTATTTCATTTAACTCTCATGCTTTAGTGCACAAACAGAATTGCAGAGTCAGTGCGCATGCAAACGGCACCATGGTTTTTAAAGTTTAGATGGTCTCTTTTGACCACAGCCAAGGAAGCTCATCTGACTCCACAACAAGCACATCAAAAGCAATTCTTCTTCCGCCTTTTCTTAATGGTTCTTACCTTCTACATCCTTTGAGCAATTGAGTGTCCTGAACAAATTACTTTTTCTTTACTGGGCTTTAAGTTTCATTGGTGAGTTTGTATTTATGCTTTCCTCAGATGACTTTGACCAATGAATGGAAAGAACCAAAACACAGAGGACTTTATCCTATACCTTATCTATACTGTTTACAGAATAAATCAAGTATGAATTTTCAAGCATCTGTGAAACAGTTTTCCAACTAATCAGGAGAATTGTCCATTTAACCATCTCAGTTACTCCTTGGGGAATTAATTTTTTTGCTTAACTTGTAAATAATAGTTTCTCATTCTTTTTCTATTCAGTGTATGAAATTGTAAAGTTATTTTGTTCAATGTAACCATGATAAAGGTTTGTGTTGGAATAACTATGAAATAGAACCTGTCTGCTAAACTTCAAATTTTATGAGTTATATTTTCTAAAAACAGATCTTCAGTGATCTTTCCGTTCTTGAATGTGGCTTTGAAAGCCAGCAGTATTAACCTACGCTTATTAAAAAAAAAAATCTAGCTGGGAAAGCTACTTAATCTCCATTAGAGTTGACAATCCTGTTCCAATCTGGCAAAAACACTGTAGCCCTAGCAACAAAACTATTAGAAGAGGCCTAGAGAGAAAAATGTCAGAGTTGACCCTCTGATTTCACAAGTCAGTTTATGCTACCACTTCACCTATTTTTGTCCTCCTGCCATTTGATCTATTTTTATACTAGAGAAACATAATATAGTTTCATTTATTTGTGTAAAGTCCGTTTTCATCCACGTTTATCTGCATCATTTTGCTATGCAAGCCTGTTTGCACCAAGGAACTTGCATGAGATCAAAATCTTTATTATCTTGGAATTTTATCTGTGCTGGAAAAGGCCGCTGAGCATAAGGAGGCAAACCATACTCTTTCTATGCAAGGGAAAGATCTCAAAATGTCTTTAAAAACTATCTAGATATGGACATATTGAGTGGATGCCTAGACATGGATATGATTTCTATTTGAATGGTAGTCTCACTAAGTGCAGAAGTTAGTGGTTTTAAAGATTGAGTCAGTGATATCCAAAATATTTCATTTCTAAAATACAGTTCTTGGATCACTGTACTCAATCATAATAGTCAATACAGCTCTGTAGAAAACAGTTCAAAGCTTCCAGATCTAAGAAAAGAAATTTATAGGTAATGAGCATCTACTGTGTGCCAAATACCAGTTCGGTGCTTTACACCTGTTCAGCCTGGTTCCTTCTAGGTGGGGAAGTGGGAGACTTGGGCTACAGCCTGTGGTCTTGGAAACTGGTGATGGGACATAGGCAGAGCCACGAAGCAAAGAAAATGATGAAGTCTGAGTTCCAAATGACAAGTCCTCCAGAGTAAGGAATAGCTCCAAAACTTCAGGTCTGTGAGGGGAGAAGAGTGTGGAAAGAGAAGGACTGGATCCAGAATGAAGGTTGTATAACTGCTGATCCCCAGTAAGTCCCAGAGGATAACCGTGAAGGAACACTGAGTAGGGAGAAAGAATCCTTCCTAGAGTATCTTTAGCTCAATTTGTGGGCAGGGAGGGGATCCGGCATCAAGTTAGTACATTACACATGCATTATCTCAGTCCTCACAACAACCCAATGAGAGTTACTATCCCCATTTTATACCTGTAAACAGTGAGATTCAGGAAGGTTAAGTAATTTGCCCAACTTGAAACATCCAGAATACATCCCCAGACCCGACTCCAAAGCCCATATTCTTTCTACTGTATCTCATTGCTTCTCAGAGACTGGGGAACAAAGAAGGGTTCCCCTGTTTCCCTGTGCAGACTCAGCCAAGGAGACTACAATACCACACGACTCTAACCCCAAGCTGGAGAAGTGAAAACTCACAGCCACAATATTTGAGTGTCAAGGAACATTAACTTTTTAAAAAACTCTTTTGCATAATAAGCTATCACTAAATGTTTATTAACACAAAACATTTTGTTGTGTAACAGGAGCTTTCGTTTTCTTCAGTCAACATTTTCTTCTCTCATTTCTTTCACTTGTTTTTGTAACTAAATGCTGTGTTGGAATTTGGGCTTCTGCTTTATGGACTTTAGCCAGGTTGAGAAATAGACCCAGGAAGCAGAGATTGAAATGTATGTCTTATCATCTAAATTATGGGGTTCCCTAGTAAAGCTGAGTAGGAGAATGAGGCTTAGGCCTAAAGCAGAAATAGGTTTGCTCCAATTCTCCACAAATGAACTTCAGTCTTCCTCACTCAAGCCCAGTTCCAGCGTGGGAGTAAGAAGTACTGCTCCCTGAACGCCAAGGGCAGAATTAGAAAACGCTGTACCTGAGCTCCTGCAAGTCTTAGAAACTGAGTTCTTCTTTGTTGCCTGGGAAGGTGCGAGAGAGAAGGTGTAGAGAGGGGCCCCAAATATTTATCCAGTACCACTTTCCATCATCAGGATTAGAACAGAAACCTGAAGAGTGAAGCAACACGCATCCCTCCCCTTCTCTGCCAGGTTTCTCATCTTTTAGCATATTACAGTGTGTGTCCCACTGGCATTATGTCAGTTGATTTCAGGTAGCAGGGTGATGGTGACAGGCATTTTTTTTAATTTTAGTAATTATGCATTTTAATCTGTATTCAGAAAAAAATATATTTTAACATATCGTGAGCTCAAGAATTTTAAAGTACACACAATATTTTTAAAAATGTATCAGTATTAGCATGGGTGATGCGCAAATAAAAATCCCAAAGCAGCGGGTATATGAAGGAAGGCTGGGAAACGATGTCATAAGGCATTGTTCTTAAGCGAGTTAGAAGTCAGCCGGGGCTGCAGTCCTCTCAGCAGGGCAGGCAGCTGCTCACAGTGCTGCTGTGCTCTCACCATCATACACTCTGCTCCTTTCTACACAACGTTCCCCTCTGGAACTGCTGATGGGCATTTCACCTTTTGCCCACAAAAGACTCTAGCATCATGAGTCAGCCAGGATTCCATGCGGCACCCTAAGCTCAAAATTCACTCCCTATTCTATTCTTATCAGTAATTATCTCCTGTCATGTTGTCCAGAATAGATCCACCAGATTTTATGAAATGAATACAAAGACTGGATCAACAACATAAACATGTCCCAAATTTGAACAATAGGAAACTCTTATTATTCAACGTCCTCAAAACGAAATCCCCTTGCAAATAAAAGCCCACAGAAATTAAAGTCCAAATGCCTTCATTCCCAATTTTATACGACTGGCTCCGTCTCAGCCAGAGGGTCTTACTTACTTGTCTGGGTTCCCACATCTGCAGCTGTGTCCCAAGCTGTCTTTCATAGGTATGTAGCTTCTTCAGCCTCTTTAAATTCAAATCTCTGGTTAGTTTTACTCTCCAAGGGGTCAGTAGCCACAAAGGAAACTGCAGCTCCACTGCAGAAGTTATCACAAACAAAATTATGATCCCCAAATTAAATGAATGGTGGAATGTCATTCGATGTTGCTATTCTCAGCCAAAGAGCATGGCAGGTCACTTAGTGGTAGCTGTGTGGGAGACAGTGAGAACCTGAGAACACCTGGTTTCAGTCCCATGGCAGGCCAGCCAGCTGCACCAGTGTTGAGTCCACAGCCTGGGCATCTGTGTGTACTGACCAGAAACTGCCCAACAGTTGTATTTCTACGTGTATAATATATGTATTTCTGTGTTTCTTCTTGTTTTGTTTTGTTTTGTTTGGGAGATGCTTGTGGGGATTCCCCCCGTATGTGTTGCCTACTTTCTCTCAGAGAGTGACATGCGAGACATTATTGCCTTCTTATTTAGATATTCTGGTTTCTTCATTTCCTCCTGTCTGTTGTCTCATGCAAGACTGTGGTCTAGAGAAAACCTCTACTCCCAGATCCTTCCAAGTGTGTTCTCTGTAGGGGTGAAGTACACTATTCTCCATGAAAACATGAGGAATGGAGTAGAGACCATCACCCTACTTCCTTAGCACTATGTTTTAACTTAATAATGTACACTGTTTTATTTACTCTGATACTAGTAATTGTCGTCACTTTTCCATAAATGTTTCCTTCCTACCTAGGCAGGCTGAGTTGGACCCAGGTGGGCAGTAGGTAACTAGAGTCAAAATTAAAAAAAAAAAAAATTAAAACACTAGGATCAGGACTTCCCTGGTGGTCCAGTGGGTACGACTCTGCACTCCCAATGCAGGGGGCTGGGGTTCAGTGCCTGACGGGGGAACTTGGTCCCACTTGCGTGCTGCAGCTAAGACGTCTGCATGCCATAACTACGTTCGCATGCTGCACCTATGACCTGGAGCAGCCCAAATAAGTATTAAAGAACAAAAAACAGAAACAAACAAAAAAACACCAGGATCACAAGAGAGGCCAGGGAGTCAGGATTACTCTTGTGCACTGTTGGTAGGAATGTAAACTGGTTCAGCCACTGTGGAAAACAGTATGGAAATGCCTCAAAAATTTACTAGAACTTCTAAATGACCCAGCAGTTCTACTTCTGGGTATTTACCTGAAGAAAACAAAAACACTAATTTGAAAAGATATATGCACCCCTATGTTTACTGCAGCATTATTACAACAGCCAAGATATGGAAACAACCCAAACGTCCAAGGATGGGTGAATGGATAAAGAAGATGCAATGTATATAGACACAACAGAATACCGTGTAGCCATAAAAGAAGGAAATCTTGCCATTTGCGACAACATGGATGGACCTTGAGGGCATTATGCTAAGTGAAACAAGCCAGAAGAAGAAAGACAAATACCATATAATTTCTCTTTTATGTGCAATATAAAAACCAAAACAAACAAAACGAAAGCAAACTCACAGATTCAGAGAACAGATTGGTGTTTACCAGAAGGAAGAGGGTTGGAAGAAGGGTGAAGTGAGTGAAGGAGAGCAATTGTATGGTGATGGATGGTAGCTAGACGTACAGTGCTGATTATTTTGTAGTGTATACAAATATTGATTTATAATGTTGCATACCTGAAATTTGTATAAATGTTATATACCAATTTTACCTTGATTGAAAAAACAAAAAAAAGAAGAAAAAGTAACAGGAGGATACCAAAGTTTAGCAAAACTTTAAGGAGATTCTAGATATCACAGATGTAAGTAGTCAAAAGTTAGTATTCCAAAAGGTTGGGCCACTGAAAAGACAGAGCACAAGCACAGACAAACAAAAAATACTTAAACCTAAACTTCAGGGTAGAAACTTTTCTGTTCTTACGCATTCCTGTCTCAGTAGGATCTGACCATCAGTGTAAGGAGAGAGACTGCAGCTGTGGAGGAAAATGGTGCCAAGAGCTGCAGCTGCAGAATTTTTTTTGGTTGTTTTGTGTGTGTGTGTGTTTTTTCACTTTTTACTTTAACCTGTAAAATTAATACATGCACAAGTTAAAAAAAATAAAACAGTACAGAGTGGTACTAAAAAATGTAAGTTCTCTACCTGACCTCGTTCTCCCACGGCCCATTTCTAACCCAGCTTCCTACTTTTTTAATTAATTTTTATTGGCGTATAGTTGCTTTACAATGTTGTGTTAGTTTCTGCTGTAGAGCCAAGTGAATCAGCTATATGTATACATATATCCCCTCTTTTTTGGATTTCCTTTCCACTTAGGTCACCACAGAGCACTGAGTAGAGTTCCCTATACTATACAGTAGGTTTTCATTAGTTATCTATTTTATACTTAGTAGTGTATATATGTCAATCCCAAAGTCCCAATTCATCCCACCACCCCTTACTCCCTATTTTTAAACATCTTTTATTCTGTTGCTGGTTATTACCATACCTCTGAAACTTATGCTAATTCCTCCACTTCTCATTCATCAACTTTAGATAGTATCTATTGAAAGACAATAAACTTAGTTCATATTTCCTTATCCATTACTAAGTTTTTCCAGTTATAGTGCTTTGGTTCTTCTGGTGGTTATCTATAATTTTAAAGAATATGCTTAAACCCCATATTTCGTTACATCAATTTTAGATAGTATATCTGATTCATTACTAGATAATGTGAGAAAAATCTGTCTGATATTACCTTCCACATCTCTCTGCTGCCTTAAAAGTCAGACTTCCGTTTTTATACATTATCAATGTTATTAATATTAGATTCTCTTTTATAGCTACTATTGTCTTCCAAGTTTTGTTTATATGTTGATTCTACAAACTGAAATAGCATTTACATTATTCCGATTATTAAATTACTCCTTGTTGAAAGACTGAATAGCTCTACCTATTGAGGAAAAAAAGGTAATCTATATCATTAAAATGGAAAGATGAATGTTCCAAGTGTCAAGCTCAAATGGGATTCCTTAAACCCAATCTTCAAGACTTCCTACTAAATTATTCATTTAGCCAAGGATACCTTTAATTTCCAAGAAATCTTTCTTCTTTGATTATTCTCTTTTCCCAGCCACCTATTCTTTGGCTTCTTGACTCTGAAGATGTTAGGGTTTGGGGGTTTTTTTTTTTTATCAATTTTTTCTTCAGTTCTCTTAATTAACTGTTTTCTTCAGGAGTCAACTGTTATATCGGTTCCACTTGGACCCTATCATTTTTGCTGCTGGTTTCTACTACACTTTCTGGGGTTTTTTTCTCATACACATGCATGATGAAAAAGACTGATCAATACTGTTAGCATGATTTTCAACTCTGCTATCAGACCTGTCCCTTGAGTGAAAAGATGGATGGTAGGGTCTATGTACATATAAGATGGTACAGTCAGCCCTATGCATCCATAAGTTCCACGGATTCAACCAACTTAAGGTCCAAAATATTCCAAAAAAATTCCAGAAATTTCCAGAAAGCGATACTTAAATTTGCTGCACACTGGCAACTGTGTACCTAGAATTTACATTGTATTAGCTATTATAAGTACTCTGTAGATGATGTAAAGCATACAGAAGGATGTGCATAGGTTATATGCAAATACTATGCCATTTTACATAACAGACTCAAACATCCGTGGATTGTAGTATCCACAAGGAATCCGGGAACTAATCCCCCACAGATACTGAGGGATGACTGTATTCTTTAAGGATACATTGAGATATTTTGTTCATCATGTATTTTTTTTGAAATTTGAAATATATTTTAAAGTATTTTTTTGAAATTTGCCTTTTAAAAATAATGCATGAAAATATCACTTATTTTATTTACTTAGTTTTTTTGTGTGTGCCAGGATTCACTCACTCTTTTAGGAATCTGGCTTGGACCAAGGGCCTGGGGGTTAAACATAATTCCCAGGTATGGTCAGCAGGGGGCAGAAAAGGGTAGTGGAACAAGTACTCACTGCCAAGGCCTGGGCATCCCTCTCTTTCCCCTTTCTGCGGAGGTAAAAATCAATTAGTAGGTAGTAGACGGTCCAGAGTGCCAGAATCAGGAGAGAAATTACTCACAGAGACAGTGACCCAGAATGGCGAGTAGGCTGAGGAGGCAGGGGAAAGGTTTAGCCACCATTCACAGCCTGGTCTGTGTCACAGAGACGTGGACAACCAGACATCAGGAGGTGAATCATCAGACCACTTTCACAGTCCTGACTGCTACTCCCAGCCTGCCTGAAGCCCAAGGTCTGGCTCCTTAAAGTAACAGGAGTCGACGATCCACCTTGGGAGCTGATATAAACTTCCTGTCTGAGAGCTAGTCCATGCTGCCAGCCAAGGGTTCCACAACCAGCCACTTTAAGGAGGACAGAGTAGGGTATGGGCACCAAATGCAAATGCTGACAGTTAATGAAAACACTTAGATACATTCCAATTAAATAATTTGGGAGCCAACCTAAACCTGATGTGGCTTAAATATATTTTCTTCCCTCCTCCAGAGGGGAAACATTGTTCAGTTGTGCAAACATTTTGACTTTGAAATGAGACAAACGTGACTCTAAACTGTTTGGTATATGGTTCTCAGTTACTTAACCTTTCTGAGCCTCAGTTTCTCCATCTCTAAAACTAGAAATAATGATTCTCACCTCACAAATCTGCTGCAAAGAAATGAGATGCTGTACATAAACTGCATGGCAAAGAGCTTGGCAACTTGTAGTCAGTCAGTCAACACTGGTAGCTGTTCTAGCTCCCTGTCTTTGTCTTGGAAGAATATCCACCATGCTGCTTGCTATCTTTGAATACAAAGTTTCAGTCTCCTAAAAGTATGACTAACATTAACTGAGGGATTACTGTGTTAGGTACCACAGTAAGTTTCCTGAAGTATAATCTCACTTAATTTTCATGATGTACTTTTATCATCATCTCTATTTTACAAATAAGGACATTGCACCCCGATTTTCCTAGTCTTTCCACATGGTAAAGAACAGGGAAGGATTCAAAACTACGTAACTGGATTCCAGAACTCATGCTCTTGACAATACCCAATCTGTTTTCCAATACAGACATTTAATCAAAGAGTTAAAAATCTAAAGGAAAAAACAGAATAGTCTCATCTTTGCAACGTGTTTAAATGTTGGTACTATTGTCATAGGATCACCTCTTCTATTTGATACTTAGGGCAAAAGTTCAGTGTTCAATGAAATAAATGAAAACGCAACTTGTCGCAGACACAGAGGATGGACATGTGGACACGGAGGGAGATGGAGAGGGTGGGACAAATTGGGAGATTATGATTGACATATATACACTACCATGTGTAAAATAGATAGCTGGTGGGAACCTGCTGTATAGCACAGGGAGCTCAGCTCAGTGCTCTGTAATGACCTAGATGGGTGGGATTGGGGGTGGGGGTGTAGGGAGATCCAAGAGGGAGGGGATATATGTATACATATAGCTGATCCACTTCATTGTACAGCAGAAACTAATACAACATTGTAAGGCAACTATACCCCAATAAAAAAATTAAATAAAGTTAAAAAAAAAAAGAAAACACATGTCACTGTTTTTCCATTTAGAATTCTTTCATAAAATTAAAAGAACTAACAATGGTATTTTGGAAGAAATTCAGCTTTAGCTATTACATTTAAAGATTACTATTACATGACTAAGGAACCCTTCCTTGATCTTTCTGAGAAGTGTTCTCTCTTTTGCTTCACTAGAAAGGGAAGATGGTGTAAGAATACTTCTTCCTCAACTGATGCCTAAAAAAACAATCACAGTCCTGGTCCTATGTAAGGATCACGCAAAACACTTTTTATAAATACAGGTTTTCTGCATCTGGTAACTCAACATTTCTGGGAGAGGACAGCCTAAAAAGCTCCTCGACGAATATCAGAACTGATTACCAGTGACTAGATTCTAGAAGGGGAGACGTCTTCCTGGCCCCTAACCTCTCCAAAAGGGAGAGGCAGAGAATGGAGATAATTTGGGAACTGGGGAAGGTGCAGAGATATGTCTGCCTACATTTCTTGCCTTAAATAGATTCTGCCAAATGCTTGATGAGAGGCCAGAAAGTGTTGCCCAATGAGCCTCCACGGTTCTAATCACAGTCAAGCATGTCCAGACCAGCACTGTCCCTTTAAAAGTGCTGAATAGTCTCTGGAGGCCACTGTCTATATGCCGCTTCTATGCTAGTTCATTTTAAGAGTGAAGACCTTAACAAAGTCACAAAGGACTAATAAGACCCGTGCTTCTGGCCTCCACCCACCTTTCCTGACTTACTTCACCTTCCCGTACCTTCTGTTAGTGTCTCCAATCTACCAAACTCTTTCACGTCTCTGAAATGTCATATATTCAGATTCTATCCCTTCAGCAAGAAATATGAAACATCCTCTCCCAACACACATTTTTCTCTTCTCTTCCCTTCTTCTCCCTCTTTCCCTCTCTCTCTTTCCGCTCCTTCCCTCCAAACCTCTTTACCTCTCTCCTTTCCTCTCCACCCTCCTAATTAATTCCAAATTATCTTTTTAAAAAATCTATTATTTATTTTGGCTATGCCGGGTCTTAGTTGTGGCATGTGGGATCTTTAGTTGTGGCATGTGGAGTCTTAGTTGTGGTATGCATGTGGGATATAGTTCCCTGACCAGGGATCGAACCTGGGCCCTCTTCATTGGGAGCACAGAGTCTTACCCACTGGACCACCAGGGAAGTCCCCCAAATTATCTTGTAAAGCTCATTTCACAGGAGCTGTTCAAAGAAGCCTTCCTTGCCTGCCCTCTCCACAAAGTCAGGTGTCTGGTCCGTCTTGTAATTGCTCATCTCACTCTTTAATTTTTCTTTGTAGTACCTACCAGAGTCTGACATAAGAGTTATTGGTGAGATTCTGTTTAATTTCTGTCTCCCCCATTTAAATCTAGGTTTTGTGAGAGAGCTGGGCCAGAGTCCCTTTTGCTCCCTGCTGCCCAGACCTAACCAAGTGCCTTTCCTTCAGTACGGGTTCAAATACTCTGTGTTAAGTGAATGAAGTAAAAGGAAGAGAGACTTCTAGATTCTCTCTTTTTTTCCTTCATCCAGGGCAGAAAGCTATATCATTGATTTACTCAATAAAATGTTTTGAATTCCTCCAATGTGCCAATGCCTGTGAGAATTTAATGATACATCAAAAAATAGACTCATTCCTTGAGGTCCTTAGAGTCTAGTGGGGAATAAAAGACATGTATTCAGATAACTATTACAGGAGCTTGCAAGGGAAACCACAAACTTTCTTACATAATCAAATTTCAGTCCTTCACTGTTGTCAGAGCAAAGAGACCATCCCTGTGAGAAAAGATTAGGGGCCTCACTGCCCAGAGGCTGTGTGACCTCCAGAGTCAGCGGGATTTGAATCCTTCCATTACACTGTGGCTGCTTGGGTTCATGGTACCTAAACTATCTGTGCAGCAGCCTCCTCAACTGCACAATGGTCAATTTTCTAGTGGAAAGAGAAAGGTGTCTTTACAGGAAATGTTTTTAGCAGATTACCGTAGGTTCGTAAAACTGAAGAAGATATACAGATGGCAAATAAGCACATGAAAAGATGTTCAGTGTCATTAACTATTAGGGAAATGCAAATTAAATCCACAATGAGATGGAGCTACCCAGCTATCAGAATGCCTAAAATAAAAAATGACACCACCAAATGTTTGTGTGGATTTGGGGAAACAAACACATACAGTACTGGTGAGAATGTGAAATGGTACAGCCACTCTAGAAAACGATTTGACCGTTTCTTTAAAAACAAAAGGTACAACTACCATACAACCAGACATTTGCACTCCTGGGCATTTAGCCTAGAGAAAGGGAAACCTATGTTGACACAAAAATGTGTACACAAGTTTTTGTTGTGGCTTTATTTGTAACAGGCCAAAACTGAAGACAACCCAGTTGGTTAAGCAAACTGTGATACATCATTATCCTGGACTACTACCAAGAGTTACAAAGAAACGAACTATTATACCTGCAACAATCTGGATGAATCTCCAATTATGCTGAGTGGACAAGAGCAAATCCCAAAATGTTACATACTGTATGATCCCATTGGTATAACATTCTTGAAAATGGCAAAAATTAAAGAAATGGAGAAAGATTAGTGGTTGCCAGGGATTAAAGAGGTGGTAAAAGTTGGAGGGAAGTCTACATAGCTGTAGAAGGGTAATTTAAAGGATTGCTGAGGTGATGGAAATGTGCTGTATCTTGACTGTTTCAATGTTAATATCCTAGTTATGATATTGTATCATAGCTTAGAGACATGTTACCATTGGGAGAAACTGAGGAAAAGGTTATAGACTCTGTATTATTTCCTATAGCTACATGGGAATCTACAGTTATTTCAAAATAAAAAGAGTAATTTTAAAATATGAAAAGGTGGAAGCAAAGTCAGCAAAACAAGTATGGCGTTTCTCAGTTATAGCATAAGCCTCAAAACTCTGACATCATAATGGCCAGTGATCTTGACTACTACGGAATCCTGAGCTTTCGTGGATTTGTCCACAGTACTCTGCCAAGTGCTGTAGACATACTCTGGTTTCAGTGCCAAGAATTGGAGAAAAAACGATGTTCGCGTCAATCAGAAAGCGCTTTGAGCTTTTTGGTGGTCATTCAAGGTTTCGCCGCCTCAGGTAGTCTTTTAATATACTATTTTTGATCATCAAAACAGATGGTGGTCACAGGAAGTGTTTTGTTTTATTTCCTCAAAGACATATGAACTAATTTTTAACTTCAGCACTGGTTTCATGAAAAGCTACTGGTGTTCATAGGATTCAGTGCTGCTGAACACAAGTGAGCAGCTTTACATTCCTGGGGTGGAGTGGGGAGTAGGAGACACTTTTTTGGCTCCACGGGGGAGAACTTTCTGTAGATCTATGAAAATGTCTGTTCTATTTATCAAAGAGTATTTTCTGTTCAACTTAGTTGTTTTACCCATCATGACCTGAGAGTTATGTTAGAGCGTAGTCATAGCTCAACCAAATAATAGCTAAGCACTACCATACTTAGAAACTTTTTGATGTTTCCAGCATTATTTGCTGATCTTTGAGAATTTTCCCCCAAATTGGAATACTTAGATAAGATTGGGGTCAATCTTCCAGAATCCTCAGTTATCTAAAGTTTTATGTTCACGTGAAACTGAATTGTAATTACTTCTTTGCAAATCTCCATATCCTTTTATTTTATCTATATGAGGCCACAAATTGTCCTGTTTTGGGTGGTTGTTGTTGGTTTGGTGGTGGTGGTGGTTTTTACCTTCTTGTCATACTCTCTACCTTTGGCCTCTTGGTTCTCCTCTTCCTAACAGTTCCTGAGCAGCTTTGCTGCTTTCTTCTTTTCCCCACCTTTAAGAGTCCACATGCCCCAGGGTTTTGTTCCTGAAACTGTTCTCTGTCCATATCAACTCCCTAGGTGACCTCATTTCTTTCAGTAACTTTCTATAACTTACTGACTCCTGAGTTTGAGCTATGAAGCCCTGTTTGGGAGATTGAGTCTAATTTTTAGAGATGTGTCGAGCTTGACATTTAACATAAACTCCATCCCATATCTGACCAGCGACTCGCTGTTCTATGGTGTTTGTGTTTTGCAGGAGAAGCCCTTCCGTTGAGGTGGACACCCACAGCCAAAATACTACATCCTCTGAGGGAGCCAATCATACCCTGCTGATCCACAGCCCCGTAGAACTCAAAAGAGGCTGGAGGAGGCAGAAGCAGCACCTCTTCTTATACAGCGATGTGTTGCTTATATCTAATACCAAGTGCGTATACATGGCATGCTCTCCCGAGGATCATAAAATTGCACATTCGCTAACCCTTATTGTAGGAAAATATGACAGTGTCTCTCTTGCCTGGGGCTTGCAGACAGATGATAAAAATAAGAGGGGGAAATTACAGATTGTGATGAGTGCTTCTGATACAAGGGAGATAGGGTACCGTGTAGAAGATGGGACCATCTTAGGGAGGGGTTGTGCAGGAGAACCTCTCAAGGCGGCAGCCTCTAAACTGGACCTGTGGGGTGAGCAGCAGCCACCATCCCCAGCCAAGGTGCATGAGTCTCCTAGGCATCTAGGCCCAAGTGGGTGCGGCTCAGTCCCCTGGAGGGAGGAGTTCAGGGAAGGCCAGTGTGACTGGAGCCTAAAGCAGGGGGCGTGACATTAGATGTGATATGGTAGTCAGGTCACAGAGGGTCTCCACAGGCCTGGAAGGGGTTGAAATACTATGCTGAAGGGTATTTAACTAGGATAGGAGCCATATCTAGTGTATATTTTTAGCAGAATGTTCTAACTATTGGAAGATGATGGGCTTTTGGGTAAGCAAGAGTGGAAGCAGGGAGACTAGTTAGAGGAGGCAACAGTCCTGATGAACAGGAACAAAGGCTCCATCGTGGGGTTGACAGTGAAAATGAAAGATGAGGCCAGACAGACCTGGAATATATGTTGGAGACAGAACCAACTGGGTGCACTTTGCTCTCAACCCTGAATACAAATGCAACTAATACCATAGACTTGGTGGCTTAAACAACAGAAATTTATTTTCTGATAGTTCTGGAGGCTGGAGGTCCAAGATCAGGCACCAGCGTAGGGAAGTTCTAATGAGAGCTCTCTTCCTGGCTTGCAGATGGCTGTCCTCTCACTGTATGTTCACATGGCATTTCCTCAGTGCATGGATGTGGGGAGAGTGGAAGAAAGCTCTCTCCCTCCTCTAACAAGCCCACCCATCCTACTGGATTAGCATCTTAGCCTCATGACCTCATAAGCCTTAATTACACCCTAAAAGCTCCATCTCCAAATATAGTCGTGTTGGCAGTGAGGGCGTCAGGGTGTGAAGGTGTTGGCAGGGAGCGGGGGGAACACAATTCTTCCATTGCAATAACTAGCAGGACTGAGTGCCGCCAACCTTGCACACATTTTCTCCACAATTTTTAGAAAACTACCTACAAGATCATTCCCATAATACATTTAGGTATAGTCATGATCATTAATATGAAAGAAAAATTGTTTTTTTTTATTCCAGAAAGAAACAACAAAAAAGAAATAGCCTTCTGTGATAACAAACGTACTTCTTCCCTGTCGTGCCTCATCTTTTTAGATGGAGGACCGTGTTATGCCCTGAATCAGTCTGTTCCAATTAATAATCTGAGTTTAGCACCCAGTTTTTCCACTTGCCGTAAGAAGGGGTGGAGGGACTGAATGAAGTTTCCTTTTACCTCAGCTCACCTTCAGACTTCAGGTGAAAACTCACTCATCTTTAGACTGATGCTACAGAAATCAACACAAATGGAATAAACAGCTGATTGCTACCTATGTAGTTGGTCAGAATAAGTAAATTTTAGCTTGTATGTAATAATAAGGGGGATTAAAATGTTTATTTCTTCACAAAGAAATTATATTTCTCCAGTTGTGTGGGATGTTAATATTCAGTGAAAATTGTTTTGAGGTTTTTGTCCTTTCTTTTTCATACTGCATACACTAGAAAATTCTGTTCTCAAGAATTAAACTCAGATGAAACCTTCAATATCACTTTTGATATTTATTAGAATGCTTAATAAGTTATTTTTCAAATAAAATGATTACCTCTGTTGTTTAGAACAGGATCTGCTTTGTAAATACTAAGATATTAATACTAGTAGAGGTCCATGAGGAATTTACAAATGGGAAGGGACTGTACGTAGCTCACACCGTCTTTAGACATCACTATCCTCATGTTTAGTTATTGAAGAATACAGAAACAATGAAAAAATGAATTTTATTTAGGTCAAAAGATGACGATTACTATTAATTTACCAGTGAAATGACAGATACTTACAGAATACACCACAATCCCTTCTCCTAAGCATCTAAGGGGACACCCCTGTGTAAAGAGAAATCTCCCTAGACTCCTATAAATTCCACAAACCATTGGGGCTTACTCCCTGGTATAAAGGTTGAGGTAAAGGAAAGGAGAGGGGTATCCATAGTAAGGGACACACGATAGAAATTAAAACTGCAGCCCTCCTCTCCCTTCTTCTCGAGTTAGTTTACATTAGCTTTGTTCTTTCTGACCTCTACTGAGAAAATCTCATTGAGTTGTGACTGAGTGTGAAGAAACACAATGAGACCCTAGGAGAATCACTGTAGTATAAAGCTTTGTTGTGATACAGTTTAAACATTTCCAAGCTAGCGTCTAGCTCTGTTGGTATAATATCATGAGATACATCATCTCACTCCACAAATAAAAGAACAATCCCATCAGAAAGCCTGGTGGCTCTGTGGGAAGAGGTGGGGCTGAGGACAGGCAAGAGGAGGAGGCTTCTTCAGGGACCTACAGGTCAACACCCATGGAGGCCAAGTGGTTACGAGCACAGGCTCATGAGTCAGGTTGTCTGAGTTCAAACCCTGTTTCTGCTGCTTTTGGCAATTCACTTAACCTCCCTCTGAGTTTCCTCCTCTGTAAAATGGGGCTAAAAAAGACTGCCTGGTGTGGTTGTTTGACAATTAAAGGAAATAGTGTTTATAAAATATTTACAACAGTGCTTGGCATATGGTAAGTGCTCAATGTTATAGGAGAGTGGAAACCATGCTCTGGACTTTTGGATAACTCCTAGGTTTGGTTTCAAGGGAGTGGATAATTTTGGCACTTCATTTCACTAAGAAGAGAATTACTGAAATGACTTTTGCAAGGTCAGTGTATTGGGAAGTTTCTGCACAGTACTTTGGGTGTCAATACACATGGATATCTACATCAGAAAAAAAAAATCTATAAAATCCAGCAGATATGTGTCTATCTTCCCCATTGGCCATATATTTTTTGCTTCATAATATCTTTAGAATTACTATGTAGAAAAAGAATTTTATCTGATAATTGTGTTTCATAGAAATCTTAAAATACACAGACATAGGGTAAAACTGTTGAAATTAAGTGTAGAAAAAAGCCACCTTGAATTATAAGGTATGTTTCCATATATATATATATATTCATAGTGCCCACTGAATCTAGATTATCCTTCAAGTGGGCTTCCTGCAAAATTATTTTCATTTCATAAATCCCACTGAAGAGTTGTAGCTTTAACTGTTCCATGAATCAGTAGAGTCACAGGGATTTCTGCACGTGAGGTGTCTTTGATCTCATTCTACCTTTAGTGTTTCTACATGTGGTTCTGGCTAGTGGGGAGTTCCAGAGCAGTGTGCCCAAGTCCCCTAGGCATCTTTCATAGGACTTGTAAAGATCTAAATCCTAGGCCCACCTAAGTGTTCAATTTGTGAATTAACCAAAAGATATGGTAGTTTCCATATCAGAAGTCAAAAGAGAATCAGCAGAAACTGTCAGAAAGCAGTTGCACTGGTGACAATCACCTTCTGACTCCCCAGAGATAAATGGGAAGTATGTCTATCACTTACACATGAGACACCCTAGCCACTGGTCTGAGACTGACTGACTGAGTTTTCAGTTGGGGTTCAGCCTGTATGCTAACAGTTTTTCAGTTTTAGCTATAATCAAAGAGAAAATTGTATGAACAACATCTTAAGAAAGGAAACTTAAAATAACCTATACTAAAAAATCTTTTTAAAAATTAAGGTTGAAAATGTATT
This sequence comes from Hippopotamus amphibius kiboko, assembly GCF_030028045.1. Taxonomy (NCBI): domain Eukaryota; kingdom Metazoa; phylum Chordata; class Mammalia; order Artiodactyla; family Hippopotamidae; genus Hippopotamus; species Hippopotamus amphibius. The sequence goes on along the minus strand of NC_080198.1, from coordinate 73,532,812 downwards.
TTAAATCTCTCTAATCCCAGCTTTTATTTTGCCTGTCTCTGCTAGGAAAAAGACTGTATAATTATTTTTACAAACCATGTACCATGTATCTTTGTTCAGCCCCTCAATACTTTTTGAAGTAGGCAAGATGTGAATGTATAATAAATTATAATTACAAAAATACATATATAATATATAGTGTCATAAATAACAAATATAAGAATGAGTTAATGGTTCTCTAAAAAAAGCTCTAAAATATAAACGATGGTCCATACTCAACACTCAACATTCAGAAAATGCCTATTTCCTGCCATCGAGGAAGTGTTTTCAGGGCCTTCCTGGACCAGCCTCTGCTCAGCACACACTTTGAAAAGGTCTATCAAACTACTCGCTATGCTGTGCACACAGAGTAACAGAGATGAAGGAGACATGCTTTGCCCTGGAGCAGTGAGAACTAGCATCCTTAGCATGAACACAGCTTCTCCCATTACATTTAAGAAACAGACTAACAGAAGTGTTGTTTGGTTCTTTCCAGGTATAAAAAGAACTTGAAGGTAAAAAATGAAATACCACTGAGCACCATGTGGACTGCCAACTGTACAGACAAAGTTGGTGAAGCCAACATTGGTGCCAGGAAGGCCTTTGTCCTAGGCTGGCCCACGGTGAACTTTGTGGCCACCTTCAGGTAAGACCTACAGCTTGGTCCTGTATTTGTAAGGGTTAAAAAAGGAAAACATTTAAATCTGATCCTATATCACGCCAGTGACTCACCTTTTGACAGCCCATGACACTTGTATGCCTTGTACTTTCCCCAAAAACGGTTTTTATGTGCAAATACGTGCATATTGATCATAAATAGTGGGAACTACTGGAATAACTTCCTTTGGTTTTGACCAGCGGTTTTTCAATGGGCCATGTGAGCTTGGGAAGTTGCATCTTCATGTGTTCATGGTGTTCGTGTATCGGGAAGGAGGAGCATGAGAGCAAGACCCTAGGAACCCGCTCCAACTTCCTGCCCCCTAATCTCAAGGGAGTATCTGTGTCTTTAAATCACTAGAATATCTTTCTTGAGCAAGTACAATTACATTTGAAAAACTGACTTTATATTCCCAAATTAATTCCCTTAAAAACAGGATTTAATTAGACACATAACATTCATCATTTCATCAAATACTAGGTCGCCTAAATTGCTGTGTACAGGTTATCTTATTTGGTGTCTGCAGAGGGGTGACAGTCTAAAACAAAGGTATGATTTCATGGAGTACAGGTCAGTTTTCCAAGACGCATCCTTAGGCTGGAGTGAGGATGGGGAATGTGGACATCCTAGGTCGACACTGCTGGGTTCCCAGGGGTCATGCAACACTTATGCCTGCCCTTCGGGAACAACCACACCTCAAGTCTCATTCTTATGCACACTGAGTGTTCATCACAGGCACTCAACACTCCTCTTTCTCGTCCCCCCCACCCCACTCCACCAAAATCTCTGGCACCATCACAAAGACAGGACAACGAAAATGTTGCCAAGTTGTTAATTTATACTCTATTCTAGAATGCAGCTGTTGACTTCAGGAACATTTTCAAAGCTTTTTGGGAAGAAACATGTATTTGTGTCATTCTCTACATGTCTACTTTCCATGACTTACTTCTCGAAAGATTATCAGCTCCTATGGCTTAACATCTTTTCCATGTTGCAAGTGAAAGGAAGCAGTTTCAACTGGGAATATTCAAAGATTATGATAAGGGAGGGTCCAAGATTCTTGTTTTCTAGTGAGGGGGGAATGCGAAAGGCAGGTTCACACGTGTCAAACTGGCTAAAAATCTGTGTAAGAACATATACGGCATGTATGACAATGCCTGGCACCTAGCGCTTTTGCCATTGGCTGTTTTGCTCTCCCGCAGACTGCCATGAGTAATTAGAAGCTGTGTCATGTACATATGTCGGTTGCGGAGATAAGTGGGCATTTCCACTTCCTGATTAAAACACGTCCTGAAATGGTGATGGAGGGGGCAGGAGCAGCGTTGCGGACAGGAAAATAAAATGTGGCAGCCCCTGGAGAACATATATATTCTGGGTATATACCCAAAGGAAATGAAAACACACATCCACACAAAAATTTATACACACATGCTCACAGAAGCATTATCCACAATAGCCAAATAAACAAGCCTAAGTGTTTATCAGCTGATGAATGTATAAACAAAATGTGGTCCAGGGCCTGAGGGTGGGGGGATTGGGAGTGACTGCTTAATGGACACTGGGTTTGCTTTTGGGTGACGAAAATGCTCCAGAACCAGATAGTGGTGAGGGTTGCACGATACTGTTAATGTACTGAAGGTCACTCATGGTCAATTTTATGTTATGTGAAATTTACTACAATAAATAAAAGCTAGTAAGTGATAAGTCCACACATGAATGAGACTTAAAACATTTTCAGCTTTGGATAGTAAATGCTGCACAAACTTTAGCAGACAAACTACTACTCTTTAATAACTTAGCAGTAGGTAGACTGATCTCGATCAGAGGATCACAGTACTGAAAAACGTGTTTTCTAGAAACTAATTTAATGTATTACAATCTGCTATACGCTATACATATAAAGGAATAAAATACTGTAGGGTTTTTTCCCTAAAAAGATACTCTTGTTTCTGGGACAAGACAGTTCCATCCAAATGCCAGTTCCTAAGTATGATGTAATCTGAATAATAATGTTCTTTATACCTGAATCGCACTTCCAGCTGCAAGAACACTCTGAGGTATAATTAACCCTTCTTCAGTTCTGAAAACTGAAGCTCAGAGTGGTTAAGCGACTTGCCCGTGATGACACAGCTTGCATCACACAGCTGCAATCAAGTGTTTAGATTCCAAACCAATTTCTCTTAAGATCTACTTGCGATCGCTGTAATACTGCTTGAAAAAGAGCAGAGTCCATCCATCAAAAGCCCAGTTATGAGGAAGGTACAACTTACACATGCATACACATCGGTTAACAACTGGCTGCTGATATTTTTATCTGGAATGGCACTTGATATGTTAGTACAAGTCTTAATATGTTAGTGTAAGTATTTCATGTAATTTTTTTCTCCCACTTTTTAATATTACAGTTTTTCCGAACTAAAGGAAAAATGGCGCTCTTTCCTTCAAAGGTATTTTGTATACATATCTTAAATCTTTAATCCATGATAGAAGAATACAAATCTCTTCAAGGCAGTGCCCCCAAACTTTTCTCCCTCTCTTTGGTAGGAATTGTTAGACTACCCTCTTGTGTAGATTTATCATGGCTCCTACTGCAAATACTGTTCTCTCATTTACATGTATGTTCTGCTTATTTTTGAGGAAGTTCTGATGATCACTCTCATCTTTCCCTTTTCTCCATCCTTATGGCCGGAGCTAACATTATTCTCAAAACATATATTAAATTTCCATAAGTGCAGGTTACTGACTGTACTGAATGATTCTCAACGCAACTGCTACTTCCTACCCTTGAACCCAGGAAGGCACTGGGCCTGCCAATCTAGGCAGGAAAGCTTTGAGGACTGGATCTGCTGCCCACATCTCACATGACAAAGGAGACCTGTTATTTTCTGGGTCATATCTTATTTTCCGGAAACATTTTTGCATATTTTCTTCCAACCCCTAATTTGATTTTGTTGAGTCTATCTATATGCTTTGAGAATAAAAAAGACTATTTAAAATATTAGCAACACAGATTGATTTGAAAATAAGCTAATAGCTAATTCGTCTACTCTGTTTTGGGTTATTACTGAATTTTATTAGGTACATCAAGTTAGCCAAAGAGAAGGACCAGCCAAAAAACATTCCCCTCAAAATCTTCACTGAGGACATCAAGAACTGTGCCTGTGTAAGTGTTTTTAAGATCAAACAAGAAATTCCAAGTTCTTGGCTTAGCAAAATGAAACTGATAGAGATATACAGGAGAGAGAAAGAGAGAGAGAGAGAGAGATGGGATGGGTGGGAGGGAGGGAGAATGAAAGAGAGTGGAAAGAGAGAGGGAGTATTTAGAAAGTACTATGTGGGAACATGTATTTTCCTATAAAAATGTGTGTCTTCACACACACACACAAGGGTGAGTCAGAAATGATCTGCACTCTGGCTGTAGAATTTAACTTTCAGAAAAGACAAATACATCATTTTTCGATGTAATCTCCTCGCTTTTCAACACACTTTGTCCATCTGTCAACAAGCTTTCGTATTCCCTCATTAAAAATGTTCAAATGCACTGCTGTCTTCACTTCTTCATCAGAAGTGAATCTGGCTCCTTCTTGATGGCTAACACTTGTGTGACCTTCCTTGAACTCCTCTATCCATTCATACACACTTCGTCACAACAAAACACTTTCTCCATACTGCGCACAAAGTCTTCGATAAATATCGGCACCGGGTACACCCTCAGACCACAAAAAACAAATCACTGCACGCTGCTCTTCTTTTGTGCAGATCACAAGTGGGGCATCCATTTTTGCTTGCACTGAAGTTACAAATGAACTGATGTAACACGTTCACACCTCCATACCAGTGACTGCGGAGACAGTAGCCTTGAACAGAAAGCGCTGATAAGACAGTACAGCCAACAGAAGTTTTAATATAACCGGAGTGCGGATAATTTTTGACTCTCCCTCATAAAAAGTGAATCCTAGGCAATATGAAGCAAGAGGAATCCACGACAGCTACACTGTTTAAGCATGGAAAGAATACTGACCGTTAAGTGTCCATAATATTTCTCTGGATTCTTCTAATAACGACTTTAGTGGTTCACTGTAATAAAGTAATTTTCATAAGCAGGTATTTCCTATCGAAATTAAACATTTTTTCTTCTAATTGTTGCTACTTACATACATTGTGGTTTGGATTGTTTCCACAGTTTTCTTTTTTTCCTGTGATGTTTTTATTTGGAATAATTGCAAACTTACAGAAAAGCTACAAAAATAAAAACAGTGCAAAGAATACTCCATATACCCTTGACCTAGATTCATCTATTTATGAACACTTTGTTCCATTTGCTTTATCATTTCTCCCTCCCTCTCTCTCTCTCTCTCTGTAGGTGTATGTGTCTAACTATTTTTGAGGGTCATACATACACCATGGCCCTTTATGCTTAAATACTGAGGTATCTCCTAAGAATGAGGATCTTCTCTCATATAACCACCACACAGTTATGACCTTTACTAAATTTAACATTGATGTAATACTTTAATCAACCATTCATGTTCCCATTTTGTCAGCTGACCTCAGTGCTGTCCCCTTTCCAGTACAGGATCAAGGGGATGGTGTTGCTTTTAGTCATGTCAAATGCAGAAAACTTCTGAAAGGTCTTTCATTCTGAAGAATGTCAGGATCGAATTGAGCTGAAAGGGATGACACTCTGAAATTACCAGCATATTTCTACCTGATTTTGTTTCCGCTGTTGGAGAAAAAAAAAAGTCACACCATTAGCCCCAGTTATCTGTATATCATTTAATTTCTGAACGTGTACTGTAGTAGCCAAAACATTTACAGTGACAAGATATTCTGGGTACTTTTTATGACATTCTGTTCTGCTCTAGTTTACAGTAGCTCTAGATCACACAAAATAGTATTTGCAGACAGAAGAAGAGGTAGTTTAAGACAGTTATTTCCTGGCCAACAGCAAAAGCCATGCAAATATTCTGATCTGTTTCTGAGCACCAGATAAACGCAATGGTTGAGGGAGATGAGACGAGAGAGTTCTCCTGTAGCAAAGCCCACTCTTTATCTCCGCCAGCTTTGATTTGTGGCAGCGGGTTACACTCAGAATTTTTCACAGAAAATCACCTTGAAATTTTAAAAAATCAACTTTATATATAATTTACACAAAATAAACATTTCTGATGTTTTTCATTCCTGAAGATCCAAGTTTCCCTCTGGTACTACCTCATTTCATCCTGAGGAAATTGTCCTTAGCTTTTCTTGTACAGATCTGGTGCTAACAGATTTTCTTAGTTTCTTTTATCTAAAAATGTCTTTACTTTGGGAGACTTCCCTGGCAGCCAAGTGGTTAAGACGTTGCCTTCCAATGCAAGGGGTGCAGGTTCAATCCCTGGTCAGGGAGATAAGATCCCACGTGCCTCAGGGTCAAAAAAAAAACAAAAAACATAAGACAGAAGCAATATCATAATAAAGTCAATAAAGACTTTTTAAAAAGTCTATCTCACCTTAACTCTTGAAGGCTATTTTTGCTGGCTATAGAATTTTGTTTGCAAATGTTTTCCTCTCAGCACTTTAAAGATGTTCCATTGTCTTTTAGTCTCTGTGTTTTCTGATGAGTATTCTGTGCTCAAACATTAATCCCCTGTATGTGATTTGTCATTTTTCTTTGGCTGCTTTCAAGATTTTTTCTTTAATTTTCGTTTTTAGCAGCGTGGCGATGAAGTTTCAAAGCATGGTCTTTTTTGAATCTGCCTGTTTGGCATTTTCTGAACTTCTTGAATTTGTAAATTTATGTCTTTCACCAAGTTTGCAAAATTTTAATCATTATTACCTCATATTAATTTTCTATAAATTGTCTTCCTATTTTTTTGGAGCAGTTTCTTACTGTGATGTGTGGTAGAGCTATTATAAATACCCTATTCACGGGCAGAGTTCGGAATGGAACTGGAATCTTTAAAATTTTCAATCTCATTTCCTAGATTCATTGATTTTATTTAATTGACTCAACAGATTTTTTTTAATTAATTAATTAATTTGTTTGTTTTTGGCTGCATTGGGTCTTTGTTGCTGTGCACGAGGGCTTTCTCTAGTTGCAGCGAGAGGCGACTACTCTTCATTGCAGTGCGCGGGCTTCTCATTGCGGTGGCTTCTCTTGTTGCAGAGCACAGGCTCTAGGCGTGCAGGCTTCAGTAGCTGTGGCACACGGGCGGAGCAGTTGTCACTCTCGGGCTCTAGAGCGCAGCCTCAGTAGTTGTGGCACACGGGCTTGGTTGCTCCTCGGAATGAGGGATCTTCCCTGACCAGGGATCGAACCTGCGTCCCCTGCATTGTCAGTTGGATTCTTAACCACTGTGCCACCAGGGAAGTCCTCAACAGATTTCAATCATGAAAATCTTAGTAACCATGATACCTGACACAGAGAAAGTACTAAATAGTAGTTTTTTTAGAAATATATTTTATAGCCAGCTCTTATTCTAATTTTACTAATTTACTTTACTATGTAATTGCAAAGCAATAAAACCACACTATAAAAACACAACTCAGGAAGAGAGAAGTTGGTCCAGATCCTTCTTTTTAAACTATCCTTCCTCTATTATAGACACAGCCTTAAGGTGCTGAAGACCAGCCCATGTGCCCTCTCAGAATTCTGTCTTTCTCTTTCTTACTTAAGCTTCTATATTTTGTGTGCCACAAATCCTTTAAGAGAAATATCTGTTTTACTGAAATGCTTTCTCCTAGCTAGCTTCATGTTATATAAAGAAATGGAAATCAACTATAATTAGGGGTTTGTGTTCTACATGCGCTTTACATTGTCATTACCTGAAAACAAGCTTTGCCTTTAGAATATGGATAAATAATTTGACAATAGTTATTTACTCACCTGTTTAAAACTTATTTATAGCAATTTTTCTTGCTTCTTGCAGTCTGTAACTATAACAGTAACAAATTCAGACACAGTGAATGATGTTATCAACATGACACTTTCAAAGCTAGGAATAACTGTAAGTACCTGAAAGTTATTTTTAGTTAAAAACCAACTTTGATTTTTGAGATTCGTGTGTATGTGTGTGTGTGTGTGTGTGTGTGTAATGTACCTACCATCATAAGACAGCTGATTATTACAGATATGTAAGTCATTTTTTGTCCCCTAAATTTAGAAGTTGAAGGCAGCAAAGCTATATTATTAGCCTATGCATGTTATTCTTGTATTCTCATTTTAAATTTTGTGTGAGTTGAAAGTCACAGCATAATGAAATCGGGCTATAATTTTAGAGTGCTAATGAAAACATGTGCTTTTTATTGTCTATATTATATATATAGACAATAAAATCTTATAAGATTCTAAACATCTCCTCCTCTCTAGGACTGTTCTTTCTGTATCTTCATTCCTGATTCCTCTAGTCCCATCCCTGTTTATCCTGATTGCCACCTGAGGACTCAATCTCAGCATCAGAAATCCTAAATGATATGTTTTGTTGTAAATTTGACATAAAGACCACCTGGCTAGACACTACATCCCCTTGATGCAGGTCCTGAGAACTAGATGGCTAATGCCACCTGTGAACTGGTAAAGAAGAGAAGTTCTGAGTAAGACCATGGATCTGGGGGCATCTGTGTACACATCACTTTCATCTTGTTTTGCTTTCAAGTGTCTGTTCCTTTTTTTTTTTTTGATATTTTGATTATTTTATTTGTTAAAGCTCTTTATTGGAATATAATTGCTTTACACTCTTGTACCAGTTTTTGAGGTACACCAAAGTCAACCAGCTGTATTTATACACATATCCCCATATTCCCTCCCTCCCGCGACTCCCTCTCCTTTATGTTTTGATAGGACTGTTATGGCTTGTAAGAATTTTTTGGTGAAAGAGATGGCTATGGGGATGAGGGTGCATAGGGGAAAAGAGAGGGAGAGGGACATTCAGATGGACAGAATTGAAAAAAGCACTTGTAAAGCACGGCTCCTTATATAAAATTTATATATACAAATATGAATATATATATATATATATATATATATATATATATACACATAAATGTGAAAATGTCTTGCTATTGTGAAATGACATAATTAAAATGTTTGTATTTAAGTTTTGTCTGACTCAGTGGTGTAATAAAGCCCCTTAAAAACTCAGGGCAGCCAGAATTTGATATAAGAAAGCGTTGATTCTGTAAAGATCGAATTTAATAATACATTATAAATAAAATTGAATTTATATGCACTGGGTGAAGTACCCCTCTGCATTGATTTCTAACCTATTTGATACGTATGTCCTGAATAAGAATTAACTCTTACAAGAGAGTGGTTTTAGGGATAAGGCTGGGGAGACTCATTAATGTTAGAGCTCATTTTATTTCATTTTTGTAATTTTCCTTTGCTTAAAGTGATCAATCTCACTAGATAAGAAAAAATTTCTATTTTAATGAAGAATTGGGGTTATTTGCCTATATGTGTATGCCTGATTTAAGGGATCCCAACACAGTTTTTTCAATCTTTACCTTAAAAGAAAAGATTTTTTATTAGCTTTCACTTCTTATTTGCAATACAATTTTGAGCAGGTTTAGCTGTGTGTGTGTGTGTGTGTGTGTGTGTGTGTGTGTGTGTGTGTGACTGCTTCCACTACCTGGGACCTTGCCTCCTTCATGGCAAGGCCATGGTTTTTAATCAGAAGTCAAGGGCAAGCATAGTACCTATCACCAACAACTCTATTTCAAACATTTTTTTGCTTTATCCTCTCCTGGAGGACTCTTTAATTCAGCATTTTTTATAATTTAGGCTTGTTTCAAATGGGATATCCAATATTCCTAGGCAGTGATTGTTTTCTGCATCTGACACTCTCTAGGCTACAGTCCTTGTCCCTTCTCTCCCTTGAATGGCACTCATCTACATCAGAGCCAGTGGGCTGACTTGATTCTGCCATCTACTCAAAGCCTCTTGGGCATCTGTCTCCTTTTGCTCATGGTTGCTGAGCTTATGATGCCTTTCAAGTTGTACTTTGCTCAGGAATGGTCATGGCAGAGTGTGTGGCTCTCTGCACAACATGCTTATCTGGGCTGGGATATTCGAAGCCAAAAGCCAACATTCTCCAAGGAATCTAGAGACAGCAGAAAGCAGGACTCCTGAGATTAGACTTCTCCTCCACAGCGAAGGGGCATTACTGCGATTTTTTTTATGCCATGGGCCGCCCACAAAGTGAGGGGCTAATTGCACTGTGGTACCATAGATCCCCACCCTTTACCAAAAAGGACAAGAATCTCAGAAGGTCCATTGGAGGCTGCGAAAGAGACAGGAGATCCTGAAATCAGCATTGTTAACTCAAAAATTGTAGCCACCCCCATGCACCACATAGCATTTATACTGGCCCAAATTCTTTCTCTTTGGAAGTATAAAAGTGCTAAGGAAATGGGTTCTTCAAGTACCTACTGGGAAGATTTGCTGTGACACACAGTTCTTTTTGTCTCCAAGGGCTCTGAGAAAGATTACCAGCTGTGGGCCAGTTCTGGTAAGAAAGAGGCCTCATACCCACTCATCGGTAAGTGTCAGGGAAAACCCAAGATGGGCTTGATTGGGTTCAAAACTGTAACTCTAAAGTCTCAAAGCAATAGCTGATCAGTCTTGAACTTAAATACCCTTAAAAATGAAAATCTCATGCAATATTTACTCATACATTTATTAACTAATTCCAAGCACTTACTCTATCCTGAGCACTAATAACATCTCTTCATTCAGCAACTTACGGTCTAGCTGGGGAGAGAAATGGGAATTTTTCTTCTTTACTTTTTTCACTTGACAAACAGACTTGTCTTGAAAACATTGATTTACCTCCCTACGTACTTACTTACTTAGGTATGAAAGCAACACAAACTGGAATTTCTTTTTCTCATACATTACTTTTCTTTTCTTAAGCTCTTTATTGGAATATAATTGCTTCACACTGTTGTGCCAGTTTTTGCTGTACAACAAAGTGAATCAGCTGTATTTATACATATATCCCCATAGCCTCTCCCTCCTGCGACTCCTTCCCACCTTCCCTATACTTTTCATATTCCAGTCTTGAAGTCCTCTGATCCATTTCCTAACTACTAAGCAGTCTCTATTTTGTGAGACTCTTCTAAAATCCAGCCATGCCTCTGTACCCGAGTACATTTATTTAATAATCTGCTCTGTGCCCAAAACTTTTCTCAGCATCATAAAGAGAATGAGATAATCACACTCAGATTCTTCAAGTCTTCACTGACTAAACCACCTGTACTTTGCTGTTTCTCAAGCTGTTTACCAGCATTGCTCTTGAGGTTTCTGATACGTAGATTCCATCTTTCCTACAATAGTTATTATATAATAGTTAGAAATAATAATAATATAATAATAGCTAAAAATAATCTAGCTTTTCTAAAGCTAGGAAAGACTTGCTTTTCTTAGATCAGCAAGTCTGTCAGTGTGGTCAGTGAAAAAAGGAGGGAATAAAACAAAGGAAAGGACAAAACCTGTAGCAGAACTTGCAATACAGTAACGGTGACAATGATTTCTGCTAGAAATCTTAGAGCATTCCCTCTTTTTTCTTTTTTTAATCTCTTCAATAATCCTGTGAGGCTTTTACTCTTTCAAGTGACCTGAAGAACATTTTCAAGTGATCTAGAAAATCTAATCAACTGAGCTTTTTCTATGATATGTATATTCCCAGTCTCAGAAATACATGGAGTCACCAAGCACCAAGCTGAGGACAAACTCCCCTCACCTATTTCATGTGTTTTTCTTGTTTAATGTTGACATTTTTGTAAAAGTCCACCAGCAATAAGGTGAAAAAAATCGAATACTTAAATATATTTATTTTAATGAAATGCATTCATTTAAACAAAACCATGTAAATGACAATCTTTAGGCTTAGAACAGCTTCACGCACCGTGGCTGGCTCTAAGGACTCCTAAGAGCCTGGCCTTCATGATGCTACCTCAGCAGTCACCCTGAATGCATTTCCTAACCTGCTCTCAACTCACAGTTACGGATTAGCTCCTGGTTATGCTGGTGATTTGGTTGTATTTTATTGCTGTCATGGAAGCTTCTTTTGCTTTAAAGGATGGAAGTCACTGTGATTCTTGCTCTGAACAGAACGCTGACATTGCACTTATGTTAGATGAAAAGCAAAAGCAAGAGCTCCCCAAGTTACATTCAATAATAAATCAGAAACAAAAGAAAAGGAACTTTCCTTCTATTCTTAAAAAATGAAATCCACGTCACAACACAGGGTCTTTGGGCATTCTATGGAGAGGAAGCACTGTAAAGCATGAAAGAGCAAAACAAATCCCTTGGCAGGCACCTCCTGAGGATTTCTGGTGTGGTTTTCCACTCTGTAAACACTGGTTTGCACTTTGCTTCCGGGTTTCCACCACCGCGCAGCCTTGCCTCTGATCACTGCCTCGCAGGAACCCCCCCCACGGAGGGAAGGCAGCAATGGGAGGGAAACATAAAGGCAAACCACCCCGCTGCTCTGGAATAGCTCTGGCTGTTGAACTGACAAAAGGAAATGAAAAATCTGTGTGTTAAACTGACATGTGTGAGAGAACAGTGATCAGAGCAATTCTTAACGTATATAGTCCAATCATTTTAAAAATATTAAGCACCAATGTTTATTCATATATTTACTTTGCTCCTTATCAGTCTATGTGAGGGTGAGCATTTCAAAGGAAGAACATAAGGCTTGCCTGAGATGTACAATCTAGTGAGTGTCAAGGCAGAAACTAGAAGGCCTTCAATATTCTCAGATGGAAACACAACAAAAGTCAACATTGTGCAATGCAGGGATGGATATATACATTCCAAACCAAGCAAGGTGTCTCAAAACATTCTTCTCTTTACTATTTAAACTCATTTGCTTGGGCACCTGCTTTTTGCCGGGTGTCCCCCATGACAGTGCACATCCTACTCAGAAAGTACAGCCTTCTCTACCCAGAAGCCCCAGAAGAACAGCAGCCACACCAGTGTGGGGCACTTGCTCACGGTAAGGTAGGTTTGACTGTACCCATCATATCAGCCTGAATCTATATGTAGATTTTTCTCCACATAGGGCATGAACATCCCTATGGAATTAAAATGAGCCATCTTCCAGCTACTGTGCTCCTGCAGCGGGGATCGGAGGACTCCACCTCTCCTTCTGCCCTCCAGGAGGCCTTCCCACTGCAGCAGGAGTCCCAAGAGATCCAAGGCCGGTTTATCCTGAAACCCAAGCACACAGCCAGGAACCAAGCCAGGAATCAGCAGGGGAAAGGTGAGCCCCTTCCTTTCCTGTAAGTGTCTTCCCTTGGCTCTTGTCTCTCCTGCTGTAAACAAACTCATGACATACAGCCGATTCTCCATGTGGGGTTAAGGGAACCATATAGGCAGGCCCCAATACCCACAGAATCAAGCTCAGAGAAACACCAAAGGTCTGAAATCAAGATCCAACTCACTTCCAGGAAGGTTTTGGCTTTTGGTTTTTTGGTTTTGTTTTGTTTTTTAATTCCTCCAGGTACACATCTCCCTTCTCTGTATCCCCAGAGCACTGCCTACATATAATTACATCTGTACACATCTGTGTGTCTTATTAGAGTATGAGCTTCTTATGGCCTGGGAACACATTTTCCCCATGTTGTGTCTAGCATCTCGTGCCTTCACAGGAGGTGGTTAGATGACTGTATGGCTTAGAAAAGACTTCAAATCTATTCTGGACTTAGGCTGAAGTGGCTCTGGGGGTTCTGGTTAGAATTGAACTCTTAATTCTACCCCCACAGCAGTCTCATTTCCACGTTTGCTTCAGACCCAGGTTGCGATTGGAACTGAACGTTTATGGCTGGGGTTTTTAAAAATCTTCCCTCTTGCAATTTTCTCCCCCTACCATTCCAATATTGTCCCACTGATATTTCTTTCTCTGAATAAAATGTTCTTCATTAATCTGGGAAGTACTGGGGCCAGAATAGAATTCCTACTTAAAGTATTTTTATTGTTATGATTGTTATTCTGTAAGCAAAAAGTTTCAAAAATTATATATTTTTTTAATATTCAAACCCTAATCTGAGCATCAGGAAACACTAAACTACATCTTGCCAAGACTGTGTAAGAAAGATGAGGTTGTAAGGTTAGCTTGTTTACTAGTCTCCATATTTTTCATGGCTATGGCATATATTTTTATTGGTCACAGAGGCAACATGAACTTTAATGTACATTATGAGAGGTCCAACTAAGCCTGAAAGTATCTTTGAGAAAGTATAGGACTCAATGTCTATTTTGCTTTCTGTCTATGCTCATAGAGTAGCTGGATATATAGCTTTATAGCAAGGGATAGAGCACTCTTCTTAGGAGTATTCTTATTAAAGCTGAACAGTGAATGAATACGGTTGTAATACATGAGTACATTTGGATAGCTTTAAAAATAATACAGTCAGGTTAAGAATAGGGAAACCAGGTTGCATAAAACAACTCAACCTATCTAAACATGTATCTTAAACTTCTGTACATGTTAAGGTAGAAAAATCTCCTCCTGGATTTAAGAATGTATTTGCTTTCTTCATTCTCTCCTTTTAAAATGATGGAGGTATACATGCCAGGGCAGGAAGAGCCTAAGGTGGACTGGTGGCATTCGTTCATGAGTGCACATCTGCAGGCTGCAAAATCAGCTGAAGAATGGGGGTGGGGTCTGCTTTGCAGGGAGGAGACTGATGTCTAGGCTGCCTTAGGCTCTCTGGGGGCGGGGGGGGGGGGGAGAATTACCTCTGCTAAGGCTGCTATGAGCCATGTCTTGTGTTGAGTAGTACATTACATTATGTAGTTCAATGAAGTGTAGGTAGCATCATTTATGTTAAATTTGAGCAAACCAAAGCTCAAAGAGTTTAAAGTAACTTATCCAACTAGCTGGCAGAACAGGAGCCTTCTGGTTCTCTCATCCAGAACCAGAAGTGTTCCGTCCACATGAGTGGACATGGTGATGCACTCACTATGTCTCAGGAAAGCCAAGTGGATGGGTGTTTAAGGATATTTGGTAAAATGTTGCTCATCTGTTTATTTTCCTACAACTTGGCACCTCTGTTGACTTTTTTAGTTGGTTATTTCAGCAGGTTTTTTAAGTAAATGTTAAACAGGTTACTTAAGCAAATATCCAGAAAATACTCACAGTTAGGCAGTAGAAATGTTGAACTCAGCTTTTCATTGATGATCACTTTTTCTTTAAAAGCCTGTCTTCAGCTTTCCTTTGACAGGGGCCTGGGTAGCTGGGTAGGGTGTTACAGGAAGATGGCCACCTGGCATCTTACCATATAGCCAGCATTTAATGACTACTTCCCAAGGACCCTGACTGCAGAAAGTCATCTATAGAGCTGCCAGAGGGTTGTGGCCACCCAGAAGAGAGGTCCAGAAGCTGGCTGAGAAGTGGGGTCAGGCAGGATGTGTCATGACAGGCAGATCCTTTTGACGGGAGAAAGTTGACCATGGTTGGGTACTCAGCCAAACAGGAAATCTAAGAGTGGGAAGAAACCTACTACAAAAGTAAATGATTACCAAACTCTGCTTGATTTGAATACCAAATCTTTTTAGCTTTTAAAATGAGATCTGACACCTGAATCCACTGATAACACTTAACATCAGGAAATGTGTATAATACAGGTTAAGTGCCTCAGGACACAGTTAAGAGGCAGTAGATAGCACTGTCTGGGGAATCCTGTCACTGGGAGAATCAGTCCTGAGTCTAATCAAGCCTCTAAGTTTAAATACTGGGTTGCAGGATACGTTGAAGAAGAACACATGAACACCACAAGGATGCAAGTAGCCAATTTCAGAATGTGGGAAATTCTGTACAACAAATGACTCAGTTTTGCTCTCTTCCGGCCACTGCAATGAATATGCTGTAAAATGTAAACCGTGGAAATCAGGTTAAATAAACTACACTGCTATTCGTAATAATCTCACTTCTTCCTTAGATGCAGGCCAAAAGACAGTCAAGAAGAGTTCTGCCAAAAACTGGGCCTTCTGGCGGAGCTTCAGGACTCGCCGGGACAGCCAGGGCCCAGCCCCACCGCCCACAAAGCCAAAACCGCTCTTCGGAGTTTCTCTGGAGGATGTGTGCGATGATGGCAGCCTGCCCACCCCAATCCGAGTAGGTCTCATTTTGGGCTTCTGCAGCCCTCCTGAGGAGGGGAGCTCTGAGAGATCAAGTGTTCTCATCCAAATCCACCCTCAAATGGAGACATCATTAGACAGCCCCTGGCTCTGACTGAGAAGTTTTGTTAACACTATTTCAAAGAATAGGATCTGATTTAGGTAGCGCAGAGTCATAAGGCAAATACAACATGGAAAAGATGTTCTTGGCCATTCCACTGGTTTCAGCAAAGACCCACCTGCACCTGGTCAGATCAACTGTAACGGGCTCTGTGCATATGAATCTCTGAAAACCCACCTCATCCTCATAGTCTCATCTCCTTCCTTGAACTCCATACAAGTCTCAAGTCTCCTTCAGTTGAGTCTACTCCACCTTACCACTCAAAACATCTCACAGAGATTTCATTTGTAATTCACATGCTTAAGCATAAAGATATCCTCTGGCAAATACGAATCATTTAATCCTGACAGAATGTGTCAAATGAAAGTCACAGAGTTTGGCCTCTGTTATCTCAAAGTAGTGTATTGAATTGTCAGTGTTAACATCTGTTCACGATCCACTATCCCTCCAAGCACTGTCCTAGATGCAGGGATTCTTACGCTATCTATGAAGAAATTTATCACGCTATTAATAGGTACATGCTAGCTCCTACCCCAGTCCTTGCACCTTTCACAGCAAATTTGGGGCTAACTATGATAATTACCATCCCCACTTCATAAATGAAAAATAAAAAAGCCTCAATAAAGTATGTGCTGTGCCCATAGTCACACAGCAGATGAGTAGCATACCAGAGTTCAGAGTGCTTGGATTACCTGACTCCAACATCTGTTATCTCTCTACCCTGTAAGTACAGGACCTGAAGACACAGCAAAAGGAAATGAAAGACTGATGGGAAGGGAATGTGATCAGAGAAGGAGGAGAAGGGTTTTGAGCCTGTTTTAAGAGAGGGGAGGAAATACCGGAAGTAGAAATGGGGTGTACAGTCACGGAAAAAAGAAAAAACAAATGGGAAATGAGTATGGAAAAAGATTTCTACACTTAGGAAGGAGCATCTATATTAGGTAATACTGAGAAAGGAACAGTGGAGGAGGAGAGGATGATTCTACTAACGCCTCAAAGCAGAGAAGTTTGACTTAGTGTAAATTTACTAAAAAGGAAAATCTGATTAAGCAAGTGTGTCAAATGTTTCAGTGTATGAATGTAAAATGGATTGTTGGGTAGAAAATATATTTAGAGACACTGAAAAAAAATTTCAAATTGACTCCAGTCCTTGCAGCTCTAGCACTGTACCCTCATACACCTCAGCTCTGTCAAAAAGGGGGCAAGCCTGTGCTCTGAGCTTGTAGATATGAAATGCTGCACAGTTTTCTTTTTGTTTCTCTATAGGATATACTTTACTTTATCAATCAAAAAGGGCCACTCACAGAAGGCATCTTCAGAAAACCAGGCAGTATAAAATCATGCAGAGCCCTACAGGAGAAGATAAACTCTGGGGACAAAGTGAACTTGGATGAGGAATCCGTTCTTGTGGCAGCATCCGTCTTCAAGGTAGGGAAATTTCTAGCATTATCCACATAGAGTAACTCTGAAGCTATATGACTGGTGCTGTATCATGACTGCCCAAGAACCCTAACAGGCGTAATATAAAAACACTTCACTCACCTCACCGGTTAGAATGGGGATCATCAGAAAATCTAAAAACAGTAGATGGTGGAGAGGGTGTGGAGAGAAGGGAATGCTCTTGAACTGTTGGTGGGAATGTAAATTAATACAGCCACTATGGAGAACAGTTGGGAGGTTCCTTGCAAAACTAAAAATAGAGTTCCATATGACCCAGCAATCCCACTACTGGGCATATACCCAGAGGGCACCATAATTCAAAAAGACACATGCACTCCAATGTTCACTGCAGCACTATTTTCAATAGCCAGGACATGGAAGCAACCTAAATGTCCATCAACAGATGAATGGGTAAAAAAGATGTGGTACATAAATACAATGGACTATTACGCAGCTGTAAAAAGCAACAAAACGGGGACATTTGTAGAGACATGGATGGACCTAGAAACTGTCATACAGAGTGAAATGAGTCAGAAAGAGAAAAACAAATATCGTATATTAACATATATATGCGGAATATAGAAAAATGGTACAAATCAACCGGTTTGCAAGGCAAAAATAGAGACACAGATGTAGAGAACAAACATATGGACACCAAGTGGGGAGGGTTGGGGGGAATGAACTGGGAGATTGGGACTGCCATATATACATTACTAAGAAAAAAAATACCAAATTGTACACTCTAAATATATGCAGTTTATTGTATGTTAACTATGTCTCAATAAAAGTTCTTAAAAAAAAAAAAAACTCCACCAAGTCAGAATTGGAGGAAGCTACTTTGGGTGTTAAAAGCCCCACATGTTAGATATACTTTCCTTTTTCATCACACAACACCCTCCCCCATTTACTCCTGAACACTCTATGCAAAAGAATAAAAACAATAACTTTCAAAACACACACTTATACACACAGAGTGTTTACCAAAACAAGCTTCCTGCTTGTAATGACTTCCTCGCCACTAATGAAGGCAAAGTTCATAGTAAAGAAAATTCATATTAAGCTTTTGGAAACAGTTACAGAAGTTTACCACAGTAAGTAAACATTTGCCTTACCATAAATCAAAAAATGCTCAGTGAGGCCACTGAAATCGCTGACCATTTCATCTTCCTTCCCCTGTCTCTCAATGCCTTTTACTTTAAAGTTAGTGTAGGGATGACTCCACCCTTTGTTCCTCCTTTTTCCTCCTTGTACCACCTTTGGCATCCTTTGTTAATACTTGTTATGTTTAACCCACCACCTGCGGCGGTTATAGTTACATGGTAACCAGCTCCTACCCACGTGCCTTTTCCTATAAATCTGACTTTTAAAGTGGGTGCAGCAGTCAAAATCAGTTTGGAATTCTGAAAATTCAATAGATTCATACAAAAATAGATTGAGTTTGAAATGATACAGCTGAATTACAAGTGTCTAGTTACATTCTACTTGTTAGTAGCTCTGAACAAAAATATGTTAATGTAGTAATGACTGTAAACAGGTTATTAAAATTATCTTAGGAACTCAGTAACATGTGGTCTTTCCCTGTCCCCTATTACTGTTCGGTCATAATTCAATTATATGATAAAGAGCGACAGTTTAGAAATGACTTAGAGTTGACTGCTAACTACACTCGCACCATAATAATACACACTAGGTAGGCAAACAGCAAGCTAAGTGTTGCCCTCTGTAAGGTACACACATGGAACTGACTTGATTTTCTAGCAAGAGTTAGTAGGCTCTTACCTATTTCCGTGTTATAAGCACAGACTAGCAAGAGGGTGGCTACTCATGGGTACGGTTCTTAGAGATTCCCAAAGTTTTCTCTTCCTAAAGTTGACGGACCTTGGTGGAGGATCAGACTTTGCAACCTTGACCTTGATGATACCACGTGTCAAACTAACCAGAGAGTTGGCCTCAATCAGAAATGAATATATCATGCATACTGCACCGAGTTTGCCATTAAACTTTCTGTAAACAGAGGTCCAACAGCAGATACCCTTGGCATATTCTGCATGGGTCATGTTCTGGCTTAATGACACTCAGCCCCACCAGTGGACTCTGCAGCACAGGGTCCAGGAAAGAGAGGAGACACACACTCCAAGTGCATGCAGTTTGGTACACATGAGGCAAAGGCCCTGCTGCACCCTCCCAGACTCCCAGAACCAGCCAAAGCTGGAGTGCTGCTTCTCTCCAAAGACACTGGGGTCACTCCGTAGGAAACAGTGAAGAACTTAAAGACCGTGAGTGGGTATTGTATACCAATAACACAGTGAAGGTTTGAGAGAACTGAGACTTTGTCCGTTGTCTTCACTGCTCTATCCCCAGTACTCAGCAGAGTGTCTGGCACCAAGAGTAGCTCAATAAGTATCAGAACAAGTGGACAGTTACTGGATTATAATCATGATAGTTGCCTAGAAGCACTTCCTGGACAAACTACTACTAAGAGAAGTCGGGCTATATATTAAGATCAGTGGAAGCAAGGTGTGCCTTTGAAACTAGCAAGGCAATGCAATAATTTCCCCTCAGTCTTGCACAGAAGATTACAACTTCATAAATTTTAATGGGCCCAATTCTATGATATTAAGACTTGTTCCTCAGCCCTCTAAAGGGACAAATTTTCCAGGCCTCCACTTGGGAAACTTACATTTGCATATCACTAGCCTGATACTCAGAGGCCTGAAGCTGCTATATATCTAAATTTTTAATTTCCTTTTTTTAGGAGGATGTGTTCCATTCAAGGAGGTGTAAGAGGTAACATGTAGTTACCCACTGGGGATTTGGATATATTTCAACACCTGCTGCTTAGAAGTCTGCAGAACAAACTTTTATATAGTTATAAAAAAAAGGAAGACTGAAACTATTATTAGAGTAGTTTTTTCCCAAGGAGCACACATACCTCAAGTCAGAAAGCCCAGTTCTCTCTTAATATGCAAGAGCATGTGGGAGTGTGTTTTTTGGTTATTTTTTTGTTTCAGAACTTCTCTTGCTTGAATTAAGAGCAAGCACTGTGTCTAAAGTAAACAAGCAAAATGGGTATGTGCATTTCTTTTCAAAAAACTAATACGATTTAGGATGAGCTATCACCAGACCTTGTCAGTTTGTGCTGCTGTGCTAACATGTACACAAAGAGTAAGTTCCAGGGTCTTAGAAGGGGCTTTAGCTTCACTCTCTCTACAGCCCAGACTCTACTTTTATGCTTCTAATTTCAGTTGCAGAAAATCCAAGCAATGCTTCTGGATGTGCAAGTCTATGGAGAATCAGAGCCAAGCTCTGTGTGGATCACAGTTTGTGTAGTTGTGAAGGAAATGGGCATTGAACTCAATTTTGCAACTAAATGTTTTCTCTGTAATTTCTCCAACATATTTAACTTAAGACTAATATATATTTTTTTGCCCACGTAAGGATTTTCTTCGAAATATCCAAGGAAGTATATTTTCGGCCAGTCTCTATGATAAATGGCTTGGTGTTATTGACCAGGGGAACGAGGAGGAGAAAATAGCTGCAGCCCAGAGGTAATGATGCAATAATTACTCAACCCTGTTCACACCTCAAAAATGCAACCAACATACTCTCAGGAAAATCTTAGCTTATAGTTTACAGCTTTGTCCACTAAAATAATGACCAATGTCAAAGGGTTCCACTTGATCCTAACCATGGCAGCCAGTATAAAAAATAGACACATGCCTTACTGCTGATATTGAATTCGTGTTTTTCTCCTAATCTTATTAATATGGAATCCTTGACCATTTTATACCTTCTAAATACATGAAACTGCTGGAGATGAAATCCACTGGTCTAAAAAGAGATGCTAAAGGACCAATCTGCCAGGGGTATATGATTTTAACTTTGTCAAACACATAAGTAACCAGAGGAGTTCTTATCTGGATCAGGAATTAAATTCAATGAAACATTTTTGTATGCATTCACGCCTGCAACTCTGTGAGAGTGGAATGTGTACATAGTATACAAAGAAGTCCTCTATTTTCTGTCTTTGTATTTCCACTTCCTAAGCAAAATGACTTGTTTTATTTAGAAGTGCATTCTTCTGCCTTTAGTCTTTTAGGCCAGCTGCCAAGAGCTAATGTAGTTCTCTTGCAATACCTTTTTGGAGTGTTACGCAACATTGAGCAGAATTCCTCATCCAATCAGATGACAGCTCACAATTTATCAGTGTGTATAGCCCCAAGCATTCTTTGCCCACCTCATTCTGGCAGCTCAGCATTAGAAAACGACTTCAGAAAAAAGGTAATAAGATCTCTCATTTTTATGCCTTATGGGAAGGGGTCCCCGCTTTGAACCTGAAGTTTGTGGTATTAACTCTGATGGACCAGTTTTTTAAAGTGCACATTTTAATTACACTCCCCTGGAGTGGCAGAGTCCTTCTCTGGTGGGATATGGGAAGGTGGGCTATTAAGCGGGAAGCTGAGAGCAGTTGAGTCACTTCTCCTTTTCCATCTAGGAGACCCAAACAATAGAAAGATGAGAGTAGGATGATATGATAGAAAAGAATCTGGGCTTTGAAGTCTGAGAGCCAAGGTTCAACTCTCAGCCTAATCACTGAACGATGTGTAAACTTGGGCAAAGTTTCCAAGCCATGGTTTCATCATTACATAGTGATGCCAACACCTTGCGGCTCCGGTCACTGCTGGCACATCCTAGGTGGCTCGGGCAACGTGAGCACCTGTGGCTCCACACATGCTGGCCTCCCGCTGGCTCGTTCAGAAAAATACTTGGCTGCTATTTCACCTCCGCTACAGGATGAAGAAACTAGTAAAAGATTTCAGAACATCCTAACAGAGCCACAACATGCCTAATAGGATCAGAGCTCTTCCCCCAAGCTTACCCAGAGCAAGCATGAGGCAAGGCAATGCAGTTAGACAAGCAGACATGTTTTCTCTCCAGCTGCTTCCTTCTTTCACAAAAAACCACTGAAATCTCTGCTTCCCATATTTCAGATATTTCTTAACTGAAGTAAACCACACAAGTTTTTCTGTATTGGATACTTTATAAATTTTAATAAGATGTTATATATAAATTATATCTCAATAAAACTGGAAAAATTTTAAATAAAAATAAATAAAATTTAATAAGAGAATATACACCTTGGCCCCAAACATTCTATGTGGGTTACTTGAAAATTATCCTAGTATTAAAGACGTAACCATCATTACAAAAATGTTCGCTATTTAAACTAGCCCACAAATTATAACTTTAGCCCACTGATGGAAAGAATTTTAAAATCTGTGCCCAAAGTCCTCTTGAAAGTATTGGTTATTTCTTAGAGAAAACTGGTTTATAAATATGTATGTGTGTGTGTGTGTATATATATATATATTTTTTTTTTTTTAATCAAGTCTGAATTTCTCTCAGGATTATTTTGCTTTTTTGTTAGAGCCAAGATTCATATATGAAGTGTGATTTACCACTATGCCATATGTAAAATAATACCTTGTTTTTGGCCCTTTTGTGTAACAGATTTCTTTTGTACAATTTCTCATTGAAAACTGCCTCAAGATATTTGGAGAAGATATCACTTCCCTCTTTGAAGAGAGCTCAATGAGTTGTGATAGTAGTGATATCACTGACAGCCGTGAGAAGGCTGCAGGTACTGTGAATAATTTAACTGGCCTTGATGAGAAAGACAGCAAGGCTGCCAGGGGTCATGGCAGATCCTTAGACTGTGCTGTCCTGGAGCCTAAAGCACATCCCAAGGGCAACGATTTCCATGTGCTCCAGGTCAGGTGAGGTTTCACACTGTTGTGAGAGCAAAGAAAGGATGAGACAGATCTAACTGCAAGAAGTTGCAAGCACAGCATTAGGAGACATCACGGTATAATACAGCATTTGGTTTTTCAAACAAAACTTTAAATGGGACTGATATATGTATCACATGTGCTCTGGTTGAAACCAGAGTGAGAGGCCCAGAGCACTGCTTGGTTTATTCCCCTCTCTCTCCTTTTTCTGGTCAGTGGTTCCTGACGTACCACAGGTACCCCGTGTCTTTGAAATAGGTTGAAAAGAACCAGCATCACTGAGAGAAAAAGGACTTGACTTCACGTCAAACAGCCTTTCCAGACTATAACCTCATGTGCCTCTATTTACCAGCTGCGTTAACTTCAGCCAGTTATTCTAGCTCAGTTTCAGTTTCTTCGTCTCTAAAATGTGAATAAAAATAATGTCTAAATCTTAGGATTATTGAAAAGATTAAATAAAACAATGGATGTAAAATAAATTTGTAAAAAAGCAATTAATGGGGCCAGTAGACGTTTCCGTGAGATCAGAGCTCGTTCTAACTGAGCCTAGCTAATCACAGCTAACGGATAGCAGTCCATTTTATGCGGCAGCATTTAGATTCAGAACCTGAGGACATGTGTCATGAGTTCCTTCATATTTTTCACATTTCTTGGTTTTATGACATTTACCTCACTGCTTTGAGGAAACCGTTAGGAAAAGCCATTTAATCAGGCATTGAGATGAGCCTAATATCTGAGAAGATGCTTATACTTAGATAACTGTTTGTTTTTCATTTCATCAGTGACAACAGAACAACCTCTTGAATCCAAGCCAGTGAGAGAGAGAGTGATTTACAAAAAGGCACAACTGCAGGATGATGCCAAGACCCCGCCTAGCATGGGTCCACCCAGCGGCCTGTCTACAATTTTCAAAGTCACTGAAGATTAGGATTCCCCATAATCACACCTGACCCTTCCTTTTTGTGTATTTCCTATAATACCTCATTTGAATTTTATTAAAGGCTTTTTCTGCATCTATTGAGATGATCATATGGTTTTTATCCCTCAGCTTGTTAATATGTATCACATTGATTGATTTGCATATAGTGAAGAATCCTTGCATTCCAGGGTATTCATGGAATACTTGCATTCATGGTATATGATCTTTTTAATGTGCTCTTGGATTCTGTTTGCTCGTATTTTTTTGAGGATTTTTACATCTATATTCATCAGTGATATTGGCCTGAAATTTTCTTTTTTGGGTGACATCTTTTTCTGGTGTTGGTATCAGGGCGATGGTGGCCTCGTAGAATGAGTTTGGGAGTGTTCCTCCTTCTACTATATTCTGGAAGAGTTTGAGAAGCATAGGTGTTAGCTCTTCTCTAAATGTTTGATAGAATTCACCTGTGAAGCCATCTGGCCCTGGACTTTTGTTTCTTGGGAGATTTTTAATCACCATCTCAATTTCAGTGCTTGTCATTGGTCTGTTCATATATTCTATTTCTTCCTGGTTCAGTCTTGCCCCCAAATAGTCAAAGCAATCTTGAGAAGGAAAGATGGAGCCAGAGGAATCAGGCTCCCTGACTTCAAACGGTACTAAAGGCTACAGTGATCAAGACAGTATGGTACTGGCACAAAAATAGAAACATAGATCAATGAACAGAATAGAGAGCCCACAGGTAAACCCACGCACATATGAGCACCAAAGGAGGCAAGAATATACAATGGAGAAAAGACAGCCTCTTCAATAAGTGGAGCTGGGAAAATTGGACAGCTACATGTAAAAGAATGAAATTAGAACACTTCCTAACACCATACACAAAAATAAACTCAAAATGGATTAACGACCTAAATGTAAGGCCAGACACTATAAAACTCTTAGAGGAAAACACAGGCAGAACACTCTATGACATACATCAAAGCAAGATCCTTTTTGATCCACCTCCTAGAATAATGGAAATAAAATAAAAAATAAACAAATCGGACCTAATGAAACTTAGGTACCATTTGCACAGCAAAAGAAACCATAAACAAGACAAGAAGGGATTTCTTAGGTGGCGCAGTGGTTAAGAATCCGCCTGCCAACACAGGGGACACGGGTTCAATCCCTGCCCCAGGAAGATACCACACGCTGCAGAGCAACTAAGGCCATGCGCCAAAAAAACAAAAACTAAAAACAAACACAAGACAAGAAGACAGCGCTCAGAATGGGAGAAAATATTTGCCAACAAAGCAACGGACAAAGGATTAATCTCCAAAATATACAAGCAGCTCATGCAGCTCAATATCAAAAAAAGCAAATAACCCAATCCAAAAATGGGCAGGAAACCTAAATAGATATTTCTCCAAAGAAGACATGCAGATGGCTAACGAACACATGAAAAGATGCTCAACATCACTCATCATCAGAGGAATGCAAGTCAAAACCACAATGAGGTATCACCTCACACCGGTCAGAATGGCCATCATCACAAAATCTAAAAACAGCAAATGATGGAGAGGATACAGAGAAAAGGGAACCCTCCTGCACTGTTGGTGGGAATGTAAGTTGGTACAGCCACTATGGAGAACAGTATGGAGGTTCCTTAAAAAACTAAAAATAGAACTACCATATGAGCCAGCAATCCCACTCTTGGGCATATACCCTGAGAAAACCATAATCCAAAAAGAAACATGTACCACAGTGTTCACTGCAGCACTATTTACAATAGTCAGGACATGGAAGCAACCTAAATGCCCACCAACAGATGAATGGATAAAGAAGATGTGGCACACATATACAATGAAATATTACTCAGCCCTAAAAAGGAATGAAACTGATTTATTTGTAGTGAGGTGGATGGACCTAGAGTCTGTCATACAGAGCGAAGTAAGCCAGAAAGAGAAAAACAAATACTGTGTGCTAACTCATATATATGGAATCTAAAAAAATGGTACTGATGAACCCAGTGACAGGGAAAGAATAAAGATGCAGATGTAGAGAACGGATTTGAGGACACGGGGTGGGGGGTGAAGGGGAAGTTGGGACGAAGTGAGAGAGTAGCATTGACATATATACACTACCAAATGTAAAATAGATAGCTAGGGGAAAGCTGCTGCATAGCACAGGGAGATCAACTGGATGATGGGTGACGACTTAGAGGGCTGGGATAGGAAGGGTTGGGAAGGAGTCACGGGAGGGAGGGGATATGGGAGCATGTGTATAAATACAGTTGATTCACTTTGTTGTACAGCAAAAACTGGCACAACAAGGTAAAGCAAGTATATTCCAATAAAGAGCTTAAAAGAAATATCTCTTTGAGAACTCTTTTCACGAAACATGTGCATGAGTTTGTTCAGTCTGGATTAAATCCTCAGATCCTGTCCAGAAATACATGAATTTCCTGGCAGAAGGATATACATGAGGCACCTTAAACCAAGAAAACACTGTAGATCACTGAATGAAAGTTAAGACCTTACAAGGTCGCAGCTCATCCCATTTGAGTTTTCTTTGTCTTGATCCCATGTATGCATAGTTGAGAAAATCTTCCCACAAAATATCTCCTCTATCTTCTATTCCTGCCATATTATGTTTTTTGTATTTTACTGTACATTTTTATATTAATAAAAGTGGGTTAGACAACCATTTTATTTGCTTATGATTCATATTAACACTGGTGGTGGCTCATCTGGCAGTCTGGGTCTCAACTAAGATCACTTACGCACCCTGCAGTCAGCTGGCAGCTCACCTGGAGCTGACTTACATGTCTGCTGGTTCCTGTTGGCTCTGGGTCGACCCCCATTGTCTTCAACAAGCTAGCCAGTCTTCTTCACATGGTGGAAGAAGAGTTCCCAACAGCACGAGAGGCTTTTCAAGAGTCAATGTAGGAGAGGACTCCACAAAAGACCACAAAGACAATGAGTTATTCATTATTTACTGAGGGCTATTCCTGTAATCTACCAGACATGAAAATCATAACTCGACAGCATTACTACCACACACCTCCCTTTATTCATCCACTTTCAACCCTCCGTTCTTCAGAACAGCACTTCCCAAGGGGTGTTAGGAAGTGTGGTAGAAAATACCTCTGAAACAATAATTGATTTTTTTTCCTCAGATATTTCTTGCCTCTACCCTTCTCCCCGTCTTAAGCTGTCTTAAGAGACAGCTAGAACATTTCCTCAGGGAACAGAAGTTACAGAAGAATATGAGGGG
Source organism: Hippopotamus amphibius kiboko (assembly GCF_030028045.1). Classification (NCBI taxonomy): domain Eukaryota; kingdom Metazoa; phylum Chordata; class Mammalia; order Artiodactyla; family Hippopotamidae; genus Hippopotamus; species Hippopotamus amphibius. The sequence goes on along the minus strand of NC_080198.1, from coordinate 73,505,503 downwards.
AAAAGAGCTCTTTGTTGCTTATCAGTTTTGAAAATTTATTTCAAACAAAACAAAACAATTCATGGCACAGAGTAAAGATTTAGGTGGAAACCTCATGGGAAAAGCCCAAAACCATTCGATGTACGGAACATGTGACCCATTTCCTGAACAGAAACCAAGAGGAATCAGGAAGCCCTCACAGAACAACTAAATGACATGTCTAAGAAAGATGGGGTGTTGTACATTCATGCAGAATCTCTTGTACCTCAACATGGAACACATCAGTGAAGTTATTCCCATCAATCTGAGAATGGTATGGAAGGAACAAAGCCACTGGAATTGAATGACACGTCTCAGCAACAGTTGTACAGACCAATTCCCTGGGACCAGATAGGAATTAGGACATCTCAGCAGATGCCCAGCATACACAGATGACACAGAGGATAAGTTACATGTCGTCTCCCCACTCCATAACCTCCTAACTCCTTGGCACTAGAAGACTCCAGCACATGGACACACTCATGGAGAAAACAGATCTTGAATTTCTGCCAATCTGGGAACAAAGGATTAAACCAGAAATCAAATGAGTTATTTAAAAGTATGGAACAGTACATATCTTACATATATCAGTTTGTAGACTGAGATTAGTACCAATACATGCTGAATACTTGATCCACGCATGGTTTTCCTAGAAGGGGTTCCATGATCACATAGGTTTGGGAAATGCTGTATTTTCTTTTCAGAAATCAAAATGCCCATTAACATATTAATGTCTTAGAGAAGACCCACAGTACAGAAAACACAGTATTTTCCACATTTATTTGACCTGGGAGATCCTTTGGGAGGAACCCTATTAATGAATGAATTAATAAATGAATATATTAATAAACTTTGCTCTACATTTATCTTCTTAGGTCATAGAAGATCCTCCACAATGCAACCTGCTCCAGTAATCAGTTTTCTCTTCACTATTTCCCAGTGTAGAACCTTTTCTTTAGCTAGGTCAGACACTCCACTGTTTCCCGAACAAGATACACTCATGTTTCTACGTACAATTATCAACTACCCTTGGTCTCTACATATCCACAAACTAGGTAGCCACTTGGGTTCTACTCTCCTAGAAATTTCACAAAGCTGTCCTTGACCATTCCAGCTCAAATTAATTGTTTTTTTTTAATAATGCACGAGCATTTGATTTTATTAGACATTGGCTCATATGCTGCTTTGCAACATCAGGAATTATGCTGGTATGTTTATACATAGCTCAACAAATCCAAATTCCTGTGGTAAATGGTTATACCTTGTGTTAGTTTTATATTACTTTTAACGCCTGGCTAAATGTGTACTAAAAAAAATGTCTGAATTTGTGAGCTTTTCTAAGAATATAGAAATTTTACATAGATTGGTAATGACTGCAAATTTTAAACCTGAAGAGGTAGAACACAGCACAAATGGAATTTCAGTGGGTGGCAATAAGACATCAGTTTGACTAAAGTGTTTTAGATATAGTCATATCTTCACAGTCTACTATTCACAGGTTCTGGGATATACTAGTTTTATTCATCTTGCAACAAATGGGATATTGGTGTGATGTATTTGGGAATAATTACATGCTTGTGTGAAATTTCTTTTAAATAGCAACAATTCCATAATAAAAGGGGCAAAAAACATAGTTGGGCAGTGCAACTGTGAGTTTTTGAGCCAATAAAGATATACAAAAGTCCCTCAAGTTTGAAAAGAAGAAATAATAGGAGGTAAAGAAAAGCTGAAAATAACTAATTTGTCAATTGTAACTCATAGAGGAGATTCTTGCCATGTGGAAATGGTCAATAAATGTTTTTCCCCCTCAGGATGCTCAAGTATAATGTATCATTGAGAAAGTCAATTTATTAAATTTTAGAAAATTTAGGAACTGATAAACTATAAAAGGACCCAGTTGTCTGATCCAGAATGTACAAAAGGCAATTAAGACTTTCTGATATTGGTCTTTACCAGCTGGTAAGATCTGTATAATCATCAATCAACCTGCATTTAATGATGTAATTAAGATGAAACATTTTCAAAAGTACAGCAAAGATACTGAGGATGAAAATCTTATTTTATTTCAGAAACAAAGCTATTCATAGGCTACCTTTATGAGAAAACTAATCCTCTTTATGGTAATTAATTACTATGATATACTGAATGGAAAAATATATATAATATTTATAATACATATATTCAACTTTTATTCCACAAAAGCAACATGTAAGAATTGGGGGGATGGAGTATATAGTTGTACAAAAAGCCATCTTTTTTCAGAAAGGATTGGGCAATGCCTTTCATATTTCTCCATCATTCCTCCCATGCTAGCCAAATGAGCCAGTAGGTACTCTAAAGATCTGTAGTGAATGGTGACTGTATTTTCCACTTTTATGCTTTACATGTCCACAGCATAACTGGTGCTAGGAAGACAACTGATTTCTTTTTGGCCTTGGGTCTAAATGTCAGTATTCATTTGGTTGGCTAAGTCTTTCCAAAGAATGAAATCATTCCTTTGTCATGTAAAAGAAACTACTAGAAAACAAAATTGTCAAAGGAGGAGTTATAGTTTCCTAAAATGGGAAAAGAGAAACTACTTTGTGACAGTGGGAGTTTTTCCGAAATGCAGAGGTATAAAACGAGTTGGAAAAGTAAAATAAAACAAAACGATACTGACTTCAGGATAACGGATACCTCTGTGGATGGAAGGAAGAGAATGGGATATAGGAAAGGTGAAAAAGAGACTTCAAGCATATGTATATTATTTTATTGCTTAAAAGATTTTTAAATGCTAACATTTTGCCGTATGTTTCCATTTTTTTAAGAAATAGAATGTTAATAGGTAATTTTGTTACATAAATACCGGCAACACTCTAATGCATGCGCGCGCGCACACACACACACACACACATATACATTTTTATATATAACATAAAACTTTATCCAATGAATAAATAAAACAGAAATTTTTATCATTCAGCAACTTTATTCTTTTCCTTAACATATGTTTTTGTGATTTCTGTATACTGATACATGCAGGCCCAATTCACTCAGTCTAGTTGCTGTATAGTAGTATTCCATGATAAGAATCATGCATTAATCTACGTACGTATTGGACTGGCCAAAAAGTTCATTCGGGTTTTCCCATGAGATGTTACTTTTGGGCCAACCCAATATATCTATCTTGCTCAAACTTTCTAGAGCCTTGACTAGTTTACTAGCTTTCAAAGGAATAGATTTTCAAAATTATCTCCATTAATGTTTTTCCTAGATTAATGTGTTTTTATAATTTCATTGCTTCAACCTTCTTACTCTTCTTTTGATTTCTTCATCTAGCTTCTTAGATTAAATGCTAGCTCATTTACTTATAATAAATACATTTAAGACTATTCATAACTTCTAGGTACTGCTTTAGCTACATCTCATAAATTTTTTATTTTTATTTTTTTAGTAATTTAGTTTTTTTAATCATCAGTTAATACATTTTATAATTTCTTTGTGAATTTTTTTAATCCATTCATTGTTTAGGCTTTTTATTTTTTCAGGGTTTCCATTACTATTTATAATACTTCATTTCTAATTTAATTACATAGTGATCAGATGATATGTGAATCACTGTGATTCTTTATGACTGAAAGTATACAGTAAATTTTATACATTTAAAATGTTGAATGCATTCTCTGTTGGGTTCTCTTTTGGATACAGAGACATATACGTTCAAAATCATGCTATATGTGTTATTCAAATCCTCTGTTATATATTCTCCAAATAAGTAGTTTCTAAGAGAGGTGTTAAATTCTGCCATTATGATAATGAGTTTGTCAACTTTATTTTGTAATTCTGAGTTTCTGTAGGTTTTGTGTGTGTGTGTGTGTGTGTGTTTTACAGCTTGTCTACGTTAAGTATACATAAATTTATAATTTTTATACTCTTTTCATACATATTCTTTATTCATGTTAATGCTTTTGCTTCATCTTGTATTTTGAGCGATACTGTTATACCAGCTCTTTTTTGGTCCATATAGCCTGGCATATCTCTTTTTCTTTTTTTCTTTTTAAATGTTCTGTTTTAGGGTAGTAGGTATGCATGGGTGTAGCAATGTGTGTATGTGTGTGTCAGTGTCTCCTATAAAGAGCATATAACTGATCTTTTTATATGCAAGCTAATAATTTGATTTTTAATTTAATCAGAATCATGTACTCCATTTACATTTACTGTCACTATAATGTATTTGGAGTTACACTCACCATTTTATTCCATGGTTTACGTTCATCAGCAATTTCTCACAGCTTCATTTCTCCTCCTTTCCTAACTTTTCTTGGATTGGTAAACTGTAGACTAGTGTTTTCCCTATTGATTTTTATTTATACACATTAAAATTTCTCAGGCATTATCTCTTTGAATATGCTGCTATAATATTCCTCTATTTTGCTAGAATCCCATTAAAATTTTACAAAACAAGGATTCTTGAAGAACACCATATCTCAACAACTTTTTCAATTTTTTTCTTTATGCTGCATCCTGGGTATAATTCTTAGTTCTCTCTTCCAGTTTATTAAGTCTTTAACTTTGTTCATTCCAGAGTTTATACTTTCAGTTTTATGACTTTTTAAATGCTGATATAGTTTCTGGGGTTACTAATTGGATCTTTTTCCTATTCACATATATGATTTTATCTTTTTAAACAGAGGTCATTCCTTCCTTTTCCTCTCTGATCCTGGTACCAAGAAGTAGGATGCTTCTGTAGTAAATAACTAAAAATGTGGAAGGGGCTTTGCAACTGGGTAGTGAGTAGAGGCTAGAGTTTTTGAGATGCATATTAGGAAAAGCCTGAATTGCTGTGAAAGCAGTATTGCCTTCTGAACCTCACCAGAAAGATCTTTAACATCCATATTTCTACTAACATTCTGTTCATGATTATTTATGTATTCTCAAACTCTCCTCTTTTCTTTCTGAACCCTTGCTAGAATCTAGAGACAGTCTGTATCTTCTTCAAGAATACATAAATAATCATGAACAGAATGTTAGTAGAAACATAGACGGTAAAGGTCATTCTGGTGACGTCTCAGATGGAAATGAACATGTTACTGGAAACTGTAAGAAAAAAATAACCACGTTATAAAGGGCAAAAAATTTGGCTGATCTGGTCTTCTAGTGTTTTGTGGAAGACAGAACTTGCAAGCAGTAAAAATGAGTATTTAGTTCAGTGGCAGGATTTCCACTACTCTGTCTTCCAGATCACTGATCCATTCCTCTGTATCATTTAGTCTACTGTTGATTTCTTCTAGTGTATTTTTTCATTTCAGTTATTGTATTCTTCCTCTCTGGCTGGTTGTTCTTTATATTTTCTCTTTGCTAAAAACTTCTAACTTCTCACTCTGTGCATCCATTCATACTGTGGAAAACAGTATGGAAGTTTCTCAAAACCTCCAAAAACAGAACTACCACATGACCCAACAATTTCATTTCTGAGTATATATCTGAAAAGACCAAAAACTAATTTGAAAAGATACATGCACCCCAATGTCCATAGCAGCATTAATCACAATTGTCAAGACATGCAAGCACCTTAAGTGTCCATCAACAGATGAACGGAATGTACATATATACAATGGAATACTACTCAACCATAAAAAAGAATGAAATTTTGCCATTTGCAGCAACATGGATGGACTTGGGGGGCATTATGCTAAGTGAAATAAGTCAACAAAGACAAATACTACATGGTATCACTTACATGTGGAATCTAAAAAAATACAACAGACTAGTGAATAAAACAAAAAAGAAACTCACAGGTACAGAGAACAAACTAGTGGTTACAAGTAGGGACAGGACATGAGGGAATTAATAGGTACAAGCTATTAGGTATAAAATAAGCTACAAGAACATATTGTACAACACGGGAAATATGGTAAATATTTTATAATTATAAATGGAATATAATCTTTACAAATTGTGAATCACTAAATCATATACCTGTAACTTCTATAATATTATATAGCAACTATGCTTCAATTAAAAAATAAAATTTAGGGACTTCCCTGATGCTGCAGTGGTTAAGAATCCACCTGCCAATGCAGGGGACATGGGTTCGAGCCCTGGGACAGGAAGATCTCACATGCTGTGGAGCAACTAAGCCCATGCACCACAACTACTGAGCCCATGTGCTGCAGCTACTGAAGCCTGCATGCCTAGAGCCCATACTCTGCAACAAGAGAAGCCACCGCACTGAGGAGCCCCAGCACCACAATGAAGAGTAGCCCCTGCTTGCTACAAGTAGAGAAAGTCCTTTCAAAGCAACAAAGATCCAACACAAAAATAAAACATAAATTAAAAATAATTTCTTTAAATAAAATAAAATCTAAAAAAATGGGTATTTAGCTGAGGAGTTTGCTCAGCAAAAACGTTAAAGGAGCAGTGTGGTTCCTCCTGACTGCTTACAGTCAAATGCAAGAAGAGGGAGATGAACTAAAGAAAGAATTGTTAAGCAAAAAGGAACCATAACTTGAAGACTTAAAAAATTCTCAGTCTACCCATTTTATAAAAAATGAGAAAGCTTGTACTGAAGAAAACACGGAGGGTATGGCTAAACAACCATTTGAAAGGAAGATTAGCAGGGATTAGAATCACAAATTTATTCAGCTACCTCAGCAAAAACAAGGGATAGAGATGGGATTCTACTAGCAGAAACACTGCCAGTTAAGGAGACTGAGACAGGATGAAATGAAAGAAGGCTGTCAACCTTAGATTCTACAAGACAGGACCACAGAGCAATTTGGGTGCAAATGTACACTATTCTTTAAGAAAAGGGAAGCATTACTCCAAAGGCCATTCAGAGATCATTGGCACTGCCTCTTCAGCTTCGAAGGGTAGGGCCATCACCTTGGTTTCAACAGGCCAGCCAACCTCCAACTGAAGGCTTGGAGATGAGACCCCCACCCAGCAGAGAGCCACAGGACTGCCACCCCAGTGGGTCCAGAAGGTGGGGCATGGAGCCAAAGAGGATTATTCCCAAGCCTTAAAATCTAGTGGACTTTGCCTACTAGGTTTTGGACTTGCCCGGGACCTGTCACCCCATCCTTCTTTCCCATTTCTTTCTTCTGGAGTGGGGAATGTCTATGCCTGTCCCACCACTGTAGTTCACAAGCACATAAACTGTCTGGTATCACAGGTTCACAGCTGGAGAGGAATTTTTGTTTCAGGACAAACTGTACCTTGAGTCTCATCCATATCTCATTTAGATGATATTTAGATTAGACTGTGAACTTTAGACTTAAGAGTTGATGCTAGAATGAGTTAAGGCTTTGGGGGTTGTTGGGACAGAATGAACGTATTTTGCACATGATAAAGACATGAATTTGGAGTGGCTAGAGGCATATTTGAACTGAATTGTGTCGCCTCCCCAATTGTATATGTTGAAACCCTAATCCCCTATGTGACTGTATTAGAGATAGAGCCTTTAAGAAGATGATTAAGGTTAAATGAAGTCAGAAGGGTGGTAATCTGATACACTGGAACTGGTGTCCCTATGAAAGAGGAGACATCAGATTCCACACCCCCTCCCTCTCGACATATGAGGACAAAGTGAGAAGGGAGCCCTCTGCAAGCTAGGAAGAGAGCCCTCACCAGAAGCAGACCCTGCGAGCACCTTGATCTTGGACTTCCCAGCCTCCAGAACTGTGAGAAAATACATTTCTGTTGTTTAAGCCACCCAGTCTTTGGTATTACATTATGGCAGCCTGAGCAGACTAAGACAGCATTTTAAACAGACAAAGTCATTTTAAGACTGCTCATTTTTTTCATTTTTATCTGGAATGAATTCATCTTCTGAATGGTTATTTTTTTACTGTCTTCATATCTCCTATATTTTTAGTTTGATGGCTCCCCTTGAATAAACATTTTTAAAGCTCTTTTCCTGCCCTTGTCATTCTCATTTCAGGTTCTTCAGCTGCCCCCTATCTAGCCCCCTGAAGCTACCAGCCTAAAGAAAGACTTTTATATCAGTAGCACAGAGCTTCATCAGCACGAATACTGGGAATATCAGAGTCAGTCCCAGGGCTTCAAGGCTAGGTCTATTTCATGCCTTATAAATGGTTCCCTAGGCAGTTTTTCAGTGTTTTGGGCCGACTTTATTTATAACAACTTAGGATTTTCTGGTCTCTAGTTAGTAGATCAGAGCTATAGACTAGGTGGTCACAACTCCTGGACTGCACCCTTGCATCATTATATGACTGTATTAATCACGTCTTTATTTTCTGCATTCTGATGCTTTGACATCTGACACCTTGCTAGCTTGAAAGAACTGCCCCTCCCAGTGTTAGCCAATTCTTAGGAAACCAAAAACAAAAACCAAAAAAAACCTCTCCCTTGCATGCACCTTTCAAATGTAAACCAAACAATCCAGAGCCCACATCCCCAATGACTTCCTTTATTGGGCTCTTACACTCCAGACCAATATCCCTTGTCCCAATTCCTCCAAAGGCTAGGTACAGTAAGTCCCCTACATACAAACCTTCAAGTGCGAACTTTCAAAGATGCAAACATGCGTTCACACGTCCAATCACGTACGTTAGTTCACGTGTCTGGCGTACATTTTCAGGTGCGGGCATCCTCTACAAGTGGTTGTACTTTTGTGTACCTTACCATACAGTACTATATAGAGTACAGTAGTACAGTATCTTTATTTCAAGCCCAGGATGTCCAGAAGCAAGTGTAAAAGCGATGGTGATGTAGCTGGTACTGCTAAGAAGCGCCAATACATAACAATGGAAACAAAAGTGAAAAAAATTGAGTGGAGTGAGATGAAAAGATGGTAGACGTCACTCATTTTTATAACATGAATCGTTCGACTAGCGGCACAATTCCAAAGAACAAAGACAAGATCATGGAACACGTGAAGTCTGCTGTGCCGATGATGTCGGCAATAATACCAAAGAAGTGTGGAAAAGTGATGGAGGAGATGGAGACACTTCTCACTGTGTGGATGCAGGTTCAGCATCAGCATCGAGTCCAGCTCAGCTTAATGCTGATTCAAGAGAAAGCTAAAAGGCTTTATGAAGACTCGAAGAAGAAACACGGCGAAGAATCAGAGGGCGCATCTTTTGATGCCAGCCATGGCTGGTTTCATTGGTTCAAGGCTACAGCCAAACTTCCCAATGTAAAAGTAGGTGGTGAGGCAGCAAGTGCAGATACTGTAGTTGCCCAAGAATTTCCTGAAATGCTTTGAGAAATTATTGATGAAGGCACATATTTACCTGAGTAGGTTTTTGATGTGGATGAGAGAGGTCTGTTCTGGAAGAGAATCCAGACCACAGTTACATCAGCAAGGAGGAAAAGCTGATGCCGGGCTATACAGCAGCAAAGGATAGGCTAACTGTTTGGTGGCAATGCTTCCAGCGATATATGAAGCTGAAGCCTCTCTTAGTTCATCATTCAGACAATCCAAGAGCCCTTACAAACACAGCCAAGGGCTCTCTCCCTGTTGTGTGGAAGAGTAACCCCAAAGCCTGGGTTACACAGGCCATTTTCCAGGACTGGTTTTTCTACCACTTCATCCCAGAGATAGAGAAATATTGCTTGGAGAAGGACGTCCCATTCAACATTCTTCTGCTGTTCAACAATCTCCGGGCCACCTCCCCCTGCCCCCCAATTCATGGACAACTTTCATCCCAGTGTCAAAGTACCGCATCTGCCACCGAATGCTACATCACTCATCTAGCCTATGGACCAGGGAGCTATAGCGACTTTCAATAAATATTATTGATGTCACGCTTTTCGTCAGGCAGTAAAGGCAAGTGATGAATCGGGAACAAACCTGTGATAATTTTGGAAGGACTATAACATCTACAAGGCCATAAAAACACTGACTTTGCTTGGCGTGAGGTTACGGCTGTTGCCATGAATGGGGTTTGGAAGAACCTTTGCCTGCAGTTTGTTCACTATTTTCCTGGATTTGAGAAGGTGGATGAGGAGTCCAAAGAGGTCTTCAGCAACTTAATGACCCTCAGTGAGAAGCTGGAGCTAGATCTGCAGGAGGACAATGTCACTGAACTCCTTGCTGTGCAACAGGAAGAGCTTACTAATGAAGACCTGATGGAATGGGAGGCCCAGAGAAAGGACGAAGAGACAAAAGAGGAAGAGGTAACTGAAGAATTGAAGAGATTCACGACACAGGAAATGGCAAGGGGGTTTTCTTTATTTGAGGAGGGATTGCTAGTTTTGGAGGCACAGAACCCAAACACAGAATGGTACACGAAGGCTGCAGCAGCTGGTCAGAATGCAATACAGTGCTACCGTGTCATCTATGATGAGAAAAAAAGAGCTGTTACCCAGACGTCACTGGATCGTTTTTTTAAGAAGGTGGATAGAATTGAATCCAGCAGGGAACCAGAACCTGTACCATGAACATCTGGCATGAGTGAAATTGCAGCTTGCCCTCCGTCTTCTACTGCAGACGATCCTTCAGCTCTACCACCTCCCACCTCCTCTCCCTCCTCCCGTCAGTAACTCTTCTTGCCTGTTCACGCGATGCCAGTCCCTGTACGCCAGCTGTTGTACTGTACTCTGGTACTTTTCAAGCTACTGTACTATACGATGAAAAATGTCTCATTTTTTGTGTTTGTTTTTTATATATTATTGGTGTGAAAAGTATTATAAACCTATTACAGTACAGTATTATGTTAGTTGGGTACCTGGGCTCCCTTTTTTGGACTAACGAACAAATTGGACTTACAAACGCTCTCTCAGAAGGGGATGCGTTCATAAATAGGGGATTTACTGTACTAGACAATGAAGCCCTACGCCCCCAGGGACTGCTGAGCCTCTTCAAACTAGCCAATCGTGAACCTGTTTACACGGCCTCACCTGTGCCTTCCCTTGGAAACCACAGTAAAGGCTCCTGCCCATGATGTCCTCCACGCCCTCTGCCTCCTGACCAACTGTGCGGTCCCCCTGCAGGGTGTGCTGTGCCTCCTCTTTCTAGGGATCTGTGAGAGTTCCTGCTTCATAAACATTCATTTCCTAGTCTGCATGTCTTACCATACCTTATTAAAATAAATCCCAAGTACCATCAAGGCTATGATGAGCTACTTGAATGACAGAAAAATAAAGTAACTTGCGGTAGTGGAAAACACATGTCTCTGTACTTGGTTAACTCTAGTCCATTTAACACCATAACTGCAAAGTTTTGGGGGTTTGGGAATGTGTGCTTTTATAATATTGTGAACCCAATAGTTCAAATCAATATTGGATTATTACTTTAAAAACATAATTGCATTGGAACTTCCCTGGTGGTCCTGCTGTTAAGATTCCGTGCTTCCACTCAGGGGGCGTGGGTTCAATTTGTGGCACAGCCAAAATGTAAAAAGAAATAAAATGTAATTGCATTAACAATACATAGTTTAAATATGAGGTCTATAGGAGCAAACAGCACAGGGCGCTTTTCTAATTGAAAAAAAAAAGCTCTCCCATTAACTCCTGAATCCAATAAAACTTCCTCATTTTACACTGAATTTTAAACACCCAATATGTATTGGGGAAGTTCTAAACGCTTAATGTTCAGAGGTGATCCAACACGTCCAGTGTCCTGCCCCCAGTAATGCTTCCCAATCTATCCAATTATTTCAACTACTCATCACACAGCCTCTTCCCTCCACACTGGTGAGTCTCCCAATGTCAATTTCTGTCATTCCTGCTCCAGCACGTATGCTCACGCTGTCACCACTCCTAGATGGTTCCCTTCTTGTCCTTTTCCTTGTCCGAATCCGACATATTGAGTGCTGGCTTCCCAGTGAAGGCTGTCTTGATTTGTTCAGTCACACTGTCATTTACTCTTCTGAATTTCTATAGCCTTGTAATCATTTTCACATAATTTTTGTGCAATGGAGTCTTTAAGCCACGCACCTTTTAATTTAAAAATTTCTGAAACTGAAGTACTTCTCTATGTATATATGTGTTTTTGTTTTTCTTCCCCTAGTGATTCAACCAAATGTGTTTAAATGAAATAACACACGTACAATTCTTGGGTTCTAGAAATGGAGAAAATAGGATATACTGATTTCTCAATGGTTCTCAGGTAGCCCCTCCACAGCACCTCCGGAGCCCCCAGGAGCAGGGCTGAAGCAGTAGGAAATTGAGGGAAACCAGTGGGGCCCTGCTCTGGTCACTCCTACAACCTTGAACAAGCAGCTCAACTTATTCTTCTTTTTTTTTTCTTTTGGTGGTTTTTGCTTTACTATTTTATTCATGCATCTGAACAAAAGGTTCTGTGAGCCTGAAAATATTTATGTAAATGCTTAGTATGTGTTACCTTGGTCTCTCTCATTAGATTCCAGGCTTCTGCACCCAAAGAGCCTGGCACAGTTATGGCCAAATAATTGGGTCAGCTTGTTCCTGACGGGTTCATGTGCAACACGCAGACTACATCCACAGTGATCATTTCTCTTCATCTTTTCAAACAACTCTATGCCAGTCTCCTAAATGTTAGTTGCTTTCTGTGTTCTTTCATTTTCTTAAAAAATGGTGTCTTGGGCTTCCCAGAATGAACATGAATTATAGCTTCATTATGTCTTTATAGATAGCAAGTTTTGCTTTCTTGCCAAAGCACACAAATAGATTTTAAGGAGATCTGCAAATGGTTATAATTTAAGATCAGAGGGTACTATCCTTGAGATAAGATTAGAATTTGGCAGGAAAAAAACACAACTTTTATTTAGAAACTTGGCATCTTGAACATAGAATTTTAGTGAGGCAGAATTTCAAGTTAGACACTTGGGATGCAAGAAGTAAAGGTTGGAAAACGAGAAGTAGATGAAATTTGAAGAGACTATGTAGTGAGTGAATTTACACCTTAAACTGTTGTCTACTTTCCCCCCTTCATTTTGTTGTACTGAAATTTGTTTATTTATTTGTTTATTTCAGGCAGAGAGAGGGAGAGAGAGAAAGCATACACAAGCACTTCATCATAAGAAACTAGTTTAAATGTTCATGAGGGCTGGCAAGTCTGAGATCTGCAGGGCAAGCGAACAGGCTAGAAATTCAAGTAAGAGTTAATGTCACAGTCTTGAGTCCAAATTCTGAAAGCTGGTCAGGCAGGTGAGAAACTCAGGCAGGGCTTCTACACTGGAGTCTTAAGGCTGAAATCCTTCTGCTTGGGAATCTAGACTAATGTTGACCAAACTACTGTACACCACAGCCTAGTCAAGTTGACATAAAATTAACCATCACTGTGGCTTGTTACCTGTTAGGCTCTGTTTTCTGAAATCTTTTCCTCAGTCAGCTCTGCTCAATTCCACCTTACTCCACAAAGTAAAATGCAACTTAATATTAGCCTTTTAAGGGTCTCCAGTTTGCTATAGACTTGAAATCACTGAATCCATCTGGATTTCAGAGAGCTTCTGGATGATACAGCTACACAGACCAAATCCCCGGTGGCCTTGTGCATCAGAGGCTTTCCTGGCTGGTATGTTTGGTGGAAGAGAAAACAGAGACAGAAATGGGTTCTGTGAGGCAGGTCGACCCTCCAGTTTTCATACAGACTTGTCACTGAATCAGTATGATTATGGACGGTATGTCACTTATGTCATTATTGCTGTAAGTAAATTTTCATGAAGCCTTTGAGGCAGTCCACTGGTAAGGTACATACGTCAAGAGTGGGGGTAGGTGTGGATCCGAACGGCTCTTTCATCCTGTGTTTGGTATCTCAGTGGTCATCTCCATGGATTCGTTTAGAGCAGAACTGAGGTATTCAACACCATAATTCAAGCTCCCAAAATGACATTTGTCCAAATGAACACAAGCGGCCTCATAAAATGAACACTAAAAAATGAGGTTAACCGTTGTAGTAATGCTTTATGAGCCTTTGTGTGCTGCTTGAGTTTTTCTTCTAGTGCCATGGTAACAGGAAACTTACTTGTAGCATTCATGTCTGTTTAAAAAGCAGCACATATGCATTTCCACATTTGATTCTCCTTCCAAATAACACTAAGACAAAATACTGTTGTCCTACAGATACGTAACTGGAGGTTCGGAATTCAGATTTCACATGCTGAAGGACGAACAGTAAATACTGGGGTCAGAACTAGATCAGAGCTTTTTCCACTACATCATCTAGTCTGTTAAACATTCATAATTACTGTTCTGGGAAATAGAAATCATTATGTTTCTAAAGTAAATTATGGACAAGCAGCACTGAGCTACTTATTCTAGAGGTAGGGGTTCTGACAGGAAAAACAAAAAACAAAAAAACAAAAACTGGCATTACTTTGAAAGTCTCTTATAGTGAATTGCCAGAGGAAAAATAAACTTTACATGAATCTCACTGATTTAAAATGTAACATTAAAAAAAATGGAAGAAGAAAGAAATGATATTTTTCAGTTATGATAATAAAGGAAGCAATTTTCTTTTGTGCCTGGTAATTACAGTGAAAACATGACTGCAGGTCAAATTTAGCTGGATCTTTGAAGAAGTAGAGCGGGTAAGAGATTCATTTGTGGATTCTGAGGATCAACTTGATCCTCCCTTCTTTCATAGAGATCAAAAGAGTTATTGTTACTTGAGAAGGAGAAGCAAGATTCAACAATGGCTGAGATGAAAGACACCAGGAGCAGAGTAGCTGCCTTTTCAACATTCCTAATTGGGTATCCTGTCTCCAACTAGATACTCTTTTAATTGATTCTTCAAAATCTTAATTCCAATAAGTAAGCCAGTTGAGACACTGGAAAGATGTTAACAGAGTCCAGTAAGAGCAATACAACTCAAAGCCATTGCAAATGACAAAAGTGGAAAAGTGACAAAGGAATTGGAAGATAATTTTTTTTTCCTAGCCCTCCAAAATTAATCTGCAATGCCTCAAATTTATCTTTCACAGGACAAATAATATGTCTCTGAACTCTCAGAACTTGTTTCTCTTTATCTGTATAAATCCATCCTGTGTTTTACATGCAAAATCTAATTACTCCATCTTGGTTTTCCGTTCTATCATCGTTAGCACTCTGACCTAGAGCTCTGCACCACTCAGGAAATCTGCTGATTGTTGAATTCAGCAGTAAATTCCCACTTCTGGATAGTCTATAAAAGGTTCATTTAGTTCAGTTTAAGATGGTGGTTCACTATTTTTTATACTATAAAAAAAATTTAGAATTTTTTTCCAAAAAAATATTTCTCTTAAGAAATTACCTAGTGAAATTAATCTATGTATAAATATAATATGGATTTCATACAAAAATCCCTAAAATTTTCCCCAAAAGTAGGTGATAAAGCCCCAAATGCATTTAATTTGTGTAACATGATCAATTAAATGTCCCCTGTTTCTAAAAGAAGATCACATGTTCTAAAAAACCTCATCTTGCCTTGTTTCATTTACTTCAGAGCTTTAGTCACTGCCTGAAATGACCTTGAGTTGCTCGTGGTTGATTTTCCCTTACTAGAATTAAGTTCTATGAAAGCAGAGCTCTTTTCTGTCATGTGCTCTTCTAGATCCTGAAGCACCAAAGGTGGGTGCTTGGCACGTAGTAGGTGTTCACGTTTTTTTTCAATAAATTCCAGGCACAAGTCTACACACACTACGAATATTACATCATATATTCTCAAAGTCATCTTGAAATGCAAATATTATTATTATTCTTTTACAGTAAGAAATCAAGGTTTAAAGGAATTAAGTAACTTGTCAAAAAGCAAGCGATTAAAAAGAGGGGATTTAAGCTTAGGGCTGATGCACATTCTGTCTGTGCACCATGTTATAAGGCATGTTTCCTAAAGTGGACGATGGCTGGAAACAAGACGATTATGGGTATTTTTTAAAGTGGCATTAAATAACATAGCATTAGATCATAAGAAAATTACTCCTTTAAAAGTTTCCTTTTGACTAACTTTATTACATCAAAGATAAAGTCTCAGTGTCAGTGTATATTTAATGCTTCTCTGATAATTGCTACTCTCTCTCTCCTCATTTCAGTTAAGGGCAGGTAAGAAAATAAAGTCAAAGTTTTGTTTTCAGTGTATCATGTTTATCTGATTATCAGATAGATGATTATATTTATAAATTACATAAATATGATCTGTTTATAAAGGAACGGTATAACTATTGCAAATGGGAAACCAGAATCACCTGCCTTATTCTGGCTTCCCACTTGCAGTAGTTATATCGTTCCTTCGTAAATAAATTTTAGATAAAAGTCTTGAATTTGTTTAAAGAAAATATTAATTAGCTAACAGTATAGATGACATATTTGGCAAAAACTGTGGAGGTGGTACATAACGTCTAGTTTCAAAAATACTACGGCGGAGCAATTTATAGGCCCTGGAATAGAAACAAGCAATAGAAGGCATTGTTGTGATAGGGAAACAGACATGGAAAAGAATTACCCCCAAGCTACTGTAAAAGTGGTGTACTTGATGCACAAAAAATTAAAGACTACTAACTCGTGGCATAACTGGGGAAGATGCCACTGATACAAATGCTGGGTCTACAATTAAGTTATAGCCCCTGGCTAATTGTGCCTAAAAGATAGTGGGGGAGATACTCAAATAATCCGAGTACAAGTTAGGTTTCAGGAAACACAAAATGCGCAAAGGGAAAAAAATACATGGGATGTGAAAATTCATAGTTCTACAAAGTATTAATTACCTTGTTATTATTAAATTTGTTAATTGTAATTAATAATTACATTAGTTATATATTTTACTTAAGTTATAATACATAAATTACAGAAATATCAAATTCATTAACTTAATTATAATTTTATCATTAATTTTATTACCCATGCTCAGAATAATAATGAATAGCCTTGCTGATTCTAATATGTAGAAATAGAAATGAGAACATATAGCTGTATCCCCTGTTTTGGATAAGGCTACAAATGAGAACTATTCACACTTGCCAAAGCGTGAGGCATCCTTTTCTATAATTGCAAGAGAAGCCTTGAGGGGTTTGGCAAAAAAGACCTGCTAAACTGCCAGCCATTTAAAAAATAATCAAATTCATAACCCCAGCAAACTTACACATCTTTAATATGGCACAAAGTTAGTGTTTCACTAAGGTTGGGTGCTGCCTGAGAAACTGTCATCACTTAGTATACTTTAGGGTAAACTCTTAACAATGAAGGGACTGGTTTTCCTCTTAAATTCTTTATGCTGACATCTGTTTATAGGGAAAATCAGAATAAATACACATGGTCCAAAAGCTTGGGCTTTCTGTGAGGCCACTTCAGTGAACTGGAGTAAAGTACAGTGCTTATCTCATTAAGTTATTTTGAATGGTAAGTGAAATAAAGCAAGAGAACGTAGGTATCTGGCACATAATAAGCCCTCAGTTATCATTAGCTACTATTAGCCTCTGGTATGAAGCACAATGTTCTCTCCTCTGGGCCCTTCCAGAGACCTCAGGTAACATGATCCTTTTAACCTTTCTTGGACTGGTACCTACTATAGTGCTTCAGGCCGGCTCGCCCTAGGCTCTGTCAAATCCATTTCCCTCTGCTAGTACAAATAGAAAGGCGGCGTTAAAACTCAAACATGGACTTTTTGATTTCTCCAAACTGGGAGCTCTGACTTTTCATCATATCCTTTGTAGTCCAGAACATCCCTTTCTTTTGTCATTTTCTTCTTCAGCTAGATCTACTGGCTAAGGGTAACATTCAATATGACACTTCTCTTAATCTTTTTATAGCCACTAACTGTAGCTCTCTGGAAACTTTTGCCTCTGACAAACACTATGTCCGACATTTTCCCAAACAAAATATAAAGAAAATGTTGAACTCAGCCTGTTCTATTTTTGTATACTTTTTTCTTTATAGCCAAGTACTAGGATAAAGAGGATGCATAAGTTCAGTGAGTTTTAAAAAAAGGGTATCCCCTTAGACTCATTCACCTGTGTATAAAACAAAATGTTTTAATTCTTTGGAACATCTATTTGGAGGAAGGATCATTCCTGAATTTTATATTTTCACCCATGTACACTGATTGTGAAGTAAGCCCCTACTGCTCTGTTCTATAACCTGCCAGGATGACCATATAGATCCAACAGTCAACTGGACTCTGAGAGACAACTGGAGCTAAGAAACCACAGGAGATCCCTCGAGTTACCCTGGTGTTCACTCTTCCCGAGGCTTGGTTGTTCAAATCTCCTTGCTTTCTCAACATATCTGAATAGCCTCATTGTAAATTTCCTCTTTCAACTTAAGCAAGCAGAAGTGGATATCTGTTGCAAATAACCTAAAGATTCCTAGTTTATGATTTAAATTTAAAAATTAAAGATATTAAACTTGTCAGTAATATTAGGCTTTTATATGTTTCTAAACATATTAAATATGGAATGAGAAAGATAGTACTTTTTTTTCACTATAAAACACACGCTACTTGCTTCAACAGGCAGAGTTAACTACCTATAAAAATACCAGCAAAGAGAAACACTCTTATTCAGTGAATTTCTCAAAGGAAGTGGAAGATCTACACACTGAAAATTACATAACATTAAGGAAAAAGCTGAAGTAAACATAAACAAATGGAAATATATTCCATGCTCATGGAGTGGAAGAATTGATAATGTTAATATATCCATACTACCTAAAGCATTCTACAGATTCAATGCAATCCCTGTCAAAATACAGTAAGTCCCCTACATACGAATGAGTTCCGTTCAGAGACTGCGTAAGTCCAATTTGTTCATAAGCCCAACAAAGTTAGCCTAGGTACCCAACTAACACAGTCAGCTATATAGTACTGTACTAACTTATGTGATGGGACATGCGAACACGTTTGCATCTTTCAAAGTTCACAACTTGAAGGTTCATATGTAGGGGACTTACGATACCAGTGGCATTCTTCACAGAACGAAAACAAAAAATTATAAAAGTTGTATGGAAACACAAAAGACCCAGAACAGCTGAAACAATCTTGAGAAAGAATAAAGCTGGACGCATCATGCTCCTGATTTCAAACTCTATTACAAAGCTGTAGTAAAACAGTATGGAATTGGCATGAAACAGACACACAGATCAATGGAACAGGATAAACAGCCCAGAAGTAAACCCACGCGTGTACGGTCAGTTAATTTATGACAAAGGAGCCAAGACTATACAATGGGGAAAGGACAATATCTTTGATAAGCGGTGTTGGGGAAACTGGACAACCACATACAAAAAAATGAAACTTGACCACTATCTTACATTATACACAAAAACAAACACAAAATAGATTAAAGATCTGAACATCAAGTCCCGACCTCAAAACTCCTAGAAGAAAACATAGGAGGTAAGCTCCTTGACATAGGTCTTGGTGATGATTTTTTGGTTTTGACACCAAAAGCAAAGGTAACAAAAGCACAAATAAACAAGTGGGACTACATCAAACTAAAAAGCTCTGCACAGCAAAGGAAACCATTACCAAATCAAAAAGCAACCTACCCCATGGGAGAAAATATTCACAAATATATATTTGATAAGGGATATCCTATATACATATATATATACACACACACACACAAAGAACTCATACAATCCTATAGCAAAAAAAACAGAAACAGAAACCAAACAATCCAATTTTAAAAATGGGAAGAAGATCTAAATATTTATTTTCCACACAGATGGCCACAGGTATGTGAAAAGATGCTCAATATCACTAATCATTAAAGCAAATCAAATGCAAAATGCAAATCAAAACCACAATGAGATATCAGCTCACACCTGTCAGAATGGCTCTTTTTAAAAGGACAAGAAATAAGAAGTGTTGTCAAGGATGTGGAGAAAAGAGAACCTTGTGCACTATTTGTGGGAATGTAAATTGGTGCAGCCACTATGGAAAACAGCATGAACATTCCTCAAAAAATTAAAAATAGAACTGCCATGTGATCCAGTAATTCCACTTTTGGGTATTTATCTGAAGGAACCAAAAACACTATTCAAAAAGATATCTACATACCCATGTTCATTACAGCATTATCAACAACAGCCAAGACATGGAAGCAACCTAAATGTCTACAGATGGATGAGTGGATAAAGAAGAGGTAGTATACATATACAGTGGAATGTTATTCAGCCATAAAAAAGAATGAAATTTTGCCATTTGGGGTAACATGGACAGAGCTTGAGGGCACTGTGCTAAGTGAACTAAGTTAGGCAGAAAAAGGCAAATAAATACCATGTGACCTGTCATATGTAGAATCTAAAAAATATGATAATAAAAATTTAAAAATAAAAATCAAGCTCATAGGTACAGAAAACAGATTGGTAGGTGGCAAAGGGCAGGGGTGTGAGAAATGAGTGAAGGCTGTGAAAAGGTAAAAAAGAAAAAAAGAATGGAAGGAAGGAAGGTAGGAAGGAAGGGAGGGAGGGATGGAGGGAGGGAGGGAGGGACCTTGAAACAACTGGGAGCTTGATGTTGTTAAGCCTCTAAACTAACCAAACTGTAGATTTTTTTTTAGGTGAGCTAATCAGTGTCCTTACATTTAAGTCACTTTGGTTGGAGTTGTTCTGTGCAGCTGAAAACAATGTATCTAATAACCTACCAATAAACTGTCAGTTGAAAATAGAAATATATCAGTATTTGCCAACAGTTGAGTCCTTGCACAATATATAATGGTTCTGTCCCTCAAATTTAGTTTAATTCAATGTATCTCAAAAAGAAACTTGAATTAGTATCATGGGGGTGGGGAAAGGAAAGAAGTTGTTAAAATGCACATCCCTTGGCTTTACCATAAACCTACTAAACTGAACCTTGGGTATGGCAGGGAGAACAAAAACATGTATTTTAAGTAAGCACTTAAGTGATCCTAATGTATTCTAAAAACTAAATGTCACTGACTTATTTAAGACTGGTCACGTGAACCAGTGAATAATATAAGGCAGGATATATAATAAAGTGTTGAAGTGTGAAATGTGGAATATGAGCTTTCAAGTTACGCAGACATTCAGAAGTAGCTTGGCAAGTTGGAAAGCAAGATAGATTGAGGATAGAATACAGGTTCCACCACTTACCATCCAAGTGTTTCAGTTAATTCATTTTCAAACAGGGCTAATAGGGTCTACTTTGCTGTGTGGTTGGAAGTTCTGAGATTACATGTTTGAGAAGCATGCGGGGGGTGTGGTGAAACCAATGCAAAAAAAACAGTTGTATTCAATTAAACTGAAATATAATTCTAACAGACTTCTTTTGTCAATAGTAATTATACTCAGTGGCATATCTGCTTAGACATAGTTTCCAAGTTTTTTAGTTAACTTTAAAACCCTGTACTAATATTACACTGGATTAATTAATAAATAATCTTTGAATACTTGGATAATTTCTATATAAAATAGAATACTGAAATATTGGTCACCAGTATTTGCTTATTAGTTACATATTTATGTTTTCTTATTATTCACATATTCTTTCATATTCACATAAATACTTTTTCTTTACTTAACATGTTCATTTTTGCCACTTTCTGAAGGTGTAAAAATGGTGCTTGTAGCTGTAGGTAGTTGGTTTTTGTGTGCTCATGAAATTTGCTGGTATGCTAACAAGATTGTGCATGAAACAGTTATTACTTATCTTTCAATTTTCTTTGCGAAAAATAAATCGGACATTTTGGTTTAAAATGAGTGTTGAAGCTATTCTGGGAATAATGATGAAAAGATTAAATATGTAGACAAAGTAACAGGATGTATTTTTATTTATCAGTGGGAAAAAAGAGTAGTTTCTTCTTAAAGCAAATATTCTGTACAGCAAGTTAAAGAAGACAGTAGAAAACTTGTATGGGCAGAGAAAGTTTCGACGGTTTCAAGAAAATTAACTGTCTTAGTTTATAGTAACTGCAAATGATGAGTCGGAAGAGAAGCAATGAAAGCCATTAAAATGTTGGCAAAGTCGGCTCAGCTTTTATGAGTTTATTTGTAAGATAAAGAGAAAAACCATGAATTCTTCACTGCTAAAATATTACATTAACACAGTACTAGAATGTCATTTTCTCTCTATTTAAAATGACAAATTTGTGTAGCAGTATTCAGTCTGCTCTCAGAAGTAGTTGTTTGTTACCTTCTGTATAACCTGCCCAGACAGATGAGATTCTTTTTCTTACTAGATTAGGCAGCATATAGGTGGGTCTTGTTTTTTTATCCATTCAGCCACCCTATGTCTTTTGGTTGGAGAAATTAGTGCATTTACATTTAAAATAATTATGGATAGGTATGTACTAATTGCCATTTTGTTAATTTTTTTTTCTGGCTGTTTCATAGTTCCTCTCTGTTTCTTCTCTCTTGCTTTCTTCTCTTGTTGTTGATGATCTTCTGTAGTGTTATGCTTCGATGCCTTTCTCGTTACCTTTTGGGTATCTATTATAGGTGTCTGCTTTAAGGTTACCATGAGGCTCACATATAACAGTCTCTATATATAACAGTTTATTTTAAATTGATAGCAAATGTGAACACATTCTACAAGTCTACATTTTTACACTCCCCCCCATTTTATATTTTTGATGTCACATTTTACATTAAAAAATTTTTGTGTATCCATAATTAACTAATTATTGTATAGTTTTTACTATTTTTCTCTTTTAACCTTCATACTAGCTTTATAAGTGATTAATCCATTTCCTTTACTATATATTACCTTTATTAGTGAGATTTTTACTTTCCTATGTTTTCTAGTTACTAATTAGTACCCTTTCTTTTCACCTGAAAGAAGACCCTTTAACACTTCTTGTACAGCCAGTTTAGTGTTGATGAACTTCCTTAGCTTTTGCTAGTCTAGAAAACTTTTGATCTCTTCTTCAAATTTGAATGATAATCTTGCTGGGTAAAGTACTCTTGGTTGGAAGTTTTTTCCGTTAAGCCTTTTGTATACATCATGCCAATCCCTTCTGATCTGCAAGGTTTCAGCTGAGAAATCTGCTGTTAGTCTTGTGGGGGTTCCCTTATACATAACAAATTGTTTTTCTCCTGCTGCTTTTAAGATTCTCTTTGACTTCCGGCATTTTAATTACAACGTGTCTTGGTGTGGGTCTCTTTGGGTTCCTCTTGTTAGGAACTCTCTAGGCTTCTTGGATCTGGACATCTGTTTCCTTACCCAGGTTAGGGAAGTTTTCAGCCATTATCTCTTCAAATAAGTTTCCTGCTCCTCTCCCTGCCTCTTGTCCTTATAGGACCCCTATAATATGAATATTACTTTGCTTGATGTTGTTCCACAGGTCCCTTAAGCCATCTTTTATTTTTCCTTGCTGCTTTGTTTGGGTACGTTCCACTGTCCTGTCTCCCAGATCACTAATTTTTTTCTTCTGCTTCATCTAAGCCCACTGTTGAACCCCTATAAATGTATCTTTTCAGTTCAGTTATTGTATTCTTCAGTTCTGTGACTTCTGCTTAGTACTTATACTGATATTTTCTATCTCTTTGCTGAAGTTCTCTCTGTTCTTCCATTCTCCTCCTGAGTTCAGTGAGCATCTTTAGGACCATTACTCTGAATTCTTCATCATGTAAATTACTTATCTTCCCATTTCATTTTTTTTTTCCTGGAGATTTATCTTGCTCTTTTGTTTGGAACCTATTCTTCTATTTCCTCATTTTGCTTGACTCTTCATGTTTGTTTCTGTGTGTTAGGTAAGACAGCTATCTCTCCCAGTCTGGAAGAGGTGGCCCCATGTAGGCAATGAGCTTTATTGTTAAATCCTGTCCTAGTTATTGGCTGTCTCTTGAAGTGTCTCTGTTTCAGAACCATGGGCTCAGAAATGCAATCCACCCAGCCACCAGAGCCCGATACTCAAGGGGCATCCTCTGTGTGGGCTGCGTGTGCCCACTGGCTTTGGGGGTTTGTGGGAGAGGCAGGATATTCACCCACCACGTCCAATGAAGTGACAGGAACATACATGGAGGGGTGGGCACTCGCCCACCACCTCCAACAGGATTATGGCAGTGACACAGGGGATGGGGCACTCACCTGCTGCCTCTGGCAGGGCTACGGCAGGAGCATGGGGGTGTGGGTGCAAGTTAAAGTGAGAGTACACAAATGGCACCCACTAGCATGTCCGTCCCTGGAGAGAGTCCCAACAAGCTTCTGTCCTTCTGGCAGATGTTTTAAGAATAGCAAATGAACCCCCTTCACATATGGCCTAGGCTCTTTTCAAATTGCTGTTTGTAGACTGAGTCCCAGGGTAAATGAATCTGCGCGTCAGCCCTTGAAGATCAGAATCACCATTCCCTACAGCCTCCTTAGGAGGTAAGCCCTGTTGGTTTTCAAAGCCAGAGGTTTTTGAGGGTTTGGCAGTGAAAACATAAGCTGGTTTTCTTATGCTTTGTTTCTATTTTATTGGTGAAATAAGGTCAATAGATGAGAGTGAGAAAAGTGGATAGGATTTTGGATGTTTGAAGTAAGAGAATATTTTATAGGGAATCTTTTGGGGAATGTGAGGGAAGATTGACAAAGGAAATATCACTGGACTGCTGGGCTTAACTGAGTGTTCCTCTGAGACTTGTCATAAATTTAACGTTGTCTTGTAGCTATATATAGCACATAATGAATGCAGCTGTGATCGTGTAATTTTTTTCCAGCTTCACTGAGCTAGTCTGTTGTAGGTGTGCAATATGTCAAGTGGCAGGTTTAACAAAGGTGAAATTTGTGCCAGGCAACTAGGACTTAGGGACAGAGGAGTAAGACTGTCAAGGCTAGGAGAGAGAGATGGAGTATAATACTGGATCATTAGGGCAGGTGAGTAGGAAATGAGCTATCTCTGGTGGTACTTGAATTTATGTCAGAAACTTTACAAATATGGGCAAAAGCTTTGACAGTAAGGATCAAACCAAATGCTCAGGCAAGGAAACCTAGAATAGTCTTACCAGCACAGAGCAGGAAGGTAGAATAGGTAGGACAAAAGCAGGTCAGCGATGAAAGAGAGAATAAAGCAGCAAAATGTATCAGCCTTGAAAAGGCAGTGAACTTTAGTCAGCCAAAAATCAGCTGGGTTTGGACCGGGGACAATAGCAGAATAAAAAAACAAACCACGGGATGTGTTATGCTACCACAGAGAGCTATCAAATAATATCTTTCGGTGGGGTGGCCCAGGGCATCTCTGAGACACTCAAGTGGCCCATCCTGGCCCTAAAAAGGCTAATCCATCACAAGCTCAATCCCAATGAAAAATACACTTAAACTCAGTTCTCTCATGCTGGCTCACAGGACAGCCTTCAGCTTTCACGGTAGATCAAGGACCTTGCCACAAGCTTAATGGGAGCTAAATTTCCAAAATATCTGGGGTGGTAACACTGTGCCCCCAAAGCTGGGCCAAGGGTTCCCATAGCTGTGTATCTGACTGGGTGGCCCACAAGCCTGTTCTTTTCTGACACAAAATGTAGGTACCCCCAAAGCAATTCTTTTTCCTATCATTTGCCCTTGAGGATCCATTACTATATTTCATCTTTTTCATATGCACTGTTAATTGCCAGAGTGAATGATTTTGTGAAAAATAATTTTCCTTTCCTCGGTAATGGGAAATTCTTTTCATGCCGTCCAAGTATAATAAGTACCATTTATTCAGTGTTTATATATGCCTGACTACACTAAATTCCTTACATAGTCTCATTTATTCGTCTCAATATGCCTCTAAAGTCAGTATTATCATGATCCTATATTTTTTCATATGAGGTAACCGAAGCCCAGAAAGTATAACTGACCTGCCTAGAGTCACATGACCCATAAGGGCAGAGGCCAGTACTTAAACCTAGAACTTTCCCCAAAATTCCTGCTCTTAAACTGATTGATATGCATAGGCAAGAATATGCAGTGGGAAGCAAGAGGGGACTGATATATTCATACAAGATGGGAGAATATTCTAGCTTCCACCTTCTCACTCGCATGTTCATTCAAGTCCATTATAGGTAAATAAAAAATCCCCCATTACAGATTTGTGGGAGTCTTCTGGGGACTCTTTCACCTACCAGCAAACTTTTCAGTAATGGTGGGGATTATTTTTAAAAAACAAAAAGGAGGAGAAAAGTGAGAAGTGGAAATGATGGAGAATATTTTCCCCTCCGGGTCCAGGCAAATGCATTTGTCTTATTAACTATCTTGACTCCTGGTGAAAAGACAGACACTCAGCAAGTGAAACTAGTGCTCTTCCCTAGTACCTGTCCTACCTGTGTGAGGACTAGAAATAATCAGGGGAGAATATCCTATTGAATCTTCTGCATCACATGCTTATTCGATTGGCATTGCTCCAGAGCAAATAAATTACTATGGAAGGAGCAGCTTTACTTGAGTTTCGACTAAACAATAACATCAACAAAACAATAACAATAATAGCAAAAGATAACCATATTAACCACTGTGGATTTGTGTGCCACCTGGATTTTTCAGGAATATGAGGTCCACAGCCCTGATGTGTCTGTTGTTTAATGCCTGGTCTTCTATGGTACATACAGATCAAAAACTCTTCCCTGAAAACTCATGAGAAATTTACATACAGTGAATTCACAGAACCCTCAGTTTTTTTGGTAACAGAACCTGAACGATCATACTTTATTCCTTTCTACTTGACTTTCAAAAGTAACATTTTATTATGCAGGGACATCAAATGTCACATAATTTGCATATATTTGAAGAAATTAACAAGTTATATTTTGTATTCATTTAGTACCTGGCTCAAAATACCAACCTTGAAACATCTCAGAAGAATCCTTATTAATTAGAACTCTCAGTTTTTTATTATGCATTTGGTCAGGGACTAATTGCCATATCATAAACACTCTTTGAACAGCTGCTTTTTTTAAAATGTGTGTTGGTTTCTCGTTTAATCAAACTTAATACATTTTATTTCCCTTGAATATGGAATTCTAATTCAATATTTAACCTTGACTCAAATTTTACCCTTTTTAAAATAAAGACACATTAGTTTTGTAAAAATATTTTTTCTAATTATCTGCTAAGTAAACTTCTTTTCTCTTCTTTTACCTCTAATGGAAACAACTCAATCTTTATGCAAAGATATTTGATGATATATATAATACTGGTTTTACAGAATATCATGTCATTTCATTGCATAATTCATTTTAGTGCTTCTATCTATCAAAATACAGTATTTTGATATGCATCACAAGTTTCTCTAATAATTTTCTTTCTCCTTTCAAATAGGCACATATATATGAAGGAACTGCCTTACAACACGTAATTGGGCTGACTTATTTGCTTGTGTTTGGGGATTTATACAGTGATTTGTCTCCAAAGAGCAACGGAAGTAATTTCTAAAGATGGGAAACATAAAAATGTTAATGTGAAGACGAGAGGGAAGGTTTTAATTAAGGAGAGGGCTGATGAATTGTGCTGGTGATAACAACTCTGACATCATTGCATGTCTCCGCGAGCACACGAGAGACAAAACAGGAGGGTGCCTTTGGAAAGTCGTAGTTATCATCACCCAAGGCAATGAGCTGTTCAGTACAGCTTAATTACGACTGCTGCTTGTCACCCCGATACTTGACAATGCACCATGTGCACTTTCCTTGCTCTGTCAACTGCCCGCTCTGTCAGCCGACGGAGCATTTGCTGCCAAACGTGTGGCCATCTTCCATCGCCAGAGAAGATGGATGGTTTACCCACATCTAGCCTCCAGGCAAGGGCCAACTCATTTTCTCCTCAAAATATCTTGTTTCCTGGGACAGGTTCCACCAGAAATTTGACTGGAAATTTGTTTGCTTACTTACCACATCTTAGGTCAGAAAAAAAGGGAGGGAAAAAAATCCCTCGTTTCTGACCGTTCTCATGAAAAATGACTGAAATTGGTCAGATGACAGAATAATTTTAAAAGGAAAACAGCTGAGGTTTTCCAGAAGCTCAATGAGCTCCAGGAGCTAATGAAACAACTGTATCCTCCACAGACACAGCAAAGGAGCACAATGGATTCAAGGGCCGCTCTGCAGCTAACAGTTCTTTGAAAGTCTTTCATTTATTTCTCAGAAGAGATGAGCTCAAGTTGAATAAAGAATTGTTATTTTTTTAAAAAGACAGAGAATGGGAGGTTATAAAAAAGAGTATTTTAGATTCTTATACATGGAAAGACGCACATTTTTTAAAATTACAATCTATCTCTCACTAATGAAGAATATAATTCTCCAGTTTTCAAAGAGTAAAAATTAATGTTAAATTCCAATTTTTTTTTACAAATTGAATCATCCTTCAACTATTTCATGTGCTCACCATTGTTTTATTTTTGGTTTTTATAGAAAATTGATACCATAGTTTAGGTAAATCAGCAGCCTTACAATTTTTTGTTTTGTTTTGTTTTAGTTAGGTAAAGTATTCTTTTCATGCATAAGTCCAAGACTCAAGAGTTAGTTTTCAGTGTTGGGCTGACAAATATGGCCTAGGTAACCTTTGCAATTATTTTTGCCTTTCAGAGGAAAAGACCTTTGTTCTTTAGCTGTTACAAGACACTCTCTCTCTCTCTCTCTCTCTCTCACAACTTGAAAACTGAGCTTCTGCCAGGCCCCTCTGCCATCTGCCCATGTATGAAATCGGTAATTTGATAGGCTGTATCACATAGACTGACCATCTGCAATCCTGGTAACAGTATTTAAGCTCTGAGATCCCACTAGGAAATCTGTTCAAATATAGATCATCCACTGCTTTATGTTTTCAACTATTTTAAAACTAGATAAAAGAGAAACCTTGGTTATATTCATAGAAATTTCCTTTCCCAAAAGAGAATAACCCAAGTAAGCACTTTTGAAGTTTATATCCAGTTGCATACAATTAGACATTGTGCATTTCTGCAAAAATAGAAGGTTAGTTGGAGATATCAATCAGTAAACAGAGTCTGTAACATGTTCAACAAATACAGACATTGACTTTGGCATATTCATAGAATTAATGTCTTTTTGGATATAATAGTAGATAATTTTTGTTCTTTAGAATTAACATAAGTTTACATAGTTACTTTCAGTAAATTTAATCACTGGAACTGAAAGAAAGCTGCCTATGCAGCAGTATTGAATGGAGCACTTACAATGTATCTGTAGCATAAGTGGAATGTGCTAGGGAAAAGAAAATTCGAAGATAACTTCAGGAAGAGTTCCATGGCAAAAATAATTTCTACAAATCACATAAAGAACTATTTGTTTCCTCTCATAAATGTACAGTGAGAATATCTGGTTTAAGTTGTAAAAGATACACACAAAGGCTATCCACAAAGTATTTAATTAATTATACATTTTATAAAGGTATATTTCTATGTCTAGTTACTAATAGTATCAAAATGCCTTAGTGTTCCCCAATCTTATAAAACTTAATATTCAAGAATGGGTTTGATTTCACTGTTTGTTGTCCATTAAAAAAAAAAAAACAGCTTCAATTAATCCAAACATATTCCTTATATTATTAGGCATTAGAGAAACACTGAAGCATCTGTGGCTCCAACAATCCTTCTTTCTAACTCTGGGCACCTACGTGCCAACAGACAACGCAGAGTGGAGCAGACAGTAAACACCTGCTCTTCAGGATCAGTGATCATTAACCCTGGAGCTCTTCCTAGCAATTCTCTTCCACTCTGGATCTTACCTCCTTACTTCTCTATTCCGCCCCCCCTTAGCCAACTTCCCTGATCACTGCTGTTTGTTTCCTTAAACCTTTAACATCTTCCAGCTCTCTCCTCTCATCTAGATTTCCTGTGGGAGCCTCCTGACCACCTTGCTCAATTGTCACTTAGTACCTCAGGATTACAGTCTGTGTCTTAACTCTCCTACAAGATTCAAAGCTCCTCAAGGGTATACACATTTTATGCTTCAACCATACAAAGTATTTTGCTAATTACATTACTCAGTAAATTTAAGTCAGTCTCTAGGGCCATCCGATTTCAGCATCAAATTCGCTGGACTAGATCAAAAATAGTCAGAAGATTTTAATCTGCAGGACCCTCCGGTTTATTGGAACTGGCTGCCTGAAAAAAGACTGCATAGCAATATCTGCCATGTCTGTGGGAGGCGGGAATAATGACACACGTGCAAATGTCTGCTCCCCGAGACTAAGTGATCTTGGCACGAATTAAATACAAGACGTTGCAGCTTCTCACCCAATTGTTTTCAGAAGATTCTGCAGAAAAAGAATCTTTGACTGGACTTTTATAGGATAATACATGTCCCTGGTTATATGCTCTGCTTCTGCTGAAATGAATATTTGCTTCAGATGAGTATTTATTTCCTTTAGACCAGTGGGTCAGACTCTGCTCAAGAGTCTGAGAAACGTGTTGGGTGCAGCCCAAAATGAATGCTTGCTTTTGGGGATGCAGATCTTTGGGCCTGCATAATATTATCCTTTATACGTACCCTGCTCCTACTCTAAGGATGGGCCGTGTGCAAGGATGTTCAGCCTCCACAAGGGACTGACTCGCCACTGTTTCAGATTTTAGTAGTAACAGCCATAACAATAGTAATTTCCTGATTTTATTTGCTTTAAGTTTTATTTTATCATATTTAATAGCAATTGTTGAAATTTTTACGACATAAAAACAGAGGCCAAGGCAAGTAGACTTGTATAAGCTTTGAAATTAAAATAAATGGTACTCTGCTTTTCCCAGAACATCCTAATCCCACAGACACTAAAGGATCCTGAGTGTCACTGAATGTGAGGCTTGGGCTCTCATCTCTCCATCTCACATCCTCCACTGCACTGCCAGAGCCAATCTTGATAACAGTTCCTTAGTAGTGTGTTCTCATCACAAAACACCACACACCACACTAAACAGCTAAGAAGTCAGCCAAGTTGCCATTTGCCTTTCATCACTGTCTTAAATCTTAGAAGTTTAGATTTCAGAAGACCAAACAGTACTTCTCTTGGAATTATAAAGCATTATGTAACCAATTCCATTACCTAAGAAAGTAAAAGCTAACGTGACAGTTGCCTACTTGTGTCAAATGACCTACCTGTGTTTTAATTTCACTCAATTTACTCTTAGGAACTCACAGCTGCTATGTCTCAAGAGCTGCTGGGGATGCTTTTTCTACTAAATCTACAGAGGTCTTAATATATGGGGGTAATTTTCCTCCTGCATGGAGCGTAAATAAACTAGATAATCAAAATCAGGCTCTGTACTGATGGAAGCAGTGATACAAAAAATATATATATAAAAAGTTTCACACTTGGAGAAATAATTATGAGTGAAAGAAAAGAAAAACCAAACACTTAAAAAGTACAAAAAAAAAAAGTACACAAATTTAAAATACTAACAGCATGTATAAACAAATGGGTTAGCCCATACTGTGAAGTGGTAAATGGACTGAGCAAAATGATATGTTCCACTTTCTCTTATCTACACTCGTCAAAGTTAATATTGTATAAAGACTTTTGGCTAGCTTATATGTTCCTATTTGTAAAAAAGACCTCTGCACACTCTTCGTATCTTTTCCCCTCTTTTTTGATGATAGGCAGGAAGTTTCATGTATACATTTTGCTTATTTTTCTCCGTCAATAGTTTCTTCAGGTCAGTGTAACATTAGAATGATTTGATCTTTTAAGAAAAAGTGTGCTACTGTTTTAAATAACTTTTAAGTAAAATTTTTATTTCATTTCTTTATGACAGAGTTGGCACATAAAGTTTAGAAGATTAAACATACTTTCTTTGATATACTGGTGTGGTTTTATTTCTCTTCTGTTACACGGGACTAAGAGTCACTTAAACACTCAAATGGGGTGATCTGTGGATTGTACAATGACAAATGCATTTTTAAATAAACCTCTCGCTGGTGCTTAGCTTTGCGGGAGAAGAACTAAATTAAAGGCAGAGAAGTGCATTCCATTTTCAACATACACATTAAGAAGAACTGTACATCATATCTTTCAAAGTCTTTCCAGTTTCATGGCCCTGTCGTTAAAAATGTGCTGAGTGTGGTTTCTCTTCTTAGCTTAAATATAAGACATGCATATACTTACTCATTTTCATCATTACTTTCCCACTCATGTCATACCTCTCCCACTAAACAGCTTACATGAGGTTAATTTTTACCCTGAACTTCAGAATGTTAGTACTTTGTATTCATATAACTTTAATTTTGTAGAAAACAAGATTATTTAACAGTCTCTCTAATGGAGTAGGGAAGGGGACAGGACATGTGAAAAACACCTTTTCCAAAATGGATTTGAGCTTATCTGGCACCTTGGAATTTACCAAAGCATCTTGGGAACTTACCAAGTCCCACTTGCATTTAAGGGACCTAGATATTCTCTGCTGAGGACGTGACAGGTAAGTTTGATTTCAATTCAAATACATTTTGCAAGTGAATATTTGCAAATGTGAATGACTCCATAAAATGAAGAGTTACACCAGATACGGAAGGATTTTTAAAGCAAGGGATGCAATACACTTTGATATAACTATCAGAACATTTGTACACTGGGTTTCAACTTTTTCAGATTTAACAGCATCTATCTTAATAGCTATGATTTTAACTACCACTAAGAAGACTGAGCAAATATTGTAATAAAAATGTTAGAAAAATTGTTACACTTTTGTATAAACAATGTAACTTGTTTTAGATGTATTTTGCACATGCAGATGTTTAACCTGTCCCCCTTTTATTGATCCCACTGTTTTAATCCTGAGAATGCTTCGATATTTCTTTATAAATGTAAATATTTAAATAAGAATTTTGTCTTCATTGGAATTTTATTTGAAAATATTCACCAGGTATCCATTACTTTCTATAACATTTTACATTAAGCTTTCCTTTGATTAATCAGTTTGTTTTCCATATCCACTTTTTATTTTTTGGCCATGCCATGGCACATGGGATCTTAGTTCCCCAACCAGGGATTGAAACTGTGCCCTCTGCAGTGGAAGCATGGAGTCCTAACCCCTGGACCACAAGGGAATTCCCTCATAAATCCACTCTTTTTTTTAAATGTATTATTTTACTTATTTATTTATTTTTGGCTGCATTGGTTATTTGTTGCTGCCTGCGGGCTTTCTCTAGTTGTGGCAAGCAGGGGCTACCCTTTGTTGTGGTGCACAGGCTTCTCAGTGCGGTGGCTTCTCTTGGTTGCGGACCACAGGCTCTAGGCTCTCGGGCTTCAGTAAATGCGGCACATGGACTCAGTAGTTATGGCACATGGGCTTAGTTGCTCCACAGCATGTGGGATCTTCCTGGACCAGGGCTCAAACCCGTGTCCCCTGCATTGGCAGGCAGATTCTTAACCACTGCGCCAGCAGGGAAGTCCTATCCACTTTTATACTTTGTAGCTTTTGCCTTTTCAAGTGTTCTTTTGCAGACATAAATCTATCAAATCCAAATTTCTCCATTCAAATTTTGTAGTTTTGCTGTGTGTGGTTTTTACTGTCAATTTAAGTTTCTGTTGTTTATTTTCACTATTAATATTTACTGTGAATCCTCGCACATAATTAATTGAGGATTTCCACATTGGTCTAGGATAAATCTACTATAATACTATTTAATACAACCTACCAATTCTAAATATAAACTTTTGGGAAAAAGTCATTTTTTTTCATAGTGACATAAAGTTTAGTTGTCTTAGATTGACTCTTTTTAGAGTCAATGGAGCAGTAATTTAATTTTCCAAACACTTATGCTCACTTTGGATATAATACACAAACTTACTATTGCAGAGCAAATGAAGATTAAGAACAGGCACAAGGTGATTTCAAGATCAAATCACTGGGTACAAATTGGCATGTGTCATTTTCCCTGTTCTCTATGACTTCTGCTATGCAGCTAGGAGAGGTTTTTTCCCTCTTGCATGTGCCCTTTAGGCCCCCCTCAAATTCACATCAGCCAACTAAAATAATTATCAAATGGACTTCCCTGGTGGTGCAGCAGTTAAGAATTCACCTGCCAATGCAGAAAACACGAGTTTGATTCCTGGTCCAGGAAGATCCCACATGCTGTGGAGCAACCAAGCCCCTGAGCCACAACTACTGAGCCTGTGCTCTAGAGCCCATGAGTCACAACTACTGAGCCCTTGCACCGCAACTACTGAAGCCTGCACACCCTAGAGCGCGTGCTCTGCAACAAGAGAAGCCATCACAATGAGAAGCCTGTGTACCACAATGAAGACCCAATGCAGCAAATAAATAAATAAATAAATAAATAAATAAATAAATAAATATAAAATACTAAAGGAATCACCTTTTTGCAACCTACTGGGACTATTTTCTTCTGGCCAATTATCTAAAAGAAGTTACTCTGTCCCAGCCCAGTGCCAGACACAGAGCATGAGCTAAATAAATATTTATAAGTCTATTCTTGAGATGTAAGGGAATACAGAAACCAGTAGTTTTCGAAAGCAAGGTACATTGTGTACATTTATAACATTAGACATCAGTCTGGAAATACCACATTATCTCAACACTTTGCAAGTCTTTAAATAAGCATTTTGGACGTCTTAATGCTGATTTCCACACTTCCAGTCTATTGATGCAGCTGTGAAAAACCTTTTGACAAAGATAATCTACATTTTGTGTATCGCTTAAAGTAAAATTAAAGGAGTCGTTCAACAGCAGTAGAGAGCTCAACCAATACTCTAGAAGCAGCTGGAAGGCACCCAGTTGATACCAAGAGCATCCTTTACATGGGAATTCCTCCTTCATGGCAAAGAAAAGAGACAGAAACAAGGAGAGATGATAGAAAAGCCCTCAAACTTGTTGTCTCTGGAAGATTGTAAAAACTGTTTAGACCCAGAACATTTAAAATCAAGTTAGACTATTTGCAAAGAGTAATAACAAAGAGCTCCTAATGACACACATCCCTAGAGGGTTAATGTCCCTGAGTAAGTGTGGACAGAAACAAACTGGACAAACCTTGAAAGGTGGAAGAATGATAAGTTAAAAATTATGGGTGAGAAAGATGAGGAGGAGGAGGAGAAGCAGTTGAGAAAAACCTAAAGTAAATTAGGCACATGTTAGATTTCTGTTATTTGTTGCTTTCTTTTTAAACTAGAACATTTCACAGGTAATATGCATATAGGAAAGTTAGTAGATGTATATTATTTTGATAAATCACTTCCAAACATTTTATTATATTATTACCTCCACATTGTTTTTATAAAGACAAGATGTACTGGGGACAATATTTTAACATCTATGTGGACTTTGAGTTCTGGCCATGATAGAATACAGCCAGAAAAAACTACAGAACTGGAAAAACCATGTCAAGCTATTGCTTTTAGGCACTGGACAACAGAAAGAACGGGATATAATCCTTCAGAAAAGAGAAATGCATGAGGCTACACATTCACTCTGATTTTTTCCTGGGAGCCCTCTTTCCAAAATGAAGTGGAAGCAAGCTGAGTCCAAAAAGAAAACAGTGATCATACTGATTGGAGGAAACAGAAATCAATGTTTGGGGATGCTGAGGGAACTGGAATTTGCTGGAAAGGTACCAGAGAGGAATAAGATGTTCAGAAAAGGAACAGAAATCTTCACAGGATTCCACTGAGTCTGGGCCAAATACTACTTTATACTATGTACAGGGCAAAATTTTACAAGGACTAGAACAGAACAGTTACTGGGGGACTGTGAGTTGAATAATGATTCTGGAGACAATATGATGCTAGGAAAAACTGCAATTCCAACTATCCACGGTGGAGAGAACTTGCTGAACATTCTGGGCATTTAGTTGAGAGCCCAAAATGGATCTGCTTCAGGGGAGTTACACTAAGGCCATCCCAAGCACAACAAAATAAAGTCTTAAACCAAGCCTCA
Source organism: Hippopotamus amphibius kiboko (assembly GCF_030028045.1). NCBI lineage: Eukaryota > Metazoa > Chordata > Mammalia > Artiodactyla > Hippopotamidae > Hippopotamus > Hippopotamus amphibius. The sequence goes on along the minus strand of NC_080198.1, from coordinate 73,469,840 downwards.
ACAGGATCAAGCTGACCCTCTAGTACATTACCTGCCCATAAGTATGAAACTCAATGATCTTTATATGAAAACAAGAAAATCTAGATTCTCAATAATATAGCATCTACAATTCCCTGCAGACTATAAAAAATGACTAGATGTGTGAAGACATAGGAAGGTATAATATGTAACCATGAGAAACAATAGACAAAACAAACAGTCTCAAAGATGACACAGATGTTGGCATTGGAAAGTAAGGTCTTTAAAAACAGCCATTTATAAACACACGAAGGGTTAAAAAAGTACACGTCAAGATGCTAAAGAGTCAAATTATCAAGAAATCCTATACAAACAGATGAAAGGACATACCATGTTCTTAGATTGGAAGAATCAATATTGTGAAAATGACTATACTACCCAAAGCAATTGACAGATTCAATGCAATCCTTATCAGTTTACCAGTGGCATTTTTCACAGAACTAAAACATGGAATTTTATTATTTGTATGGAAACACAAAAGACCCTGAATAGCCAAAGCAATCTTGAGAAGGAAAGATGGAGCTGGAGGAATCAGGCTTCCTGACTTCAAACTGTACTACAAGGCTACAGTGATCAAGACAGTATGGTACTGGCACAGAAATGGAAAGGAAGATTAATGGAACAGAATAGAGAGCCCAGAGATAAACCCACGCACATATGGGCACCTTGTCTTTGACAAAGGAGGCAAGAACATACAATGGAGAAAAGACAGCCTCTTCAATAAGTGGTGCTGGGAAAATTGGACAGCTACATGTAAAAGAATGAAATTAGAACACTTCCTAACATCCTACACAAAAAATAAAATCAAAATGGATTAAAGACCTACATGGAAGGCCAGACACTATCAAACTCCTAGAGGAAAACATAGGCAGAACACTCTATGACATAAATCAAAGCAAGATCCTTTCTGACCCACCTCCTAGAATAATGGAAATAAAATCAAAAATAAACAAATGGGACCTCATGAAACATAAGAGCTTTTGCACAGCCAAAGAAAATCATAAACAAGACAAGAAGACAATCCTCAGAATGGGAGAAAATATTTGCCAACAAAGCAACGGACAAAGGATTAACCTCCAAAATATACAAGCAGCTCATGCAGCTCAATATCAAAAAAACAAACAACCCAATCCAAAAATGGGTGGAAGACCTAAACAGACATTTCTCCAAAGAAGACATACAGATGGCTAATGAACACATGAAAAGATGCTCAACATCACTAATCATTAGAGAAATGCAAGTCAAAGCCACAATGAGGTATCACCTCACACTGGTCAGAATGGGCATCATCAGAAAACCTAGAAACAATAAATGCTGGAGAGGGTGTGGAGAAAAGGGAACCCTCCTGCACTGTTGGTGGGAATGTAAGTTGGTACAGCCACTATGGAAAACAGTTTGGAGGTTCCTTAAAAAACTAAAAATAGAACTACCATATGACCCAGAAATCCCACTCCCGGGCATATACCCTGAGAAAACCGTAATCCAAAAAGAAATATGTATCACAATGTTCATTGCGGCACTATTTACAATAGCCAGGACATGGAAGTAACCTAAATACCCACCAACAGACGAATGGATAAAGAAGATGTGGCACACATAGACAATGGTATGTTACTCAGCCATAAAAAGGAATGAAATTGAGTTATTTATAGTGAGGTGGATGGACCTAGAGACTGTCATACAGAGCGAAGTAAGCCAGAAAGAGAAAAACAAATACCGTATGCTAACGCATATATGGAATCTAAAAGAATGGTACTGATGAACCCAGTGACAGGGCAAGAATAAAGAGGCAGATATAGAGCACAGATTGAGGACACAGAGGGTGGGGCAAAGGGGAAGCTGGGACAAACTGAGAGAGTAGCACTGACATATATACACTACCAAATGTAAAATAGATAGTGGGAAGCTGCTGTATAACACAGGGACCTCAACTCTATGATGGGTGATGACTTAGAGGGCTGGGATAGGGAGTGTGGGAGGGAGTCGTAGGAGGGAGGGGATATGGGGATATATGCATAAATACAGCTGATTCACTTTGTTGCACAGCAGAAACTGGTACAACAGTGTAAAGCAATTATACTCCAATAAAGTGCTTAAAAAAAAGCCGTAATCCTCTTTCAATGCACAGAGATTCAAACCACATACTTAAAAAAACTGAAAAAAATGAAAGGGGAGAACTGACAAAGCCACAATTATAGTTAGATATTTTAACATTCCTCTCTCAGTCACTGACAGAATAAGGAAACTGAAAAATCAGAAAAAATATAAAAGACGTAATATTATCAACCAATTTCATCTAACTGATTGTATTTATGGATACTACACCTAGCATCTAGAGAATACATATTCCTTTAAAGTGCACATGTAATATTCACCAAGAAAAATCCTGTACTGAGCAAAAAAGAAGTCTCAAAAAATGTAATAAGATTAAAATCATGCAAAGTATGCTCTCTGACCACAATAAAATTAAATTAAAAATCAATGAACAGGGCTTCCTAGGTGATGCAGTGGTTAAGAATCCGCCTGCCAATGCAGGGGCACGGGTTCGAGCCCTGCTCCAGGAAGGTCCCACATACCGCGGAGCAACTAAGCCCGTGCGCCACAAACTATTGAGCCTGCGCTTTAGAGCCTGTGAGTCACAACTATCGAGCTCATGTGCTGCAACTCCTGAAGCCCACGTGCCTAGAGCCGGTGCTCCGCAACAAGAGAAGCCACAGCAATGAGGAGCCCGCGCACCACAATGAAGAGTAACCCCCACTCACTGCAACTAAAGAAAGCCCAAGCACAGCAAAAAAAAAAAAAAAAGACCCAACACAGGCAATAAAATAAGTAATAAATAAATAAATAAATAAAATTTAAAAAATCAATGAACACAAAATATCAGATATCAAATATTTGAAAATATCAAAATATTGGAAAATTAAGCAATACATTTCTAAATACTTCCATAGGTCCAAAAAAAACATAGAATAATTAGGTAATACTTTTAACTAAATGATAATGAAAGCAAAACAGGTACAAATTTGTGCAATACGGCTAAAGGGAAATTTATAGCTCTATATTAGAAGAGAAGAAGTAAGTTCAACTTTAGCTTTAAAAAGAAAACTAAATTAAATGCAAATAAACAAAAGGAAGAAAATAATAAATATAGAAGCAGAAATCAATGAAACAGAATTTAAACAAACACTAGAGATAATCAACAAAGTCAAAAGTTGATTCTTTGAAAAGATTAATAAAATTGATAAACCTATACCTAGACTGACCAAGAATAAAAGTGGGGGGAAAATACTAGCATCAAGAATGAAAGAGGGTGTCACTAGGGAAACTGCATACATTAAATATCAAAAAGTACTATTATTAAAGATTTTTTGCTGAAAAACTGGACAACTCAGGACAAATGCAAGAAAAAACCTGAGGGGAGGAGACACAAATTGCCAAAACAGACACAAGAAGTTAGAAAATCTGAGTACTACAACATCGCTTTGAATTTGTAATCAGAAGCTTTCCCTCAAGGAAAATTCCAGGCTAATCTGGAGTCTCTGGTGAATTCTACTAGCATGTAAGGAAGAAATAATACTAATTCTAAACAATTTTTTTCAGAAAATAGAAGGAGAAGAAATACTTTCCAACTCATTGTATGAGGCTCGGATAATCTTGATACCAAAACCAGATAATGACATTACAAAAAAAAAAATTTACAGACCAATATCTCTCATGAACATAAGACACAAAAGTCCTTAACAAAATATTAGTAATTAAATCTAGCAATGTATAAAAAAGAAAATATACCACAACTGAGTGAAATTTTTCACAGGAAGGCAAAGTTAGTTCAACACCAGAAAATCAATTAATACAGTTAACCACATAAACATTAAAATGGAAAATTGTATGATCATCTCAATAGATGCAGAAAAAAGTCAACATCTCTTCATGATAAAAAAAAAGTTAACACTTTAGGAATAGACTCTTATAAGAGATATTTGTAGAAAACCTACAGTTAAAAGTATATTTGATGGTAAAGGACTGAAGGCTTTCTTTTTAAGATTGGGAACAAGCAAGAGATGTCCACGCTCACCACTTCTATTCAACATTTTTCTTGAAGTTCTAGCCAATGAAACAATATGGGGAAAAAAGTATAAACATTGGAAAGAAAAAACTAAAACTCTCCCTTATTTACATATAATTGTTTATATAGAAAATGCCAAAGAATCTACAAAACAACTTCTAGAACTCTTATGTACCTTTAGCAAGGTTACAGGATACCAATACAGGTCAAATACAAAAATCACTTGTTTTTCGAGATTTTAGCAATGAGTACTCAGAAAATGAAATTTAAAACCATCATATATAATAATATTAAAAATATAAAAAATACAATACTCAGAGATAAACTTAGTAAAATATGTGCAAGAGCTCCTCACTAAAAAACTACTAATCATAGCTGAGAAAAAATTAAAGAACACCTGCACTAAAAGAGAAATAGACATCTATGAATTGGAAAGCTCAATATTTCTAAAATGTTATTTTTTCCCAAATTGATCTGTAGATTGAATGCAATCCCAATCACAATCCCAGCAGGCTTTTTAACGTTTCGCTTTTAGAAACTGGTAAGTTGGTTCCAAAATGTATATGAAATGCAAAATATCTAGAAAACTAATCTTGAAAAAGGAGAAATAGATTGGAGAATTTACAGTACTTGTTCAAGAAATACTATAAATTTATAGTAATCAAACTAGTGCAGTATTGGCATAAGGACAGACAAGTTGATCAAGGGAAAGGCATAGAAATCGCAGAAAGAAACCCACACTTACTTAAGATCATGAACCTAAAAGCAAAAGCTAAAATGTTGATACATCTAGGAAAATTTTAGGAGAATTTCTTTGCCAACTTGATTTAGGCAAACACTTCTTAGAAGACAGAAAGCGCTAACAATAAAAAAAACAAAACAGAAAAAAAAACTAGATTTCATTCAAATTAAAAACTTCTGCTCACCAGAGACACCATTAAGAACATTAATAAGCAAGCCACAGACCAGGAGAAAATCTTTGCAAAATATATATCAGACAAAGAACTTGTTTCCAGAATACACAAATAAGTCCTACAAATCACTAACAATAAGACAACCTCACGTGAAAAAAAACTGGCAAAAGATTGAACAGATACTTTACAAAGGAAAAATATACAAATGACAAGTAAGACATGAAAAGTGCTTAACATGTTTATCAGGGAAATTAAAATTAAGCCCCAAATGCAATACCACTACACACATACTGGGATGACTCAAATGAAAAGCAATGACAATACCAAGTGTTGGTGGCAACAACCAGAACTCTCACACATCACTAGTGAGAGGGTAAAATGTCACAAGATTTGGAAGACAGCTGTGAGGTTTCTTATAGCCTTAAATTCCTACCTATGTCCCATCAATTCCCTGGATATATACCTGAAATTAACGTAAATGTATGTCCACAAATGTGTGTACAAGAATGTTCATGGCAAGTTTATTCACAAGTTGATATGAAGTTAATATTTATAATTCATATCATTTATTCACAGTAAGCCCTAAATGGAAACAATCCAAATGTATGTCAAAAGGAAAGTAAGTAAACAAACTGTGCTATATTCAGACAACGGAATACTGTGAAGTGACACAAAGGAATGAACCACTGCTGTATGCAACAACAGGAATGAATCTCCAAAATACTCTGAGCGAAAGAAACCAGATTCATTGATATGAAGATGCAGAACAGGCAAAACTACTTTATGGGTTTAGTCCACAGCAGTAGTTTCCTATAGGAAAGGGAGTTGACTGGGAAGGGACAAGAAGAAATTGGGAGGAAGGAAAATTTCTATTATCTTGAAAATGATGTGGGTTAGATTTACGTGAATTTGTCAAAACTCTTCAAATTATGCTCTTATGATCTGTGCATTTCACTGTATGTAAATTTTACATTAATACCCTTTTTAAAAAAGGAAACCGTATCTACTCATGGTTTGCTCTAAGAATACAGTTCTTTCTGAAAACCTAACAATGTCAATGCATGCGTAGACAAGGTGCTTTGTTCATTTCTGTCAAGGCTTTGGTTTTGCATTGGTACTTGATCTGGACCATATTTCATAGGATCCACTAACAAATACATTTGAAACATTACTAATTGTTTCTCTAAATGATTCAACCTTTGGTACACTTTTCTACCACTTGAAAAACAACCCATTTTTGTTGTCAAGAATCTGGTCAGTAGCAAGGAGTGTTTTTAGTGAGGATTAGCTGCTTCCTGCCGCATTAACTCCTTCCCATATACCCTGCAGTTCAGTAATAACTCTCTGCCATTAAAACAGAATTTCCTGGGGGCTTTCCTGGGGGCACAGTGGTTAAGAATCCACCTGCCAATGCAGGGAACACGGGTTCGAGCCCTGGTCAGGGAAGATCCCACATGCCGCGGAGCAACTAAGACCGTGCGCCACAACTACTGAAGCCTACAGGCCTGAAGCCTGTGCTCCACAAGAGAAGCAACCGCACTTGAGAAGCCTGTGCACTGCAAAGAAGAGTAGCCCCCACTTGAAAGCCCGTGCGCAGCAACAAAGACCCACCGCAGCCAATAAATAAATAAATTTATAAAAAAACAAAACAAAACAAAACTTAATGTCCTTAAGCTTGGGCAGCTCTTTCCACCTCTGTATTTTGGTTTGCACTTTGCCCATGATCTGAACAACTTCTGCTTTTCTGCATTTCTCATTCATTCAATAAATATTTATTGCATAGCAACCAGGGGTCAGGTGATGGGTGACTGTATTCAGGCTGGTAAGCATCCAATCCAAAAAAAAAAGCAGATAAGGTTTCATCTCTGAGTTTATAGTCTGGAGTATCTGGGTTCAGACAAATCAAATAATCACACAGGAACGTGTAATTAGAAGTGTCAAACAGCACGACACACACACTGGGAATAGAAGTGAGATGGTACATGACAGCATTTAACAAGTGGATCTCATTTATAACATAACAAGTAGACTCTGATGAGATAAATTTTTAATTGACATCAAGAGACTTTAGAAGAGCAAACTGGGAAATACAGATGAGATGGTGGGTGAATGGGTTTCAGGCAGAGGGAGTGAGTGGCATGTCCAAAATCGTTACAGCAGGAGGGAGCACGGCATTCTACAGGAGCCAAAAGAAGACCAGAGTACTAGAGGGCACAGGATCAATTAAAGCTGGAGAAACACGCATGCTAAATACTCTAGCCTTTTTGTTCTTGAACAGTAGGAAGCCCCCAAGGGGGTTTAAGTATACGTGTTGGGGAGAAGAAAGAATTTTTAAATAGATTTGAAAACACTGCTTTAGCAGTCACAATTCTTCAAGGTTGTTTTACATACTACCTCCCCCATTGTCTTTCCCCTCTAGCAGAGGTGATTTCTATCTCCTCTGAACACCACAGCCATTTTCTTCATCCCTTGTAGAATCCTCACTTACAAAAGTCTCGTACTATTGCTTACTTGTTTACTCATTTCTACAGTATTAAAATGTTGGCAGTCTGGGAATTTCTATTTCACCTTAACTCTCTGCCGTCCTAAAAGTGTACTAGGGGTCCAATGTATTTGTTGTCAAATCTATGAAAAACAGTAGGGGGAAAGGTACTGATTTATTCTCATCAAATGACCAAACACAGGATGAGCCAGAGCATGTCCATACTTGGCGTAATAAGTGTTGCAATGAGGATACAACACATGGCAGTGAGGTCAGTTACCTCTCAGGAGAGATCTGTTGGCTTCCCAACAGGCCCACGCAGTCAGGAGAACCTCAGGACCATCATCTCATTCCAGTTCAGCTTTGGATGTCTGGGATTTTGATTTCTGGTACATGTAAGCAAATCAGACTCTGGGGAATTGATTCATGGTAACCAAATTCAGAAACAACTGGTATTTTTTTTTAAAGGATGTTACTTTCATTTTACAGAGAACAATTATGTCTTGTGTTCAAATTATGATTTGTAAATTATAGGTGAATATAGCTATAGTTGAAAACATCTCTTGAAAAAGCAAAAAAAGAAAAAAAAAAAAAAAGAAAAAGCAAAGAATCAGAGCAAGATAAGTTGTCTCCCCTGGATGACCAGAGTTACCCAGCTACCCCACTAGGTATGTAGCAAGGGCCACATCATCAGATTTGTTACCCAAGGCAAGCTTTTCCTGGTTAGTGCTAGGGACACTCTGGGAAAAATTACTTAAAAACTTTCCTTTCCTAAAAGGGGCATGATATTCTTTGGTATGATAGCCTTTTCTTCAATGTATTAAAATTTTCAAAAAGGTTATGGGTAAGCCTAACAGTGCAGTTTATGAGTAAAACATTTAAAACAATGCCCAGTAAATTATTATCTGATTCATTTAAAGTGAGTTCTTGAATATCTCTTTTCTTATTTTTTAAGCTCTTTATTGGAATATAATTGCTTTACACTCCTGTACCAGCTTATGAGGTACACCAAAGTGAATCAGTTGTACTTATACACATATCCCCATATCCCCTCCCTCCCGCGATGTCCCCCCACCCTCCCCATCCCGGCCCTCTAAAGCATCACCCAACATCGAGTTGATCTCCCTTTGTTATACAGCAACTTCCCACTAGCTATCTATTTTACAGTTGGTAGTATATGTATGTCTATGCCACTCTCTCACTTCGTCCCAGCTTCCCCTTCGCCCCCCCACCCCCCCAACCCCATGTCCTCCAGTCCATTCTCTGCGTCTGCATCTTTATTCTTGTTCTGTCACTGGGTTCATCAGTACCATTTTTTAATAATTTTTTTTAGATTCCGTATATATGAGTTAGCATACAATATTTGTTTTTCTCTTGGAATATCTCTTTTCTGATCCAGTATGAACTGATGTAATAATTTATATCTGGGACTTCCTAGATGGAGCAGTGGTTAAGAATCTGCCTGCCAATGCAGGGGATACAGGTTCGATCCCTGCTCCAGGAAGATCCCACATGCCACAGGCCAACTAAGCCCATGCACCACAACTACTGAGCCTGCGCTCTAGAGCCCATGAGCCACAACTATTGAGCCTATGTGCCACAACTACTGAAGCCTGAGTGCCTAGAGCCTGTGCTCTGCAACAAGAGAAGCTACTGCAATGAGGAGCCCGGGCACCACAATGAAGAGTAGCCCTGCTCACAGCAACTAGAGAAAGCCCGTGTGCAGCATCAAAGACGCAACACAGCCAATAAATAAATTAATTAACTAATTTAAAAAAGTATGGCATTAACTATTAAAAAAATAATAATTTATCCCTGAGAGGCAATCGTATTTCTTTACTTCCACGTTCTTAAGCATGGAGAAGGTTCCTCGCTATTCTTTATTGGAAGCAAGCTACATTTATTTTGAATAAGTATAACATCTTTACAGCAGTCATCCAAACAATATTTCCTAACGAGTGCAATAAAGCATCTCGATAGCTCAAGAGTTAATTAAGAATCCTAGGGTGCCTAAATTACTTCCCCCCAAATTAACTCAATCTTTATTAGGAAGCATCTCAGTGGGAACATAAGGCTGTGAGAGCCACAGTTTTAACCTTCAGCATCATGCAGGTTAAATTCACACACTTTATGAAATATCTGGCATTAGTAAGAGTGCCGGCATATCCGTAGGTCAATCAGAACAAGCTGGTTTATTTTGTTGTTCACTTGTCTGAGAACCTAGTAATTACACACAGATACATGTTAACATATTCCACTATGTGGTAACATACTTTTCTAAGATTATGAACTTGTCAAATTTGTTTTTTTATATATCTAGGGGCTAATTTATTAGGTACGTTAGAAGTTTAGGGTTAGTAGATGCTCTCAAAGAATATTAGTCATAATATTGTTATCCTCTTTATCTTCAGTAATACATTTTGCCTTAAAGTCTGCCAAGCCTGATTCTAATACACATGCATGTTTTTTGGTCTATCTTTTGTCACCCTTGTACTTTCAACTTCTCCTTATGTTTAAGATATTTTTCTTAAGAACAGCACATAGCTGTATTTTTAATGCAATCATATAATCTCATTCTCAAAGTATGATTTTCAAATTGCGGTCTGAACCCATGAGGGTCCCCAAGAACCTTTGGTGGTGGTGGATATCTTAGTCCATTTGGGCTGGTATAGGGCTGGATCATGTCATAGCTGTTTGTTTGTTTTTCAGGAACCTCCATATTGCCAGCTTTCGATAATGGCTGTACCAATAATTTACATTTCCACCAACAGTGCACAAAGATTCCCTCTTCTCCACATCTTCACCGTATGTATTACCTCATCTTTTGGATAACAGACATTCTAATAGGTGTGAGGTGATATCTCATTGTGGTTTGGATTTGCATTTCCTCAATAATGATATTGAGCATTTTTTCATGTACTTGGCCATTTGTATGTCTTTGGAAAAATGTCTATTCAGGCTCTCTGCCCATTTTTTAATCAGATTTTTGCGTCTTGCGATTGAATTGTGTGAGTTCCTTATATTTTGGATATAAATCCCTTATCAGATGTATGGTTTGCAAATATGTTCCCCCATTCTGCAGGTTGCCTTTACATTTTCTTGATTGTTTCTTTTGTAGTGCAGAAACTTTTTCACTTGATGTAGTCCCAATTGTTGATTTTTACTTTTGTTGCTTGTGCTTTAGATGTCATATCCCAAAAAATCCATTGCCAATCCAATGTCAAGCAGATTTTCCCCTATGTTTTCTTCTAGGATTTTTATAGTTTCAGTTCTTATATATAAAAGTCCTTAGTCCATTTTGAGTTAATTTTTGTGAATGGCATTAAGATAGGGGTCCAATTTCATTCTTTTGCATGTGAATATCCAGCTTTTTCAACACCATTTGTTGAAGTATCACCACTATCCTTTCCCCATTGAGTATTTTTGGCTGCCTTGTTAAATATTAATTGGCCCTGTATGTGTGGGATTATTTCTTGGGCTCTCAATTCTGTTCCATTGGTCTATGTGTCGGTTTTTATATTAATACCATACTGAGAAACTCTTTTTAATTATTACTAAGACATTGTTTCTGTCATTCTCATTCATTCATGAGTGTACTGTGGTTTTCCAGAGGCTAGATAGTGCGTGATATTGCATGAGGTTGAATGCAGAAGCAGATGTGTAAATCCAGCCAGACAGTCAAGTCAGACAATAAAGAGATTTGTAAAAATGCAAAAACACCTTTTAACAATTTGAAACTCTCAGATCTTACTGACAACAATGAGATCTTATTGATGACAATAATTCATTTTATCTTGACACTTGTGTGAAAATTTAACTGAGGTAGAATTCCAGATTACAGTTATATCCTCTTGATATTCTGAAGGTATTATTCCATTGTCTTCTTATTTCTTTTATTACGTTTGAGAGTTAGTTGTGTTGGCTGAAATTCTTAGGGATATAATCTTGATGTTTTCTGATCTGTTGATTCTAGCTCATGGAGTAAATATTTCCTCATATGTTCTACAATTTAAATTGTGGGTTTATCTTCATTGAGACCTAATACCTGCACAGTTCAAAATGAGAGAGGAAGTCCCTCTGAGGATGTTTTGTATATGCTCCCTTCAAGTGCTTCAAGGTGACCACCAGTCTCAGACCATTTTTTTTTTAATTTTGGTAAAGTATACACAACAAAATATTTATCATTTTAACCATTTGTAAATATACAGTTCAGTGACATTAAATACATTCACAGAGTTGTGTGAACCATTTTTATGCCCAAAACTTTTTCTTCATCTCCAGCATAAATTTTGTATCCATTAAACAATAACTTTCCATTTTTCCCTCCCACAACCTCAGGTAATCTCTGTTTTCTGTATCTAGGAATTTGCCTATTCTAGGTACCTCATATAAGCAGAATCATACAATATTTGTCCTTCTCTGTCTGGCTTATTTCACTTAAAATAATGTTTTCAGAGTCTATGCATGTTGTAGCATATATTAAGATTTCATTCCTTTTCGTGGCTGAATAATAGTCCACTGTATGTATATACCACTTTTGTTTATCCATTCATCTGTTGATAGACACTTAAGGTTGTTTCTACCTTTCAGCTCTGTTTTGGATAATGCTGTTATAAAAACTGGTGTACAAATACTTAAGTCCTTGCTTTTAATTTGTTTAGATATGTACCTAGGAATGGAATTACTGGGTCATACGGTAGATCTGTGTTTAACTTTTGGAGGAACCATCAAACTGTTTACCCCAGCAGCTCCACCATTTTACATTCCCACCATAATGTAAGAGGGTTCCAATTTCTCCACATCCTGGCTAACACTTGATACTTTCCACTTTATTGATTATAACCATCATAGTAGGTGTGATGTAGAGACCACTCATGATTTAATTCGTTAGCTTGGGGTTTCCTGGACCTCACAGGTAGTTCACACTCAAAACCCAAACTTGTGTGAGGGCTGATCCTGGCTATCAAATCCTCAGGGGATCAGATTATTTCCATACAATGGCCTAAGAGCCTATGCCTATCCCAACAAGCTTCCTATCATCTCATTGTCCAAGTAAGCAGATTTTTCTAAGCCACCATTTCACTAAAGTGCAGACCTCCAATATATAGAATATGATTGCATGTGCCCATCATCAGAAGACACTGTAGCTGGATTACCATTAAAATCCAAACTACCCCACCCCCCCGACACACACACACACACACACACACACACACACACACACACACTTCTCCCTTAGCCCTCCTTTTTCAGGGCGCCAACAAAATCAGCTCACAGATTTTCTCCTAGGGTTCACCTACCCACAAAAGCCTGCTTCACGTGCCACCTTTATCTGTGACCCAAGAGGATTCTCCTTACTTTATTGCAATTCGGCGATGCTTTAAAATATATTTATCTTATTTTACTTTATATTTTAGTATTTTTATTGGGAGGATTTTCAGATTACTTAGTCCATCTATTGTCAAATTATCCTCCAAAATATTATGTTCAATCTTCTGGCTTTATTTTTAGAAACCAATCATACTATGTGATTGGCAAATTTAAAAATCTAGAAATAATTCTACTTATTCACCTTTTAAAGGTATGTTCAACATTTGATCAAAATATTGACAATCCTTAGGAGTAAAGTGCAAAAATATGTCATCATAAAAGTTTGGATTATTGACATATTGCAATATTTTCTCAGAGTTAGGTAGAACAATTTTCAAAATCAACCAATATTTTAATTATGAAAATAACTATTTCAATATCATTAGCAAAGTGTTGTATTAAACCAGATTAAACCGCTTTCATAACTGCAAGACGTATGTAACATACATGCTGAATCTCTAAGAATGCATTTCTCACATTTATCTTCTTGGAGCATTTTGTGGTACTAAATATTCAGACACATCACTTCTGGGAACTCTGACTTCGACATTTAAAATTCAAATTTCCAATTTTTCCATCAAGTTATATAAATCAGGCCGTTATCATATCTGGATCATGACATAAATGAGTCAGTAGCTTTTAGAATTAATGATGGGCTCTGATTCTTGGTAGCGACAATATTTTTACCTTAAAAAAAGCTCAACTTTTAATTCTTCATTTTTAATATTACCATAATCTCTGATACATATTTTATATATCAATAATCATAATAAAATGTTTTAGAATACTTATAGTCTTTGATATGTTAGATTATGGGAATATAGAAAGGAATTACAGATCTCAATACAGAAGGGAAAACACATATTTAAGGAGTAAGTTCTCCATAGCAACAGAATCATATATATTTGTCCCACAGTGATTGTACCAAAATAACTTATCTGAAGCCCTGGACACTTTAAGTTAATGGAAAAACTGAAGAGAACATTAAAGTCTCATGACTCTAGGTGGTGATTTATGAATTAGGTTTAATAGTCTAAGTATTCTCCCATCTGCTGAAAAATATATCTTTAGAGATTTAATATTAATTTTAATAATTCGGGTTTTGAAAGCAGTTTTTCATAGAACTTGTTAAAAGAATTTGTAATACTTCTTTGAAAAAAACCTCTAAAGTTTCATATGATTGCAATTGCTCTGAAATATAAAAACAAAGCCATTAAAATATATGTAAATATCAAAGGAATGGAAATAACTTCATAAAAAAATTACACGGTTCATTGTCTACTAAAGGACTGATTTTCCAGTTTGTAAATTGTGGTAATTCCTAGATTATTCTCCTGATTTTTTTTCTACTAACTAGTCATATCTCTGTTAATTAACCATATCAAAAGGTGAACAAAACTGAAAAATTTTTAAATCACAAAATATTTGAGTAGGAAAAGTCCCCAGAGAGGATCTATTGAAGCCACTTAATTTACAAATAAGGAAACTGATGCCAGTTTCTGCACTGTTTAAATTTTAATAAATTCCATTATCAAAATGACTAAAATCCCAAATAAAAGATTACTGTATTGTTCTAAAATAATTCCATATTGGCAAAACATATCACTGCCATTGGTCACATTCCTTTAAGGGAGAGCACTCACAATAAGAGTATCACAGTTTTGCTTCAGCTATTTGTTTCATTTTTATTTTAAATCTTAAAATGGTGGTAACTGTACCTCTCTCTTAGAGCTATGGTGAGAACTGAATGAGAGAATGAAACCAGAGTGCCTAGCTCAGAGTCTGGGGCATAGCAGGTGGTCAAAATAAATATCGCTTTACTTCGCTCTCTGCATTGTCATTATATAATTATTCCATTATATAATTATTTTACCTTTAGTTCAAAGGCAGTAAAAAGTGTAAAACTCGATGGAAAACTATGGCCCACTTCAAATTACTTTTTCCAAGTTACTCAAGAATTCAAAATAAATTGATAAGACATAAACAAATAAGAAAAATAAAGAAATGTCCCATCTTGCCTGTGCTTACTTGGAAGATATAAGACAGGTTATACTAAAGCTCCAGGTTTGCCATTGAAAGCTCAGTCCACTTCTCTATCTTTTTTAGTACCAGAAAGTAACCTGAGGGACACCTAGACATAAGGAAATCACCCAGATGCAGTCGACTTTCAGCAGCTCTAGTTTTAATCAGGAATTCAACACACATACATTATGGAGCAACTGCTATGTAGTGGCCACTGGCGTAGTTGTTCATGAGTATCAAAATTAATAAGAAACTGTCCTTTTCCTCAGAAAACTAAGGAATCTATTACAGCACTTAAGCTCAGTATAGAAAACGAAATACGACAGAAAGGAATAAAGGTGGAGAACCGTTTAGGGAGATGTCTGCCTGCTTGGAAGTAGAAGGAGAAATTAGGTCTGAGCTTCGTCTTGACTAGGAATTAGCCAATTCAAGGGCTGGCAGAAAGGAGAACATTTGATCCAGGACATGCAGAGACAAGAGACAAGATGTTATGAAGTGGATGGGAAAGCGTGACAGTGCAAGCCACAGGAACATATGGGAACTTGAGGCAATTATTGTGGAGACTTGTTGATTTTCCTTTCAGTGACAATTATTTCTGATGAGAGTGACAGATATTCAGGGAAGAACCTTGCCACATATAAATTTTCTTTTTAAGAAAAGATGACTAGCTACAAATTTCAATATAAATTATTAAATAAACAAAGAACAACCTAACCTTACACCTAAAACAATTAGAAAAAGAACAAAGAAACCCCAAAGTGAGCAGAAGGAAAGAAATCATAAAGATCAGAGCAGAAATAAATGAAAAAGAAAGGAAGGAAGCCATAGCAAAAATTAAAAAAACTAAAAGCTGGCTCTTTGAGAAGATTAACAAAATTGATAAACCACTAGCCAGACTCATCAAGAAAAAAAGGGAGAAGATGCAAATCAACAGAATTAGAAATGAAAAAGGAGAAGTCACAACGGACACCTCAGAAATACAAAAGATCATGAGAGACGACTACAAGCAACTCTATGCCAATCAATTGGATAACCTGGAAGAAATGGATACATTCTTAGAAAAATACAGTCTTCCAAGACTGAACCAGGAAGAAATAGAAACCATGAACAGACCAATCACAAGTACGGAAATTGAGGCAGTGATTAAAAATCTCCCAACACACAAAAGCCCAGGACCAGATGGGTTCATGGGCAAATTCTATCAAACATTTAGAGAAGAGCTAACACCTATCCTTCTCAAACTCTTCCAAAATATGGCAGAAGGTGGAACACTCCCAAACTCATTCTATGAGGCCACCATCACCCTGATACCAAAACCAGGCAAAGATGTCACAAAAAAAGAAAATTATAGACCGATATCACTGATGAATATAGATGCAAAAATCCTCAACAAAATACTAGCTAACAGACTCCAACAGCACATTAAAAAAATCATACACCATGATCAAGTGGGGTTTATCCCTGGGATGCAAAGATTCTTCAATATACGCAAATCAATCAACGTGATACATCATATCAACAAACTGAAGGATAAAAACCATACGATCATCTCAATAGATGCACAAAAAGAATTTGACAATGTTGAACATTCATTTATGATAAAAGCTCTTCAGAAAATGGGCATAGAAGGAAATTACCTCAACATAATAAAAGCCATATGTCAGAAACCCAAAGCCAACATCGTTCTCAATGGGGAAAAACTGGAAGAATTCCCTCTAAGAACAGGAACAAGACAAGGGTGTCCACTCTCACAATTATTATTCAACATAGTTTTGGAAGTGTTAGCCACAGCAATCAGAGAAGAAAAAGTAATAAAAGGAATCCCAATTGGAAAAGAAGAAATAAAATTGTCACTCTTTGCAGATGACATGATATTATATACAGAAAACCCTCAAGATGCTACCAGAAAACTGCGAGCACTAATTGCTGAGTTTAGTAAAGTAGCAGGATACAAAATTAATGCACAGAAATCTCTTGCATTCCTATACACGAACAATGGAAGAGCAGAAAGAGAAATTAAGGAAACTCTCCCATTCACCATTGCAACCAGAAGAATAAAATACCTAGGAATAAACCTGCCTAAGGAGGCAAAAGATCTGTATGCAGAAAACTTTAAGACATTGATGAAAGAAATCAAAGACGACACAAACAGATGGAGGGATATACCATGTTCCTGGATTGGAAGAATCAACATCGTGAAAATGACTGTACTCCCCAAAGCAATTTACAGATTCAATGCAATCCCGATCAAATTACCAATGGCATTTTTCACAGAACTAGAGCAAGAAATTTCATGATTTGTATGGAAACGCAAAAGACTCCAAATAGCCAAAGCAATCTTGAGAAGGAAAGACAGAGTTGGTAGAATCAGGCTTCCTGACTTCAAACTATACTACAAGGCCATAGTGATCAAGACAGTATGGTACTGGCACAAAAATAGAAAGTGAGATCAATGGAACAGAATAGAGAACTCAGAGGAAAAAGCAAACACATATGGGCAGCTTATCTTTCACAAAGGAGGCATGAATATACAATGGAAAAAAGACAGCCTCTTCAGTAAGTGGTGCTGGGAAAATTGGACAGCAACATGTAAAAGAATGAAATTAGAACACTTCCTAACACCATACACAAAAAGAAACTCCAAATGGATTAAAGACCTACATGGAAGGCCAGACACTATCAAACTCCTAGAGGAAAACATAGGCAGAACACTCTATGACATCCATCAAAGCAAGATCCTTTCTGACCCACCACCTAGAATCATGGAAATAAAATCAAGAATAAACAAATGGGACCTCATAAAACTTAAAAGCTTTTGCGCAGCGAAAGAAACCATAAACAAGACTAAAAGGCAACCCTCAGAATGGGAAAAAATAGTTGCCTATGAAACAACGGACAAAGGATTAACCTCCAAAATATACAAGCAGCTCGTGCAGCTTCATACCAAAAAGCAAATAACGCAATCCACAAATGGGCGGAAGACCTAAATAGACATTTCTCCAAAGAAGACAAACAGATGGCCAACACACACATGAAAAGATGCTCAACATCACTAATCATTAGAGAAATGCAAGTCAAAGCCACAATGAGGTGTCACCTCACGCCGATCAGAATGGCCATCATCACAAAATCTGGAAACAACAAATGTTGGAGAGGGTGTGGAGAAAAGGGAACTCTCCTGCACTATTGGTGGGATTGTAAGTTGGTACAACCACGATGGAAAACAATTTGGAGGTTCCTTAAAAAACTACAACTAGAACGACCATATGATCCAGTAATCCCACTACTGAGCATATACCCAAAGAAAACCATAATTCCAAAAGAAACATGTACCATAATGTTTATTGCAGCACTATTTACAATAGCCAGGACATGGAAGCAACCTAAATGCCCATCAACAAATGAATGGATAAAGAAGATGTGGCATATATATACAATGGACTATTACTCAGCTATAAAAAGGGATGAGATGGAGCTCTATGTAATGAGGTGGATAGACCTAGAGTCTGTCATACAGAGTGAAGTCAGTCAGAAAGAGAAAGACAAATATTGTATGCTAACTCACATATACGGAATCTAAAAATGGTACTGATGATCTCAGGGACAAGAACAAGGACGCAGGTGCAGAGAATGGACTGGAGAACTCGAGGTTTGGGAGGGGCCGGGGGGTGAAGGGGAAGCTGAGACGAAGCAAGAGAGTAGCACAGACATATATATACTACCAACTGTAACGTAGATAGCCAGTGGGAAGCTGTTGTATAACAAAGGGAGTTCAACTCGAGGATGGAAGATGCCTTAGAGGACTGGGACAGGGAGGGTGGGGGGGACTCAAGGGAGGGTGGGGGGGGAGTCAAGGGAGGGAGGGAATACGGGGATATGTGTATAAAAACAGATGATTGAACTTGGTGTACCCCCCAAAAAATAACAAATAAATAAATAAAATTAAAAAAAAAAAAAGAAAAGATGACTAGCTACAAATTTCAATATAAATTATTAAATAAACAAAGAAAGTGAAGTGACTGAGAAGGTGGTCAGGATAGGCTTCATAAGAGCAGGAAGGATTAAAAAATAGACATGCATGAACCCACTGAAATAAAGGAGTTGTACAGGTTTGGAGCAACTAGCAACAGACTTTTAAGTAAAGAAAAGCAAGTCTGAGGACTGACTCCACCTGACTTCAAAACTTACTATAAAGCTGCCGTGATCAGGACAGTATGATATTCATAAAAGAATAAAAAAATAAATCTATGAAACAGAATACAGAGCCTAGAAATACTTACACAAACATAGACAATTAATCTTTGACAAAGGCAGCAAAGGACAGTAGAACAAGGATAGTCTTTTCAACAAATGATGCTGGAATAATTGGACATCCACACGCGAAAAAAAAATGAATCTAGACACAGACTTTACACCTTCCACAAACATTAACTCAAATGGATCACACTAAAATGCAAAACCACAGAACTCCCAGAAGATAACACACAAGAAAATCTAGGTGACAAGTATGATGATGATATTTTAAATACAACACCAAAGTACAATCCATGAAAGAAATAATTGGTAACCTGGACTTCATGACAATTCAAAACTTCTGCTCTGCAAAAGACAATGTCAAGAGAAGGGAAAGACAAGCCACAGGTTACGAGAAAATATCTGCAAAAGGCAGATCTGATAAAGGACTCTCATTCAACATTTACAAAGAATTCTTAAAACAGCAATAAGAAAATGGAGAATCTAATTGTTAAAAATGGGCAAAAGGTCTTAACAGACACCTCACTAAAGAAGATATACACATGGCAAGTAAGCATATGAAAAGGTGTTCAATATCACATGTCATTAGGGAATTGAGATTTTTTTATAAATTTATTTATTTATTTATTTATTCTTGGCTGCATTGGGTCTTCGTTGCTGCGAGGGCTTTCTCTAGCTGTAGCAAGGGTGGGCTACTCTTTGTTGCGGTGCACAGGCTTCTTATTTCAGTGGCTTCTCTTGTTGCAGAGCACTGGCCCTAGGTGCTTCAGTACTTGCGGCACATGGGCTCAGTAGTTGTGGCTGGCGGGCTCTAGAGCGCAGGCTCAGTGGTTGTGGCACATGGGCTTAGTTGCCCCGTGGCATGTGGGATCTTCCTGGACCAGGGATCAAACCCATGTCCCTTGCATTGGCAGGCAGACTCTTAACCACTGTGCCACCAGGCAAGTCCCAGGAACTGAGAATTAAAACAATGAGATACCACCACACACCTTTTAGGATGGCCAAAATCCAAAACTCTGACAACAGCAAATACTGGAGAGGATGCAAAGCAACACAAATTCATACACTACTAGTGGGAATGCAAAATGATGCAGCCACTTTGGAAGACAGTCTGGCAGTTTCCTACAAAACTAAACATACTCATCTCACACAATCCAGGAATCACTGTTCTTGGCATATACTCAAATGCTGACATCTATATCCACATGAAAACCTGAACATGCAAACTTACGGGAACCTTATTTATAACTGCCAAAACTTGGATGCATTCAAGATGTCCTTTAGAAAGCGAATGGATAAATACACTGTGGTATAAACAGACAATGGAATATTATTCAGTGCTAAAAATGAGTTACCAATTCATGAAAAGACATGGAAGAAACTTAAACACATACTACTAAGTGAAAGAAGCCAGTCTGAAAGGGCTGCCTACACACTGGATGATCCCTCCCAACTACCTGAATTCTGGAAAAGGCAAAACCATGGAGACATAAAAAAATCAGTCGTTGACAGTACTGCAGGGAGGCAGAACACAGAGGGTTTTTAGGGTAGTGAAAACACCCTGTATGATACTACAATGGTGGATACATATCATTATATATTCATCTAAACACACAGAATGTGTAATACCAGGAATAACCCCTCATGTGAACTATGAACTCTGGAGGATAAAGATGTGTCCATGTACCTAAATAGACATTTCTCCAAAGGAGACATTCGGATGGCCAACAGGCACATGAAAAGATGCTCAATATCACTAATTATTAGAGAAATGCCAATCAAAAATACAATGAGGTAGCACCTCACAACAGTCAGAATGGCCATCATTAAAAAGTCGACAGGGCTTCCCTGGTGGCGCAGTGGTTAAGAACCCACCTGCCAATGCAGGGGACACGGGTTCAATCCCTGGTCCGGGAAGATCCTACATGCCGCAGAGCAACTGAGCCCGTGCGCCCCAACTACTGAGTCCGCACCCTGCAACTACTGAAGCCTGCCAGCCTAGAGCCTGAGCTCCGCAGCAGGAGAAGCCACTGCACTGAGAAGCCTGCGCACCACAACGAAGAGCAGCCCCTGCTCATCACAACTAGAGAAAGCCCGGGCCCAGCAACAAAGACCCAATGCAGCCAATAAATAAATAAATAAATAAATAAATAAATAAATAAATAAATTTTAAAAATGGTGTTCTTCAAGGTTTAAAAAAAAAGGAAAAAAAAGGCTACAAATAAGAAACGCTGGAGAGGGCCTGGAGAAAAGGGAACCCTCCTACACTGGTGGTAGGAATGTAAATTGGTGCAGCTATTCTAGAAAACAGTATGGAGGTTTCTTAAAAAAACTCAAAATAGAGTTGCCATGTGACCCAGCAATCCCAGTCTGGGGCCTCTATCCAGAAAAAACTGCAATTTGAAAAGACACATGCACCCCAATGTTCACAGCAGCACTATCTACAGTAGCCAAGACATGCGAGCAACCTAATGTCCATCTACAGAGGAGCAGATAAAGATCTGCTACACGTATACAACAGAATACTTACTGGGCCATGATAAAGAACGAAATAATGCCATTGGAAGCAACATGGATGGACCTGGAGATTATCATACTAAGTGAAATAAGTCAGGAAGAGGAAGACAAACACCATATGATGTTACTTACGTGTGGCATCTAAAATATGATACAAATGAACCTATTTACAAAACAGAGACAGACTCATAGACATAGAAAACAAATTTGTGGCTACCAAAGGGGAAAGTGGGTGGGGAAGAGATAAATTAGGAGTTTGGGATTAGCAGATACAAACTACTATATATGAAATAGATAAACAACAAGGTCTTACTGTATAACACAGGGAACCATATTCAATCTCCTGTAATAGAGTGGGAAGACAAGGGGTAGGGAAATAAAAGGAGGAAATACAAAGGCCTCAAGGAATGTTGTAAAAGTATAAAGGAAGTCATAATCCTACACTTGTTCATTGATCCTGAGTTCATAATGATATGTTAATTAATATTTTATTTAAATATTAATGAAGGGGGCAGAGTCAAGATGACAGCCTGGGAAGACGCAGAGATCACATCTCCCCACAAATAGATCAGTTGCCAGATGCCAGCGGGCGACCTGAGACCCAAGCAGACTGCGGGAACCCCGCAGCAACCAGGTAGGACCTGGGGCAAGTCAGGGGGGCGGGGAAGGGGAAGCCACGCTGGACCAGCGCCCCTGGGGGGTGGCTGGGGGAGGTCTGGAGGGACCGTTGAGGGCTGGGGAGATCAGGAAACTGCAACTGGGTTTCTCCCACCCAGGAGGCCAGGAGGCCTGCTGAGCTCCCCAGCTGGAGGGCCTGCTGGGCCCCCCAGCAGGGTCCTCCACCCTCCAAGGCCCCCGCTGGGCTGCCTGGGTCCTGGGGGTGTGTGAAGGAGGGAGGAGGGGTGAGGAGGTGGAGAGGCGGACAGGTGGGGTGGGGGCCTTGGGATTGGGGGATGGGGAGGCGAGAGGGCACTTTGCCTGCCCTCTTGGCCAGGGAGGCTGACTGGGCTCCCAGGCTTGGTCCTTTACTCTCCAGGCCCCCCTCCGGCACGAGGATCCTGGGGGTGTGGGGGGGTGGGGAGGCAGACAGTGGGGGTGGGAAGGGATCTCTCCAGGTCAGAAGAATAGGGGAGGCACCGCTGGTTATTTCTTCTGGGCGGGTCCTCCACCTTCCAAGGCTCCTCCAGGCCGTTGATCCTAGAAGTACAGGAGGGAAGCGGTGGGGGGAAAAGAAGAGCGACAGAAGAGGGGAGGGATGCTCTGGGATCAGAGGATCAGGGGAGGAGTGGAAGGCATTTCCGCTGCCCACTGGCCCAAGAAGCCTGCTGGGCTCCTGAGTCTGGTCCCTCGGTCTCTCTGGCTGAGTGGGTCATACAAGCCTGGGAGGGAGGGAGGAGAGGAGAAGAGGAAGAGAGGCAGACAGCAGTGGGGGGGGGGACCTTGCAGGACCAGAGGATCAGGGGTAGACACTGCGGGAAATCTCCCTACCCACTTGGCACCGGGAGGCCTGCTGCGCCCCCAGGCCTGGTCTTCGGTCCTCCAGGGGCCCCTCTTGGTCTCACTGGTCCTAGGGGTGTAGAAGGAAAGCAGGGAAGAAGAGCAGAGGCAGGCAGGGGAGGGGGCCTTCTGGGATTGGAGGATCAAGGGAGGCGGAGAAGGTATTTCCCCTGCCTACTAGCTCTGGGAAGCCTGCTAGGCTCACAGACCTGGTCTTTCACACTCCAGGCCCCCTCCAGCTGCTTGGGACCTAGGAGAGTGGGGGGTGGGGGAGAGGAAGAGAGGCAGACAGGAACCTTAGGAGACTGGGAGATCTGGGGAAGTGCCGCAGGCGTTACCCTAGCCCAGTTGGCCCTGAGAAGCCTGTTGGGCATCAGAGTCTGGTCTCCTGCCTTTCAGTGCCCCCTGCAGCTGTGAGGGTCCTAGGGGAATAGAAGAGAGGGGGTGAGGAAGAAGAGAACCCAAGGGGGAGCGACCCTCCAAGATTGGAGAACTAGGGGAGGTGCCTAGCATTTCTCCCACCAACTCGGGCCCAGGGAGCCCACTGGGTACCTTGACCTGGTCCTTTGCCCGCAGGACCAGAGGCATTCCTGGGCCCCTCTGCCTCATTGGGCCTAAGCCCCATTCCCCACCACCCCCAAGGCCTTTTCGAAGTGTAGGCCCTGCCCACTGCCGAACTCCCCGCCCCCCGCCCCGCCATCCCTTGTCTAAGCCCCACCCCCACAGCCAAGGCCTTTTCTGGCTTTTTGTTTTCTTTTTTTTTTCTTTCCACCTCCTCACTTAGGCGATTGCAGTTGTTTTACCTTCCAGCTGTTGCTCCATTGTTTTTTAAATTTTTTCTAACACAGCTGTTAGTTTCCTATTATCATATTTTTTATCTTGCTATTGTTCTGCTGTTCTCCTACTTTTTTTTTATTTTTTTTTATTTTCCTGCTTCACATGGCTTGTGGGATCTTGATTCACAAGCCCAGGGTCAGGTCTGAGCTCCTGAGGTGAGAGCTCTGAGTCCAAAACACTGGACTAGCAGGGAAACCCAGTTCGCAGGGAATATTCATCTGAGTGAGGTCTCCCAGAGGTTCTCAACTCAACACGAAGACCCAGCTATACTCAACAGCCTACAAACTCCAGTGCTTGAAACCTCAGACCAAACACCCAGTGGGAGAGGAACACAATCCCACCCATCCAAAGTGGGGGGGAAATGAGATGACAAAAAAATATGTCACAGATGAAGGAACAAGGTAAAAATACACAAGACCAAATAAATGAAGAGGAAATAGGAAAATTGCCTGGAAAAGCATTCAGAGTAATGATAGTAAAGATGATCCAAAATCTCGATAACAAAAGAGAGAAAATACAAGAAACAGTTAATAAGGACTCAGAAGAACTAAAGAACAAACAAACAGTAATAGATAACAAAATAACCGAAATTACAAATACTCTAGATGCTACAAACAGCAGAATAACTGAGGCAGAAGAATGAATAAGTGAGTTGGAAGATAGAAAGGGGGAAATAACTGCCACAGAGCAGGAAAAAGAAAAAAGAAGAAAAAGAATGGAAGACAGTCTCAGAGACCTTGGTGACAACATTAAGCCCACCAACATTCGAATCATAGGCATCCCAGAAGAAAAACAAAGAAAGGGTCTGAGAAAATATTTGAAGAGGTTATAGTGGAAAACTTCCCCAACATGGGAAAGGAAATAATTCATCAAGTCCAAGAAGTGCAGAGAGTCCCATCTAGAATAAACCCAAGGAGAAATACACTGAGGCACATATTAATCAAACTAATGAAAATTAAACACAAAGAAAACATATGAAAAGCAGCAAGAGAAAAGCAACAAATAACATAGAAGGGAAAACGCAAAAGGATAACAGCTTATGTTTCTGCAGAAACTCTGCAGGCCAGAAGGGAGTGGCAGGATCTATTGAAAGTCCTGAGAGAGAAAAACCTACAGGCAAGAATACTCTACCCAGCAAGAATCTCATTCAGATTCCATGGAGAAATCAAAAGCTTTACAGACAAGCAACAGCTAAGAGAATTCAGCACCACCAAACCAGCCTTACAACAATTGCTAAAGGAACTTTTCTAAGCAGGAAATACAAGAGAAGGAACAGATCTACAAAAACAAACCCAAAACAATGAACAAAATGGTAATAGGAACATACATGTCAATCATCACATGAATTGTACATGGATTAAATGCTCCAACCAAAACACATAAACTGGCTGAATGGATACAAAAACAAGACCCTTACATATGCTGCCTACAAGAAACCCACTTCAGACCAAGGGACATATATAGACTGAAAGTAAAGGGATGGAAAAAGATATTCCATGCAAATGGAAGTCAAAAGAAAGCTGGAGTAGCAATACTCATATCAGACACATTAGACTTTAAAGTAAAGACCATTACAAGAGACAAGGAAGGACACTACAGAATGATCAAGGGATCCATCCAAGAAGAACATAGAACAACTGTAAATATCTATGCACCCAACAGAGGAGCACCTCAATACATAAGGCAAATGCTAACAGCCATAAAAGGGGAAATCGCAGTAACAGAATAATAGGACGAGACTTGAACACCCCACTTACATCAATGGACAGATCATCCAAACAGAAAATAAATAAGGACATGCAACCTTTACATGACACATTAGGCCATCTCGACTTAATGAATATTTATAGGACATTCCATCCCAAAACTACAGAATACACTTTCTTCTCAAGTGCACATGGAAAATTTTCTAGGAGAGATCACATCTTGGGTCACAAATCAAGCCTCAGTAAATTCCAAAAAGTTGAAATCGTATCAAGCATTTTCTCTGACCACAATGACATGAGACTACATATCAATTACAGGAAAAAAACTGGAAAAAATACAAACACATGGCGACTAAACAATGTGCTATTAAACAACCAAGAAATCACTCAAGAAATCAAAGAGGAAATCAAAAAATACCTAGAAACAAATGACAATGAAAACACAACAACCCAAAATCTATGGGATGCAGCAAAAGCAGTTCTAAGAGGGAAGTTGATAGCAATACAGTCCTAGCTCAAGAAACAAGAAAAATATCAAATAAACAACCTAACCTTAACACCTAAAACAATTACAGAAAGAACAAAAAAACCCCAAAGTGAGCAGAAGGAAAGAAATCAGAAAGATCATATCAGAAATAAATGCAAAAGAAATGAAGGAAACAACATCAAAGATCAATAAAACTAAAAGCTGGTTCTTTGAGAAGATAACAAACTTGATAAACCATTAGCCAGACTCATCAGGAAAAAAAGGGAGAAGATTCAACATAGTTTTAGAAGTTTGAGCCACAGCAATCAGAGAAGAAAAAGAAATAAAAGGAATCCAAATTGGAAAAGAAGAAGTCAAATTGTCACACTTTGCAGATGACATGATATTATATATAGAAAACCCTAAAGATGCTACCAGAAAAGTGCTAGCACTAATCGATGAATTTAGTAAAGTAGCAGGATACAAAATTAATGCACAGAAATCTCTTGCATTCCTATACACTAACAACGAAAGAGCAGAAAGAGAAATGAAGGAAACTCTCCCACTTACCATTGCAACCAAAAGAAGAAAATACCTAGGAATAAATCTGCCTAAGGAGGCAAAAGATCTGTATGCAGAAAACTATAAGACACTGATGAAAGAAATCAAAGACGACACAAACAGATGGAGGGACATACCATGTTCTTGGATTGGAAGAATCAATATTGTGAAAATGACTATCTTACCCAAAACAATTTGCAGATTCAACGCAATCCCGATCAAATTACCAATGGCATTTTTCACAGAACTAGAACAAGAAATCTTACGATTTGTATGGAAACACAAAAGACCCCGAAGAGCCAAAGCAATCTTGAGAAGGAAAGACGGAGTTGGTGGAATTAGGCTTCCTGACTTCAAACTATACTACAAGGCCACCATGATCAAGACAGTGTGGTACTGGCACAAAAACAGAAAGTGAGATCAATAGAACAGAATAAAGAACTCAGAGGTAAACCTAAGCATATATGGGTAGCTTATCTTTGACAAAGGAGGCACGAATATACAATGGAAAAAAGACAGCCTCTTCAATAAGTGGTGCTGGGAAAATTGGACAGCAACATGTAAAAGAATGAACTTAGAACACTTCCTAACACCATACACAAAAAGAAACTCCAAAGGGATTAAAGACCTACATGGAAGGCCAGACACTATCAAACTCCTAGAGGAAAACATAGGCAGAACACTCTATGACATACATCAAAGCAAGGTCCTTTCTGACCCACCTCCTAGAATCATGGAAATAAAACCAAGAATAAACAAATGGGACCTCATAAAACTTAAAAGCTTTTGCACAGCGAAAGAAACCATAAACAAGACTAAAAGGCAACCCTCAGAATGGGAAAAAATAGTCGCCTATGAAACAACGGACAAAGGATTAACCTCCAAAATATACAAGCAGCTCGTGCAGCTTCATACCAAAAAAGCAAATAACCCAATCCACAAATGGGCGGAAGACCTAAATAGACATTTCTCCAAAGAAGACAAACAGATGGCCAACACACACATGAAAAGATGCTCAACATCACTAATCATTAGAGAAATGCAAGTCAAAGCCACAATGAGGTGTCACCTCACGCCGATCAGAATGGCCATCATCACAAAATCTGGAAACAACAAATGTTGGAGAGGGTGTGGAGAAAAGGGAACTCTCCTGCACTATTGGTGGGATTGTAAGTTGGTACAACCACGATGGAAAACAATTTGGAGGTTCCTTAAAAAACTACAACTAGAACGACCATATGATCCAGTAATCCCACTACTGAGCATATACCCAAAGAAAACCATAATTCCAAAAGAAACATGTACCATAATGTTTATTGCAGCACTATTTACAATAGCCAGGACATGGAAGCAACCTAAATGCCCATCAACAAATGAATGGATAAAGAAGATGTGGCATATATATACAATGGACTATTACTCAGCTATAAAAAGGGATGAGATGGAGCTCTATGTAATGAGGTGGATAGACCTAGAGTCTGTCATACAGAGTGAAGTCAGTCAGAAAGAGAAAGACAAATATTGTATGCTAACTCACATATACGGAATCTAAAAATGGTACTGATGATCTCAGGGACAAGAACAAGGACGCAGGTGCAGAGAATGGACTGGAGAACTCGAGGTTTGGGAGGGGCCGGGGGGTGAAGGGGAAGCTGAGACGAAGCAAGAGAGTAGCACAGACATATATATACTACCAACTGTAACGTAGATAGCCAGTGGGAAGCTGTTGTATAACAAAGGGAGTTCAACTCGAGGATGGAAGATGCCTTAGAGGACTGGGACAGGGAGGGTGGGGGGGACTCAAGGGAGGGTGGGGGGGGAGTCAAGGGAGGGAGGGAATACGGGGATATGTGTATAAAAACAGATGATTGAACTTGGTGTACCCCCCAAAAAATAACAAATAAATAAATAAAATTAAAAAAAAAAAAGAAAAGATGACTAGCTACAAATTTCAATATAAATTATTAAATAAACAAAGAAAGTGAAGTGACTGAGAAGGTGGTCAGGATAGGCTTCATAAGAGCAGGAAGGATTAAAAAATAGACATGCATGAACCCACTGAAATAAAGGAGTTGTACAGGTTTGGAGCAACTAGCAACAGACTTTTAAGTAAAGAAAAGCAAGTCTGAGGACTGACTCCACCTGACTTCAAAACTTACTATAAAGCTGCCGTGATCAGGACAGTATGATATTCATAAAAGAATAAAAAAATAAATCTATGAAACAGAATACAGAGCCTAGAAATACTTACACAAACATAGACAATTAATCTTTGACAAAGGCAGCAAAGGACAGTAGAACAAGGATAGTCTTTTCAACAAATGATGCTGGAATAATTGGACATCCACACGCGAAAAAAAAATGAATCTAGACACAGACTTTACACCTTCCACAAACATTAACTCAAATGGATCACACTAAAATGCAAAACCACAGAACTCCCAGAAGATAACACACAAGAAAATCTAGGTGACAAGTATGATGATGATATTTTAAATACAACACCAAAGTACAATCCATGAAAGAAATAATTGGTAACCTGGACTTCATGACAATTCAAAACTTCTGCTCTGCAAAAGACAATGTCAAGAGAAGGGAAAGACAAGCCACAGGTTACGAGAAAATATCTGCAAAAGGCAGATCTGATAAAGGACTCTCATTCAACATTTACAAAGAATTCTTAAAACAGCAATAAGAAAATGGAGAATCTAATTGTTAAAAATGGGCAAAAGGTCTTAACAGACACCTCACTAAAGAAGATATACACATGGCAAGTAAGCATATGAAAAGGTGTTCAATATCACATGTCATTAGGGAATTGAGATTTTTTTATAAATTTATTTATTTATTTATTTATTCTTGGCTGCATTGGGTCTTCGTTGCTGCGAGGGCTTTCTCTAGCTGTAGCAAGGGTGGGCTACTCTTTGTTGCGGTGCACAGGCTTCTTATTTCAGTGGCTTCTCTTGTTGCAGAGCACTGGCCCTAGGTGCTTCAGTACTTGCGGCACATGGGCTCAGTAGTTGTGGCTGGCGGGCTCTAGAGCGCAGGCTCAGTGGTTGTGGCACATGGGCTTAGTTGCCCCGTGGCATGTGGGATCTTCCTGGACCAGGGATCAAACCCATGTCCCTTGCATTGGCAGGCAGACTCTTAACCACTGTGCCACCAGGCAAGTCCCAGGAACTGAGAATTAAAACAATGAGATACCACCACACACCTTTTAGGATGGCCAAAATCCAAAACTCTGATAACAGCAAATACTGGAGAGGATGCAAAGCAACACAAATTCATACACTACTAGTGGGAATGCAAAATGATGCAGCCACTTTGGAAGACAGTCTGGCAGTTTCCTACAAAACTAAACATACTCATCTCACACAATCCAGGAATCACTGTTCTTGGCATATACTCAAATGCTGACATCTATATCCACATGAAAACCTGAACATGCAAACTTACGGGAACCTTATTTATAACTGCCAAAACTTGGATGCATTCAAGATGTCCTTTAGAAAGCGAATGGATAAATACACTGTGGTATAAACAGACAATGGAATATTATTCAGTGCTAAAAATGAGTTACCAATTCATGAAAAGACATGGAAGAAACTTAAACACATACTACTAAGTGAAAGAAGCCAGTCTGAAAGGGCTGCCTACACACTGGATGATCCCTCCCAACTACCTGAATTCTGGAAAAGGCAAAACCATGGAGACATAAAAAAATCAGTCGTTGACAGTACTGCAGGGAGGCAGAACACAGAGGGTTTTTAGGGTAGTGAAAACACCCTGTATGATACTACAATGGTGGATACATATCATTATATATTCATCTAAACACACAGAATGTGTAATACCAGGAATAACCCCTCATGTGAACTATGAACTCTGGAGGATAAAGATGTGTCCATGTACCTAAATAGACATTTCTCCAAAGGAGACATTCGGATGGCCAACAGGCACATGAAAAGATGCTCAATATCACTAATTATTAGAGAAATGCCAATCAAAAATACAATGAGGTAGCACCTCACAACAGTCAGAATGGCCATCATTAAAAAGTCGACAGGGCTTCCCTGGTGGCGCAGTGGTTAAGAACCCACCTGCCAATGCAGGGGACACGGGTTCAATCCCTGGTCCGGGAAGATCCTACATGCCGCAGAGCAACTGAGCCCGTGCGCCCCAACTACTGAGTCCGCACCCTGCAACTACTGAAGCCTGCCAGCCTAGAGCCTGAGCTCCGCAGCAGGAGAAGCCACTGCACTGAGAAGCCTGCGCACCACAACGAAGAGCAGCCCCTGCTCATCACAACTAGAGAAAGCCCGGGCCCAGCAACAAAGACCCAATGCAGCCAATAAATAAATAAATAAATAAATAAATAAATAAATAAATAAATAAATTTTAAAAATGGTGTTCTTCAAGGTTTAAAAAAAAAGGAAAAAAAAGGCTACAAATAAGAAACGCTGGAGAGGGCCTGGAGAAAAGGGAACCCTCCTACACTGGTGGTAGGAATGTAAATTGGTGCAGCTATTCTAGAAAACAGTATGGAGGTTTCTTAAAAAAACTCAAAATAGAGTTGCCATGTGACCCAGCAATCCCAGTCTGGGGCCTCTATCCAGAAAAAACTGCAATTTGAAAAGACACATGCACCCCAATGTTCACAGCAGCACTATCTACAGTAGCCAAGACATGCGAGCAACCTAATGTCCATCTACAGAGGAGCAGATAAAGATCTGCTACACGTATACAACAGAATACTTACTGGGCCATGATAAAGAACGAAATAATGCCATTGGAAGCAACATGGATGGACCTGGAGATTATCATACTAAGTGAAATAAGTCAGGAAGAGGAAGACAAACACCATATGATGTTACTTACGTGTGGCATCTAAAATATGATACAAATGAACCTATTTACAAAACAGAGACAGACTCATAGACATAGAAAACAAATTTGTGGCTACCAAAGGGGAAAGTGGGTGGGGAAGAGATAAATTAGGAGTTTGGGATTAGCAGATACAAACTACTATATATGAAATAGATAAACAACAAGGTCTTACTGTATAACACAGGGAACCATATTCAATCTCCTGTAATAGAGTGGGAAGACAAGGGGTAGGGAAATAAAAGGAGGAAATACAAAGGCCTCAAGGAATGTTGTAAAAGTATAAAGGAAGTCATAATCCTACACTTGTTCATTGATCCTGAGTTCATAATGATATGTTAATTAATATTTTATTTAAATATTAATGAAGGGGGCAGAGTCAAGATGACAGCCTGGGAAGACGCAGAGATCACATCTCCCCACAAATAGATCAGTTGCCAGATGCCAGCGGGCGACCTGAGACCCAAGCAGACTGCGGGAACCCCGCAGCAACCAGGTAGGACCTGGGGCAAGTCAGGGGGGCGGGGAAGGGGAAGCCACGCTGGACCAGCGCCCCTGGGGGGTGGCTGGGGGAGGTCTGGAGGGACCGTTGAAGGCTGGGGAGATCAGGAAACTGCAACTGGGTTTCTCCCACCCAGGAGGCCAGGAGGCCTGCTGAGCTCCCCAGCTGGAGGGCCTGCTGGGCCCCCCAGCAGGGTCCTCCACCCTCCAAGGCCCCCGCTGGGCTGCCTGGGTCCTGGGGGTGTGTGAAGGAGGGAGGAGGGGTGAGGAGGTGGAGAGGCGGACAGGTGGGGTGGGGGCCTTGGGATTGGGGGATGGGGAGGCGAGAGGGCACTTTGCCTGCCCTCTTGGCCAGGGAGGCTGACTGGGCTCCCAGGCTTGGTCCTTTACTCTCCAGGCCCCCCTCCGGCACGAGGATCCTGGGGTGTGGGGGGGTGGGGAGGCAGACAGTGGGGGTGGGAAGGGATCTCTCCAGGTCAGAAGAATAGGGGAGGCACCGCTGGTTATTTCTTCTGGGCGGGTCCTCCACCTTCCAAGGCTCCTCCAGGCCGTTGATCCTAGAAGTACAGGAGGGAAGCGGTGGGGGGAAAAGAAGAGCGACAGAAGAGGGGAGGGATGCTCTGGGATCAGAGGATCAGGGGAGGAGTGGAAGGCATTTCCGCTGCCCACTGGCCCAAGAAGCCTGCTGGGCTCCTGAGTCTGGTCCCTCGGTCTCTCTGGCTGAGTGGGTCATACAAGCCTGGGAGGGAGGGAGGAGAGGAGAAGAGGAAGAGAGGCAGACAGCAGTGGGGGGGGGGACCTTGCAGGACCAGAGGATCAGGGGTAGACACTGCGGGAAATCTCCCTACCCACTTGGCACCGGGAGGCCTGCTGCGCCCCCAGGCCTGGTCTTCGGTCCTCCAGGGGCCCCTCTTGGTCTCACTGGTCCTAGGGGTGTAGAAGGAAAGCAGGGAAGAAGAGCAGAGGCAGGCAGGGGAGGGGGCCTTCTGGGATTGGAGGATCAAGGGAGGCGGAGAAGGTATTTCCCCTGCCTACTAGCTCTGGGAAGCCTGCTAGGCTCACAGACCTGGTCTTTCACACTCCAGGCCCCCTCCAGCTGCTTGGGACCTAGGAGAGTGGGGGGTGGGGGAGAGGAAGAGAGGCAGACAGGAACCTTAGGAGACTGGGAGATCTGGGGAAGTGCCGCAGGCGTTACCCTAGCCCAGTTGGCCCTGAGAAGCCTGTTGGGCATCAGAGTCTGGTCTCCTGCCTTTCAGTGCCCCCTGCAGCTGTGAGGGTCCTAGGGGAATAGAAGAGAGGGGGTGAGGAAGAAGAGAACCCAAGGGGGAGCGACCCTCCAAGATTGGAGAACTAGGGGAGGTGCCTAGCATTTCTCCCACCAACTCGGGCCCAGGGAGCCCACTGGGTACCTTGACCTGGTCCTTTGCCCGCAGGACCAGAGGCATTCCTGGGCCCCTCTGCCTCATTGGGCCTAAGCCCCATTCCCCACCACCCCCAAGGCCTTTTCGAAGTGTAGGCCCTGCCCACTGCCGAACTCCCCGCCCCCCGCCCCGCCATCCCTTGTCTAAGCCCCACCCCCACAGCCAAGGCCTTTTCTGGCTTTTTGTTTTCTTTTTTTTTTCTTTCCACCTCCTCACTTAGGCGATTGCAGTTGTTTTACCTTCCAGCTGTTGCTCCATTGTTTTTTAAATTTTTTCTAACACAGCTGTTAGTTTCCTATTATCATATTTTTTATCTTGCTATTGTTCTGCTGTTCTCCTACTTTTTTTTTATTTTTTTTTATTTTCCTGCTTCACATGGCTTGTGGGATCTTGATTCACAAGCCCAGGGTCAGGTCTGAGCTCCTGAGGTGAGAGCTCTGAGTCCAAAACACTGGACTAGCAGGGAAACCCAGTTCGCAGGGAATATTCATCTGAGTGAGGTCTCCCAGAGGTTCTCAACTCAACACGAAGACCCAGCTATACTCAACAGCCTACAAACTCCAGTGCTTGAAACCTCAGACCAAACACCCAGTGGGAGAGGAACACAATCCCACCCATCCAAAGTGGGGGGGAAATGAGATGACAAAAAAATATGTCACAGATGAAGGAACAAGGTAAAAATACACAAGACCAAATAAATGAAGAGGAAATAGGAAAATTGCCTGGAAAAGCATTCAGAGTAATGATAGTAAAGATGATCCAAAATCTCGATAACAAAAGAGAGAAAATACAAGAAACAGTTAATAAGGACTCAGAAGAACTAAAGAACAAACAAACAGTAATAGATAACAAAATAACCGAAATTACAAATACTCTAGATGCTACAAACAGCAGAATAACTGAGGCAGAAGAATGAATAAGTGAGTTGGAAGATAGAAAGGGGGAAATAACTGCCACAGAGCAGGAAAAAGAAAAAAGAAGAAAAAGAATGGAAGACAGTCTCAGAGACCTTGGTGACAACATTAAGCCCACCAACATTCGAATCATAGGCATCCCAGAAGAAAAACAAAGAAAGGGTCTGAGAAAATATTTGAAGAGGTTATAGTGGAAAACTTCCCCAACATGGGAAAGGAAATAATTCATCAAGTCCAAGAAGTGCAGAGAGTCCCATCTAGAATAAACCCAAGGAGAAATACACTGAGGCACATATTAATCAAACTAATGAAAATTAAACACAAAGAAAACATATGAAAAGCAGCAAGAGAAAAGCAACAAATAACATAGAAGGGAAAACGCAAAAGGATAACAGCTTATGTTTCTGCAGAAACTCTGCAGGCCAGAAGGGAGTGGCAGGATCTATTGAAAGTCCTGAGAGAGAAAAACCTACAGGCAAGAATACTCTACCCAGCAAGAATCTCATTCAGATTCCATGGAGAAATCAAAAGCTTTACAGACAAGCAACAGCTAAGAGAATTCAGCACCACCAAACCAGCCTTACAACAATTGCTAAAGGAACTTTTCTAAGCAGGAAATACAAGAGAAGGAACAGATCTACAAAAACAAACCCAAAACAATGAACAAAATGGTAATAGGAACATACATGTCAATCATCACATGAATTGTACATGGATTAAATGCTCCAACCAAAACACATAAACTGGCTGAATGGATACAAAAACAAGACCCTTACATATGCTGCCTACAAGAAACCCACTTCAGACCAAGGGACATATATAGACTGAAAGTAAAGGGATGGAAAAAGATATTCCATGCAAATGGAAGTCAAAAGAAAGCTGGAGTAGCAATACTCATATCAGACACATTAGACTTTAAAGTAAAGACCATTACAAGAGACAAGGAAGGACACTACAGAATGATCAAGGGATCCATCCAAGAAGAACATAGAACAACTGTAAATATCTATGCACCCAACAGAGGAGCACCTCAATACATAAGGCAAATGCTAACAGCCATAAAAGGGGAAATCGCAGTAACAGAATAATAGGACGAGACTTGAACACCCCACTTACATCAATGGACAGATCATCCAAACAGAAAATAAATAAGGACATGCAACCTTTACATGACACATTAGGCCATCTCGACTTAATGAATATTTATAGGACATTCCATCCCAAAACTACAGAATACACTTTCTTCTCAAGTGCACATGGAAAATTTTCTAGGAGAGATCACATCTTGGGTCACAAATCAAGCCTCAGTAAATTCCAAAAAGTTGAAATCGTATCAAGCATTTTCTCTGACCACAATGACATGAGACTACATATCAATTACAGGAAAAAAACTGGAAAAAATACAAACACATGGCGACTAAACAATGTGCTATTAAACAACCAAGAAATCACTCAAGAAATCAAAGAGGAAATCAAAAAATACCTAGAAACAAATGACAATGAAAACACAACAACCCAAAATCTATGGGATGCAGCAAAAGCAGTTCTAAGAGGGAAGTTGATAGCAATACAGTCCTACCTCAAGAAACAAGAAAAATATCAAATAAACAACCTAACCTTAACACCTAAAACAATTACAGAAAGAACAAAAAAAACCCCAAAGTGAGCAGAAGGAAAGAAATCAGAAAGATCATATCAGAAATAAATGCAAAAGAAATGAAGGAAACAACATCAAAGATCAATAAAACTAAAAGCTGGTTCTTTGAGAAGATAACAAACTTGATAAACCATTAGCCAGACTCATCAGGAAAAAAAGGGAGAAGATTCAACATAGTTTTAGAAGTTTGAGCCACAGCAATCAGAGAAGAAAAAGAAATAAAAGGAATCCAAATTGGAAAAGAAGAAGTCAAATTGTCACACTTTGCAGATGACATGATATTATATATAGAAAACCCTAAAGATGCTACCAGAAAAGTGCTAGCACTAATCGATGAATTTAGTAAAGTAGCAGGATACAAAATTAATGCACAGAAATCTCTTGCATTCCTATACACTAACAACGAAAGAGCAGAAAGAGAAATGAAGGAAACTCTCCCACTTACCATTGCAACCAAAAGAAGAAAATACCTAGGAATAAATCTGCCTAAGGAGGCAAAAGATCTGTATGCAGAAAACTATAAGACACTGATGAAAGAAATCAAAGACGACACAAACAGATGGAGGGACATACCATGTTCTTGGATTGGAAGAATCAATATTGTGAAAATGACTATCTTACCCAAAACAATTTGCAGATTCAACGCAATCCCGATCAAATTACCAATGGCATTTTTCACAGAACTAGAACAAGAAATCTTACGATTTGTATGGAAACACAAAAGACCCCGAAGAGCCAAAGCAATCTTGAGAAGGAAAGACGGAGTTGGTGGAATTAGGCTTCCTGACTTCAAACTATACTACAAGGCCACCATGATCAAGACAGTGTGGTACTGGCACAAAAACAGAAAGTGAGATCAATAGAACAGAATAAAGAACTCAGAGGTAAACCTAAGCATATATGGGTAGCTTATCTTTGACAAAGGAGGCACGAATATACAATGGAAAAAAGACAGCCTCTTCAATAAGTGGTGCTGGGAAAATTGGACAGCAACATGTAAAAGAATGAACTTAGAACACTTCCTAACACCATACACAAAAAGAAACTCCAAAGGGATTAAAGACCTACATGGAAGGCCAGACACTATCAAACTCCTAGAGGAAAACATAGGCAGAACACTCTATGACATACATCAAAGCAAGGTCCTTTCTGACCCACCTCCTAGAATCATGGAAATAAAACCAAGAATAAACAAATGGGACCTCATAAAACTTAAAAGCTTTTGCACAGCGAAAGAAACCATAAACAAGACTAAAAGGCAACCCTCAGAATGGGAAAAAATAGTCGCCTATGAAACAACGGACAAAGGATTAACCTCCAAAATATACAAGCAGCTCGTGCAGCTTCATACCAAAAAAGCAAATAACCCAATCCACAAATGGGCGGAAGACCTAAATAGA